>NC_092447.1:6066320-6364781 GCF_036169615.1 Heliangelus exortis
TCCTTCAGCTCCCCAATTTTCAGTGTCTCTGCACCCCTCAGAGGAGCTGTTCTGCTGTTCATCAAACCCCTGCACTCTGGCAGAGATGTCACTAAAATTTCTCTATTTGTATTCTAGTCATCCCCCAAGTACTTCATGAGCATCGATTAATCCATAGAAATATCATAAATAATTATGAAGCATACATAATAACTAAATAAAACCTCTTTCTGCTCAGAAGAACTGACTTCGTTTCTTATGGCAGCTTCCTTGCTTGGCTTCTCTTTCCCAAGCAAACCTTTCCCAAACCTTTCTCTTTCCCAAGCACCATCTCTGGGGGATCAGGGAAGGATTAGAGGTCCCTGAGCCCTGTCAGGGTCCTGAGGTTGTGTCCAGGAGAGTTTGGCTACTGTGAGTTGACCCTGGGGACTGCAAACTCGACCCACACATGGGTTAAGTCTTTGGTTTGGGATTTGCTTGGAAACTATTTTGCCATGGTTGTGCTTTCTTTAGCTTGCAGGGGTGGTGTGTTGCTCAGGGCTTAGCCATAGGGGGGGTTTGATGATTTTTGAAGAGGAAAAGGTGTGAAAAGGGGCAAAGCTCTTGTGGAGGTAAGTTTATGGCTCAAATGTCAGTTAAAAGATCAAAGGTTCCTCCAGCTTCCCAGGAGCCCTGGTACCAAGCTGCTAACATGGGGAAAAGACTTCACAAGGCTTCACCTCCTGCTTGTTAATTACCACCTGCTTTTTAAACATTGATTAGAGTGCTGCTAGCAGGAAGGGGCTGCCCCTTGGGAGAGGTGGTGGCAGGGTCTGGGCTGAGTGCTGTGAGAAGAAGGTGGAATCTCCCTCTTGATGCCTTCCTATGGCAGGAGCCCCACGGGGATGCTCACAGGGTGCCCAAGAGCTGGCAGGACCCTTTGGTCCTTTGGGATCACCCACAGCAGCTCCTGTCCCCCAGGCTGGATTCAGAGTGAGCCCCCTTTTTCCAGGCTTTGAGTGGAGAACACAAAGAAACATGAGAAGCCAAAAGGAAAGCTTTTGTGTCAGAAAGGGAGCAAAGTGTTGCCTGCCTGGCACTGTGCAGGCAGAGAGCTGCTGGCCCCCTGTTTAAAGACACAAACTGCCAAAACCCAAGTCTGGGCATTTCCATGGCTCCAAAGACCCCCACCAGGACTTGTGGTTTCACTCAGAATGGTTTTGGGGGACATTTGGAGGATGTGAGTGCAGATCCACTGCGTGCTGGGGGTTCAGCTCTCTGGTCACCTACAGCAAAGGTGTTTCCTTGGGGTAAAGAGAGATACCTCTTCCCTTTTATAAAAAGTGGGAGTTTTTCCTCTTTTTGTTGCTGGCCTCTTTTTGTAGCAGCCCTGTTAATCATGGCAGGGGAGCTGAAAGAGCTGAAAGCAAAGGTAGGGAGAGGGGCAATGGGATAACTGAGAGGTGTGGGGTCTCCATCAGTGGAAATGGTTAATTGCAAGGATCATTGGAACCTTGCTGTCACTGAACAGGGACATCCACAAATGTGCTTGTAGCACAGGAGGACTTGGGGGCTTTGTCAGCAGGAAGGAGTCACTTGGTGTTGAAACTTCTCTTGGCTGTCACCATGGAGAAGATCCAGGCTGGACACGTGCAGACCCCTTGGCAACCCCTCCCAGCAGTGTGAAATAAACATGGTGGCTTACAGATGCTCTGTGGCCATGTCCAGGAAGGGTTTTGGTAGCATTTTGTTGTTTGTTCACCAGCTGGTAATCTGTGGATGTCCATGAACACAACTGAGCCTCTCCTCCTGGGTGAAAAGCCAAAAGAAATGTCTGAGAAGTTGGTTTGCTCAGTGGGAGCTACCAGGTATCAGTGCCTCTTATCAGCATCTCCCAACCTGTGCTGTGAAAAAACCAAACAGGATGGGTTTGGGGAGAGGTTGGGGTGTTTACACCCCACACTTGTCCCTTTGTGGTGATCGATGAGTGTCTCTTCTGCTTGCTGGGAAGGCTGCTTGGTGCAAGGCTGGGAGCTGTAAGGTGAAATGGAGCTGATGACAGCTGTAGACAGAGGGGGAGAGAGAGGTAGAGCTGTCTGGAATGATGGCCTTGCAATAAAGATGCTTTAGAGTTAATCCTCCACCATCTGTCTTCATTCTGCTAATAACCCACTCCATCAGATGCTGCTGACTGTTTGTTAGCATTCAGAAACAGAGACATGATCAGGAGGAGCAGAATGTTGGCTCGCCAGAGGCTGGATTCCTCCTTGGGAACAACTCTTCCCCTGGCCACAGATTGTGGACTGGATGTCCCCAGGCCTGTGCCATGGTGATGCTGACTTAACTCTCCTTTCCCCAGGGATGTGCTGCCCTGGCTCAAGGTGATGCTGGAGCAGAGTGGTGGCACCCATGAGGCAGGTGATCTCAGTCCCCCAGGAATCTTCATCTTGAGCTAAGCTGAATATTAAGTCTGATTTTTCTATCTCTTCTTCCCTTTTGGTTCCTTTCCCAAGGGGAGGGCTGTGCAATCTCTCTCTTCTCATCTATCACATTGGGTTCCTGCCTATCCATAGCTTCAGGTCCCAAGCTGGATAGGTCCCTCTCCTGCAGTGGCCCCAGGCAGGTAGGTACATCCAGACATCCATCCTGCTCAGGCAATTTTTCTTCTCTCCTGCCTTTGACTTCTTGCCAGCTCCAGCTCCAGTCATTAGCAACCATCACTGCAGCAATTATGGCACTTTTTGGCTGCCATTCATAAAGCTGCTAAGGGGAAGCATTAAGCTCTGAGAGGTGTCAGCCTCCTCCTTCACCACCTGTTCCTGACAGCCATCAGTGGCTGGGAGGTGCCTAAACCATCTCCCTCCCCTCGTTTCATCCCCCTTTCTGGGCTCTTGTTTGGCTCTCCTGTTCTCTGCAGTGATCAGATGGCACCTCTGTGGCATGGACCCCTCTGGTGCTTGGTTCTGGTGGAGGGGATGGGTGGGTTTCATGTACAAGGTCAAGCGGTGAAAAAGGGGGGAATAAGGACAAGAAGGACTCTGTGGAGCATCCTCCTCCTGGAGCAGCCAGTGGTTAATGAGCTGTGCTGGAGGAAGGACAAATTCCCCCTCTGGAGCTTGGCTGAGAGCCCTGAGTTCTGCTTTGCTCCTCTCCACCCCTCAGCTGGGGACAGGACCTGTATCTGCAGGCAGCCTCCTGGGTGCTCTCTGCAAACACGGGGGTGCCAGGAGAGGGCTTTGTGCTGGGGTTATCTCTGCCAGCACCTGCCCTCCCCTGGCACCAGGGCTGGCAGCAGAACCTGGGCTCTGGTGTTCTCTGTGTCCAAGGTGTCTCTTCAGTGCACAAAGCAACAGCAGCTCCACACAGCGACCCAGAGTGCTGCTCTGGTTTAATTAGGAGAGGGTTGCTTAGCAAATCATCATTGCTGGGTAATGAGTGAAGAAATCTGCTCAGATAACAGCTGTCTGAGCCCAAGGCAGGAGGATTTTTTCTCTAAAGGCCCCAGGGAATGTTGGTCAGTGTAAGGCAAACCTTGAGCTTGGGGATGGTGAGAACCTGGAAGCTTTGCAGGCTGAGCAGCAAATCTCACCTCATCTCCTTTGTTGAGAACATCTGGGAGCTGATCTAAAAGTGCTGGGGCTAATGCAAGGCTCTGGTGTCTTTTGGTGGGGGAAGATGGAGGTTCCAAAAGGACCCCAAACCTAGATGGTTCCTCCATGTACCTCAAACATGGGACACAGGTCAGGGCTGGACAAGGGGGACAGTGACAGTGGTGGCCTGAACTGAAGCAGAGCCCCCAGCCTGATCTTGTGATGGCTCCAGCAGCCACACAGCCCCCTTGGGGGGGGATGATTGGGATCAGTCTGCCTTGCTGGACCTGTTTCTGCCTTGTGTTATCAGCTGTGGCCTTGCACATGGGAGCTCTGAATGGTTTGGGGGGTTTTTGGCTTCAGCTTCAGCATGTCTTTAGCCTGCAGATAGGTTTTGGTTCTTCCAGGCGTGTGGAGAGAACTGTGCATGCATCTGAAAGCTGGGGGTTTTTTGTGGCTTATAATTATCTTGTACCATCCTTAGAATAATTATAACTCCTCCATTATTAATAATTGGAATTCCAGTCCTTGTCACAGATCACAAAATGGAGAGGAAGCTCAAGCCGAGGTTTGCATAATGTACCTTGGTCTAAATTGAATAATTGGTAAAATTGTGAAAATGGTTTGGTTTTCCCTTAGACTTTGGTGCTGGAATTAGTGAGATATTAGTGCAATTAGCCCAGGCTTCCATTTGAGGCTGCAATCATTTGGTTTGTAATTTAGAATAAATGTAAAAGCCCACTTGTGCTTCTGAACGGATTATTTGTCCTCTTTAAAAGTATCTAATGGGGTGGCTGTCATCTAAGCAAGATACATTTGACCCATTTCAATTTGTTTCCCTTTTAATCTGCTATCTGTTTTCCTGGATCTTTTTTTAATAAAAACATAAAGAAGAAGTGGGTGAAAGAGACCAAAGGGGGAGAGAACAGACGCGTTATAGATCTGGAGTTTATCATAAGGCAAAATAACTTGAAAATCAAGGCTGTTAAAAGTGCAGAAAGCAATAAAAAGAAACCACCATTTGGAGATCGTTTCAAGGGACGAGTGACTTGTCAATGAAAGGTTGCTCTGTTCAACTGCTTCTTAATAGCTTCTTGCAGGGAATCTGCAGCTGCTGCAGGAGCAGAGGCTGCGGGTTCTTTTCCAGCCTCTCTGGTGGGGAAGGGAGTGGGGAGGTTGGGGTGCAGCAGCAGCAATGCTGAGATGGGGAAAATCCAACAACGAGAGGGAAAGGAGATGGATTGAAACCTCAAACCACATTAAGGCTTTCAAACTCACCCTAATATTGAAGTCCTGTGATATACTGGGGAGGCTGGATGCTCTGCTGGGGGCTCTAGGCAGATCTGTGCCCAGAAAGACTCTGTCTTTCCCTCCCTCACCCTGAGCATCCTTCCTACAGCACAGATTCAAAGCTCAGCTCTCTGTCTGGTCACATCTTAGTGCCTGGAGAGAAACCAGCTGGGACTCTGGGATGGAGTCTCTGCTGTTTGGGGGGAAAGCAGCTTGTTTGGGGAAGCTGGCTGTGCCTTTTCTTCAAATATCTCTGCTTGAACACCCTGTCTGCTGCCTCTGCCATAGTTGAAACCGCGTTCAGGGAAGGTTTCCTGCCAGGAAAATGCTCTGTTAGAGTGTGGCACTGAGACATGGTGACTTATTCATGCCACCCATTAGCAGCCCAGTGAGGCAGTTGCTGCTTCAGAATTGCTTGGATTTATGGGGACATTTAATCTGGATCTTGCAAGTGACTTTTACATCTGTAGCAGCAGAGGCAGAGCATGAATCTTCCTCAGTCTCAAGGATAAATGGGAGCCAGCCCCTCAGCACTGTGAAAGTGACCTTTCTACTCTAGCAGGTGCTTCTGGAGAAGCTCAAACTTCCCACAGTCCCCTGGCCTGGTGGTGGAAGGGATCTGTCCTTTGGGACCAGATGTTTAAGGTGTTCCTTGCTTCAGCTCAAGCAGTGCTGGCTGGCTCTGCTCTACCTCAACAGCCCCAAGAAAACATGAGCAGAACCGTGAGCATCCCAGCATCTCCTCACTCTTTATCCTCCAAAACTTTGCATCAATCTGGGAAGGAGACTGCTGCAAAGCTTTGCTTGAAGCTATGGGATCCCTGGCACCAAAATCCCTTGAGATCCACTGTAACAGTGGCCTTGTTCTTAGCTGATGTCCAAAGCTCCATGTGGGATGTGGTGCAGCATTGCTGGGTGCTGTCCCCACCAGCACAGGTCCTGTCCCTCTGGGGCTTGGCAGCTCTTACCTTGAGCACTGTCATTCCTGGCTCCCCAAAACAACACAATCCTGACTGATTCAGGAAGAGGCTGCACTGAGCCTCTTGTTCTTTATCTGACAAAGGCATTTGAGAAAGAAAGAAGGGAGTGGATGGAGCAAGCTCCTGAGAACTTGTTACAGGTGCAGTGTTATCAGTAGAGGTCTCAGTGATATTTGTGAGGCTGTGTGTCTGTTAGCTAAACAAGGCAGGGATGTAAGCAAAACCCAAGGAAAAAACAGTAAACAAGCTCTCTTTGTTTTTTTTTTTTTTTTCCTAGTGTCAAGGGAAGACTTGGCAGAGGTTAGGTCAGCTGGAAAATGGGGCAAAATACAGGAGAGGCAGGTGCTGCTGTGAGCCACATCCCTGCTGGTGAAATCCATCGTGTGCATGCACAAGGATGGTGCTGATGGGAGGATCTTGTGTGCCCTGCAGGGTGGGGAAATGCCTCCCCATCTCACCACTGCTCTCTGCCAGCCTGGGAGAGGGGGAGCAGAGCTTCTCCAGTTGTCTGCAGCACTTGCAGTGCAGCCCAAACATTCCACTGATGCTAAATCTGATAGAAATCCTGGGAGTTTTAATGGTAGCCGTGGTGTTGTAGCAGTTAGTGGTCTAAAGGTATAATTTTATTTATTGATTTTTGTAGCACTTCCCTGTGGAAAGCTATTGCTGTGTTGCTGTGTGGGCTTAAATGACTACGATGCTTCCTTGCTCCCCAAGAAACAGCATTAGATAAGCTGGGAGCTGTTTTTCCAGCTTCTGAAAGGATCAGCCAAAGCCACTGCAGCCATACCTGTGTTGCTGACAGCCAGGACTGCTGTGAAAATGCCAGGAGAAGCAAATCCACTGTGTGACTGCAAGCAGAAACCTGGCTTGTCTCAAGTCCTTCAAACTACAGCCAGGCTGGGGGGTGGGAGCTGAGGAAGGTTGTTAGGAAGATGAAACCTTCCTGCTGTTACACAGCCTGTGGCTTTGGTGTGCTAGGAAAGAGCTCAAAGAAATAGTCTTGAAGCTCTGCTCCCCACTGGTGTCCCTGGGTGTCACATAATGTCCCCAGCCTGGCAGGTGAAGCTCCTTTCTTACAGGAGCAGAGCAAGGCAGAACCATTTCACAGCTGTACTGACAAATCAGAAGAAATTCTGTGTTTCAGCCAAGCAAATGAACCAGGTCCCATTTCTCAAGGAAGCTGGGACTTGGTTGGATTTGACTGAAAGGTTCTGCAAAGCACCCAGCAAAGCATCCTGCTTTGTTTGGGCTGCTTTTGGTTTTCTTTAAACCCTTCAAAAAATCCATTCTTACCCTAAGGGAATGGTGAAATACTGCTGTAAAGTATCCAGCTGGAGGCTGCAAATCCTGCTCCTCTTCTTCCCAAGCTCTTTGCTGTGTCTGGCTGAGCCCTGCCATCCGTATTCACTAAATGAAACCCAAGCCCATCAGCAGCCTTCAGGTTGAGGCTGATGAAGACAGAAGGAACAGGAGTAGAAGGAACAGGAATGCTCCAAACCCTGAAGGATCAGGGGGGAGCATTGTGAGGGGGTGGCTGGGAGTGAAATTCCCTTTGGCCAGGCAGCAGGATGGATACTGAGCACCCAAACCTGACCAGTCATGGGCCCTGTCTGTACCAGTCCTTTTATGCCCAGGATTGGCTCCCAGAGGTATTTACTCAATCTATAAGTGTATTAATGGGGATAATCTTAAAATGCATCCAGAGATACAGTTGAGATGACTGTTGTTTTCGGGTTTTTTTCCCCTCTTTAACAAAGGTTTCCTACAGATGAGGCAAAGAGAAAGGAAGTGAAATATTTGGTGACTAATGATCCTCATCAATATTCATGAGAGGCAGTATGCATTTTGAGATTTAAACCAAAGGAAGAATGAGGAAAGGAATTGACTTTTTCAGAAGCTAAAGAAATATTTAGGTTGACCTGGAGATAAGTATGCCAGGTCTTTGTTGCTAGCAGCTCAGGCCAGCATTCGATTGAGAACTTTTCAAAGAGGAGCAGGGAAGTTGCAGGGAAGGTTTCTGGAGATGGAGTGGCAGGGGGTTGGCTCCTGAGGCAACAGAAATCTTCAGCCAAGAGTGAAATTCATGTTGTGCTGTACAAATGGGGAGGCAAGCAGCCCCTACCCCAGGAACCCACATCCTGCCTCTGATCTTTCATTACCTGAGGAGGGGAAGAGAAGGAAAACTTCTGCAGAGAAAATATCTGAAATGGGGCTTTGGCAGAAGGAGGTTGCTCTGGATGTGCTGCAGTGATAGCAGAGGGTGGAAAGATCCACCAGGACCTTAATATTCAGATTTATTTACTGCAAGAGTGCCTCAGCCCTGGGAGAAAGGCTTTCCCCCAGCTCTCTGCATTTCTCCTCTTTTAAATCTTTTTCCTTTCCCCTTCTGCCAGTTGCCCTTGACTTCCTCCGCTTCCCTCTTGCTGCTTTTCTTGCCTTGCCACCCCTTCCCTTTCTGAGTGACAGCTCTCCCACCCCTGCCCAGCTCCTTTGCCCTTGAGACCATCTCTGATCTGTGCCCCGATAGAAGGGCTGAGGATTGACTTTGGCTTCAGCTTCATTAGGAGGCAGCCTCATTTGTCAGCTTGTTTGTTTCCATAGCTGCTTGGGGGATGGCCGGGGCTCCCAGCTCCAGCTTTATTCTGGAATTAACTCCTTTTTCAAGGCTTTGCAGGCAAGGTCGTTGCAGGTGGCCTTGCACACCCCTCTCCTTCTCATTAATCGATGTCAGGGAGGTTTTCAGCAAGGTTGGAGCCAGGCAGGGGGGAGACAGGAGACTTCTGCCAAGGCTCAGAGTGCTGGGAGAAGCCGGGTGAATCTGCAGCATTCCCAGCTGGAAGCAGGGGCTGGAACACTGAGGTCCTGTCTGCTTGGAGGGAGCTGGGAGGGGAGGTCTCAGTGGTGAGATCCTTGCAGGAGATTCTCTGGGGCTGGTTGCAGAATGGTTGCAAGTAATGAAGATTAATTTCTCTTGTCAGGTAACATGGCCACCAATAACAGCTTCTGGTTTTAATCCAGCTGGTCAGATGAGGTTAATCAAATGAGTTTCCCAGGTTTGTTTTTTTTGGTGTGGGTTTTTTTCTTTCCTTCCTATTAGTTGGCATCAACAAGCATCAACAAGCACTCAGACTACTGTCTTTGACCCCTTTAGGATTTACCTCCTCATGCCACGTGTCCCCAAAGCAACTTCCCAGGAAGTTGTGGCTTGTGCCAGAGGGATTCAGGTTGCTTTTGGTGCTGCATGTCCTGGGTACCACCACACCCCCAGGAGGGAGCTTGAGGAAGATGCTCCTGGGTGTTGCCAGAGGCATTTTCCTTCAGCAGATCCCCAGGTACTGGAGCATCAGTCATGGTGGGGCTGGGATGTGCAGGGCACCCAGAGCCTTGTGTGTGGTGCTGGTCCCTGCAGTGGGGACAACATCACCTGTGGTGTTCTGGGAATGGCCCAGGGATTAGAGAGCAGGGTTGTAAGAGCTGAGAATAGAGGAGGTAAATTTATGTAGTCTGGAGGTGGCTCAAGGGGAGACACTACCAGAGTCTATAAATACATACAGAGATAGAAACCAAGGGAGGAAAATCCTTCAGCAGAATTGAGGACAAGGAGCAGCACCTGAAGCAAAGGCAGGAGGAGTTTTTTCTGGGTCTGGAGTGGGAGGAGAGGAGCATTGGGCATCAGGCACTGGGCTGAGATGGGGTCCTCATCACCCTGTCCTCCCCATCCCCAGCAAATCCAAGCCCCACAAATCCAGCTCCTCTCTCTCCTCCCCAGCTCTGCTTCCTTTTCCAGCAGCTCCACCCCATTCCTTGCCTGCCAGCCCTTTCAGACAGCGTGGAGCAGCCTCAGCATGCCTTAGGAGGTTTAATAAAATAGATTGAGACACATTTGGGCTTATGGCTTGACAACTGGTTCCCCTTGGCCAGGAACATTTGCCTTCAGTGGGTGACAATGCTTTGAGCCTGTAGCCTCAGGCACTGGGGCTCATTGCTCCTCATCTCTCCAATAAATAAGACCCAGGCCCCAGGAGCTGTCTGCATACATCTTCCTTTCCTATAGGATAATTTCATGTTCTCTTTGGGCCTCCTGCTCCTGAGATGGAAGAGATTACTGCAGACCTGCAGCCCACAACCACAGCCCTGGGTTTCAAACGTCATTAAGTTTCATTATAACAAATAAACACTGCAATGACATTTATAAGTTACCAGAGAGCACAGAAACACAAATATGAGGCAGATAAACTGCATTTGATCCAAATAATTACTGCAGGCAATATCGAGCTTAGGCTGAGCTGGCAGCTGGGTGCTGAGTAATTTATAGGAGTCTGGAAGGTGCTGTGTTGCACATTGCTGCTTCAAAAATATGGTGATGGTTCTGTGTGTCTCTCCAAAGCCTTAAACAGGTTATGTTCCTGCCTGACTGAGGGCAGGATGCTTCTCCTCAAGTCAGAACTGGAGGTGGGACTGGCTGGATGGCTGTTACTGGCTTGGGGACTTTTTCTCTCCCCATTCCTCAGGATTGAGGCTGAGGTAGGACCTCCCTAGGAGGTTTGCTGTGGCTGAAACTGTAAGAGACTTTCTTTTTTGTCTTTTTTTTTATTCCCCTGGAGGTTTCTATCCCCAGCTGTGGACTCAAGAGGGGGGAATCCTCGGAGAGAGATTAGGACTGTAAGGGAGTGTATTATCATAATAATTAAGTTCCTCTAATTTGGACTCCCAGCTTTACTACCTGCTCTTAACCCTGGGGAAGGAATCTTCTACCAGCAAAACCAGAGGGAAAAGCATCTCCTCCCTCTTCCTCCCAAAAATCCTGAATGAAAAGGGGGGGTTGTTGCTGTGTCAGCTCTCACACAGCTTTGCCTCCCTGCTAGGCTTTTTCTGCTCCTGGGTCTCACATCCTCCTCTAAGTGGAGATTGTCACTGGATGGAAAGCTTCCCATGTCCTGCAGGCCTGGAGGCCCAGAGCCAGCTGAGTTTATTGATGAACATCTCTCATTACCTGCTAATTAACTCAGCAGGCTGGAATGTGCTGAGCTCCTCTTGGGCTGAGGTTTTGCACTGGGAAGTCACTGATTCTGCTGTGGGGACCATTGAGAAGGAGCAGTATGGAAACAAAACAGCTGAGCCTGGGGTTTAAGTACTTCTGAGCCCTTTTTGGAAGCTTTCCCTTCCCCTCCAGCAGAGTCCTGGGATCTCTCAGCACCACTGAGACACAGCAGCTTCCCAGGGGCTTCTCTGCAGGGGGCTCCTGGGCAGCTCAAGCAGTTTCAGGGCTGTAAATATTGACTGGATTCACATTTCCTCTTGCTTGTCCTGGCTCTGGGTTCTGCTGGGGGAATTCCCAGTCCAAAACCAGAAGCCAGAGACAGTGGTGCAGGTCCCTGGCCTCCTACAGGAGAACTGAGCAATGGATTAATTCATTTTCTAGTCATTTCCCCAGCTCTCTGGGTGCTGTAGCAGCAGTGAGTTTCAGGGGAGAGGAGCTTTTATTAGTTCTTAATGTATGGATAGAGAAGTGCATGAGGGTTTTCAGGTAATGAGGATGGGTACTTGCATGAGATGTTTCCTGCTCAGCTGATGCTCTGCTCCCTGTTTGTTCATCTTAGCATCTCTTACCTCCTCCTGTCTTTTCCCTGCCACTTGTTTTTCATGTATTGCATCTGCTTAATTTAAGGCAGTTCTCTAGAACAATCTCTTGTAACTCAAAATGTGAATCTGGTTGGTAAAAAAAGAAGAAGAAAAAAAAAAAAGTGCACATATTTACAATCATTTCTGCTTGAGAACATCCAAACAAACAGTAATTACTGGAGAATCCACCTCATTCTCATTCCACTTCATCTTCATACTTGATGATTCACACAGCACAACCCAAAGTGATCCCAGCTCGGTCAGCACCAGGGAGTTGGAGCAAGGGCCCCTCAGTGCCCCAGGAATGTCAGGAGCCCCCCCAGAACCAACAGGGTCCATGTTTCCTGCAGAAAGAAATTGCCCTCTCCATTTTTCCAGGCCATAACAAGACTTCTTCTCCCATTTTCCTGCCTCCATCCATGCAGTTTGGTTCCCCACAGAGGAAGTTCTGCTTTGGGCAAGGTCCCTGCTGGAGGGCACTTTGCCTGGTCGTGGTTCAAGCACCTGCAAAGATGGGAACAAATTTGTGTAGGGAAATGGGGCTCTGCATGGATTCCCAAATCTCCATGGTGGGAGTTGTGTGGGGCTCCTTACACTCAGATTTATTTTGAGAAGGATGCAAGCAGGTGATTAAAGTCTGGGTTATTTTCTGATAAGCTTTGGCAGAACTGCAATTTGAGTAGCAGAAGGGAAGGGGAGCAAAATGAAAGCTTGTTTTCACCAGGAGTATGGCTGGAAGGTGGAAGAGGCGAGCAGAATTTTAGCATTAAATATCTGCTTTTTCTGTTCTGAAATGAATCCTCATTTTGATTTCTCTCTGACTCAAAGCGTGCAAAAACAGACTTTGAAAAACGAGGATGGAAGCAAAACACAGCCCGACCCAGGGTGAGCTCTTTGGTCTAATTTTCCACCCTGTAGACTGCACAACTTCCAGTCGCTACCCTTCCTGGGAGCTGAGCCAGGCTTTGAAATCTCCAAATCGTTTGTGAAATGGATTATTCATCCTTCTCCTTTTCCTACAGACGAGTGTCCTGTGTGCCCTCTAACTCAAAGATGAGCTGAGATTTATAGGACTATATTTCAGAAGAGCAGCCCTGAGCTGGGAACAAAGGGTGAGCTAAGGGGGTGTATCTGGATTTGAATATTTCTCAGGGCTGGGGGGGGGTCACTTGGGAGATTGCAGAAGGTCCCAGGAGACAAAATCCTGAAGGATTTTATCCAGGAGACTTTGTAGAGGGCAAAGTGCTGCCTATTGGTTTGAGGATCAGCTGTTCATTTGGAAGGAAAAGCTCCTTTTTCCTCCTCCTTTGATTTAATTTGGGTGGGTTTTCCTTCCAGGAACAGCCTCCTGCAGCCGAGGACCCACCAAGTGCTGTTTGTCAGCTACAAATAGCATCAGAAAAAACATCTGGAGTTGCCACAGAGCAAGCTGGCTTGGCTGGAGTCACCCAAGCATCACCTCCTCTTCTCCCACCTCCCTCTTGAGCCCCTGGGGCTGTGCCAGGACAGATCTGCTTTGACAGAAGAGCAAATGGTCATTTATTATTCTGGGGCAGGTTCCTCAGGAGCACTGATAACAAAACATTTGAGACGTTGGCATTTTCCTGGGGAGCTGGAACCTCCAGGTGGATCAATTGGAGGAAATATTTTTCCTCTCTGCTCAGGAGACCCAAGCACCTCCTGTCCCCTGCAAGGGATGCTGCCCAGCACCAGGGCTGCCAGTGCCTTTTAAGTTGCTGGGGCTGCTGCTGCTCTCCCTTTCTGGCAAGGACAGGCACAGATCCTGTCCCCAGCATCCCCAGCAGCAGCTCAGGCTTTGGGATGAGGCCATAGTGTGTGCTGGCCCCGGTGGCAAAATGCCACCTCATCCAGTTTGCTCCTTCTATCTCCATCCCAGGAAAAGTGCTGTGTGCCCCAAAGCTCACCTGGGTATTTTTTTCCCCAGCTCTGTCACCTTGTCTAATAAAAGATAACGCTGCTGCCCCTGGGTTTATCTGGGCACCAGGTACACAGGGGGTTGTTAAAGGAGAAGGGACAGGAGCCATGCAGTGAGTCTGAATATTCAGTGCCAGCCAGTCCCTAAGGTCACTGGAATGCTGCTTTTTGGTCTGATTCCTCAATGCAGTACATCAGTTTGGGTTTTTTTGGTGCAGTGACCAAGAGCAGGCATTTAATCTCTCCAGAGGTAATTCTGGAAGTGGGTGCTGGGAGGAGGTTGCTAATAAATATCCCCCAGGAAGTGTACTCTTACACCTTTCCCCATTGGCAGCTAATAACAGAGCAGACAATGACATTTAAGCCCTTTCTGCATGGATGATCAAACTGCTCCCAGTGACTTTGAAAGCAGAGCTGGGATTTCATGTGGGTATCAAAGCAGAGGCACCACTCGATAGTTCAGATCTCTTGCCTGTGTGACTAAGAGACAAAAAGATTTCTAAAAAGGTCTAATATCTTATTCAAAATTCTTCTGTCTCCTGTCAGAAGCTCCTCAGTGGACACAGTGGGATGCTGATGTTTCTTCATTAAGCAGCCACAGGAAAATATCTGACAGTGGGGAGGGGGGAGCTCAGAGCTGGTGCCTGCTCAGGAGTCAAAGGGTTGCACAGAACACAACTTAAACTCTGCTCTGGCTCTCAGTGCTGCTTTTCTTGGGGTGCTCCATGCACCCAGGATCCTTCTGGCTTTGTTTTTGCCCAAAATTGTCCTGGCTTCTTGCCATCCATAGCAGCCTGGAGCTGATGGAGACTACCAGGCTTTGCTTGTTGGGATACTTCAAGGGGAAAAAGGGTCCCATCTTCTTCCATCTTTGTGGGCAAGCACGTTTCAAGCTCAGCTTGCTGCTTTACTCAAGGAGAGGGGACAGCTCTGATGCCAGGTCACACAGCTAGCTGGCCAGGGATGTGCAGGACTGCCCCTTCCTTTCCTTATGTATTTCCATGATTCATTCCTGTTGTGCTTTCTTTCTTTCAACTTGAATAATTCACCAGCATCAAGCCTACAGCAGCTGTGTGAGCCAGACTTGTGTAGTCTGACTAAAAAAGGCCAAACTGACATTTTTCTTCAAACAGATTTTATTTTTTTTCCCCCAAGGATCAAAATAAAATACTGGAAAGTTTATGTAAGGGGTGAACTCAAACTACCTTTCATTTTTCTTCCATGAAACCGAAAGGAAGGGCCAGGAATGGCCCATCATGGCATGTTGGCTCATCCCCACCATCCCTTGGGGACACCATCACTGGTGGGATCCATCTGCTCCTGGTCATGGAGTTTGGGGTTTTTTGCTCCTCTGAAGGTGCAAACAAAGCTTTCTGGTGCAATCCTTGCTGAGGGCTCTTGGCTGCCCCTTCCCTTTGTGCCCCAGAGGTTCTGTGCTCAGCAGGGCTGGGCTGGGCTGGGCAGCATCTCTCCCTGGGAGGCAGGGCTGAGTTGTGCTGCCTGCACAGTCCTTCCCTGCTGTCCCTCTGCTGATTGACAGCTCCGGAGAACTTGGTAAATAATGTAAGGTTTTTTGTCTGCTTGCTTTCCCCAGGCACCTAAAAATCAATGCAGGAGCGTGTTGGGCCTCATGCAGGGAGCTCATTGCCCTTGGCTTGGAGAAGAGGACCCACTGGAATGAGCACTGGGAATGGGGTCCTTTTGTCACAGGGTGGAGAGCAGAGGTTACATGGGGTGGGGTAGAGATGAGCTCTGCTCTGTCAGGGAAGCTGAGGCACAAAGCCATCCCTGCCCACCCTTTCCAGTCCCCTCCATGGTGAGGATGAGGAGGTTGCTTCACCTCCAGGGCTGTCTAAGGAGAAGCCAGCCCTGAGCTGGGGCTGAAATGCCACCACTTGGCATCAAGGACTGAAGAGGGACCTTCCTAGCTTGGCTTGTAGGCTGGGAATCATGGAATCAGCTGGAAAAGACTTTTCAGATCATCAAGTCCAACCATTAGCATTGGGATTATTGGTTTGTCAAGTGGCAGCCTCCTGATCATCCTCCCCCCCTGTGTCCTGGGGAAGGAAGGATGAGGTCTCTGCATTGAGGGCCAAGGAAAACATCCCACCTCTCACAATCCCAAGGCCTTTTATTTTAAAACAGAGTCATATTTTTATGAGGAGCTTCCTAGTCCTCCTTGGACATTTCTCTCCCCTCCTCAACAAAAAGGCCTAATTCTTTTTCAGAACACAATGGAAATTCAAAGCTCCACTGACATAAAAGGAGCCACAGTGTCTAATGAGTCAATGATTCCTTTCTTAAATCCCTGGCTCCTCACTACAATGTGAAAATTTAACTATCTCCTGCTCCTGGTTGCCTCTTCTCTCCTTGCAGCCACTTGTCTGCAGGCAGGTTGGTTTTCCACCCAGGAGGCTGCAAGCTGAAATAATTCAGACAAGAACCCATGCAAACAGATTCCAGCCTCCAGAGAGCTCAGGGAAGCAGCCCCTGACTCAGGATTTGGGAATGGAAGGAGCTCCCAGGTCCTGCTGCCCCTTGGCAGTGTCAGCCTGGAGCTGCCTCCCTCTGTTTTCTGGGGTGTAAAATGGGATTTTTGGGCCTTGCCACAAATGTGTGGACACTGGGGCTGCTCTGCAAAGGGATGCTGCTGATTTCCCTGGGAAATCACAAGCATGGGAGACCTGCAGCCTCTGAAGGAACAAGGCAATGTTACAGGGGGAGGCTGAAAAACAGGAGCCACAGGTGCAAAATCCATGAAGGAAAGAGAGTTCTAAAGTGGTTCTCTCTTTCTTTTTTTTTTTTTTTTTGCCTCTTTTTATTCTTACACTTTTATGACAAGCTTGTGGCTTCACAAGGCTCCTGCCTGTGAGTTTTTGAAGGCAGGGTTAGCATTGCTGCCTGCTCACCCCTCATGCTGGAGCCTTTGGTCTCCTTTTAGTTTTGTCCCGGCCATTTAGGATTCCAAGAGCTGGAGGATGTGCTCCCTGCTTTTTGTTTTAGGTTTTTCTCCAGGATCAGGGAACGGGCCAGGCAGATGCCTTGTGGTGCAAGGAGCTCCTCAGGGAGCAAAATAAAGGCAGTGACCAGGAAAAGATGAGGTTTAGAGACACCTTCCCTGACACTGAAGGGCAGCTTGGGAGCAGGACTTCACCATCCTGCTGGAACCTGGCCTGGTTAGCATCTCATTTGCATAGTGATTGGGTTCTTTAGGGTTCCCTTTGTGTGCTGGGTTCCCTTTGTGTGCCAGGAAGGTGCTGTTGGAGGTGACAGAAGGTACCAACTGATGGTTGGTTGGTTATAGGTACCTTGCCTGGACTGTTGGTTGGGCTCATGGAACCTCCAAACCTCTGGAAGGGTTTGGATTTGGGAAGCCAAGATCTAGAGTAAGATCTGGATCTTTATGGCCAACATCCTACTTAGTGGAAGGGGTTCACCAACATCTGGCTGAAGGGATTGTTTTAATCTGTTCTTGGAGCCAAACCACCCTGCTTTGAAACCAAAGCCCCATTTTGTAGTGATGTAGTAAATATTCATGGTAAAAGTACCCAACTGGTGGGCTTTGGCTTTTTTTTCTTGTAGCCAAAACGGTACAACCTGCATTTGTAGATCACCCTCTCCCAATTTCCCCATTTTCAGTTATTCTCTGTCAAGTACCTTATCTCCCTTAAAACTTTTCTGCAAATTACTTGTTCCTTTGACATTAAGACGTAAGCTGTAACGTGGCTGAGCCTCTGATCTTCCAAACCCAGTTAAAGCCAGTAATCAGACTTTAAGCTGATTTGAAAGCTAGTTGAGCTCTGCCTTCAGTACTTTTTTTTTTTTTTTTTTTTTTTTTTTCCTTCTTTTTTATCTGTAATTTAGGGAGAGATGATCCTGCCATGGAGCAGGAGCTGGGCCAGGTAATGCTCTTAAGTTCCTTACCCCCATCTCTCCTCTCCTGTGCCTGAGTCTGAGCTGTTTGTAGCTGAGATGGAGCCTTGGACCTGAAAAAAAAAAAAAAGGTTTCGAGTAACAATTTTTTTAACTCTGAACAAACAGAGGGAAGGAAAAGACAGGAGACAGATGCCATGGTTCTGCTCTGATTTTCCATGGCCATCAGCTGCTCCCAAAAACAAATTAAGAAACAAGGAAAAAAAAAAAAAGCCAAACAAGCTTAAAAAGGGGCTTCGTTTCCAACAGCAATTACCAAATGAAGCCTCTGTTTAATGGACATTTTCAGAGGCCACGGAGAGCATTTGGTGCTTCTGCTTTCTCATTACAGCTCCTGCAGCTCCCAGCTGACAACCTGATAATTCTCCCCAATAAAACAATCTTTGGGGGTTATTGCCACATCCCAGTGCTGTCCTTGCTTGCCTGGAGAATTGTCAAGATTATGAAGTAAGCTGTGAAAATGTAGTTAGGGAGTGGGAAATATATATATTTTTTAAAACCCAAAGAGTAAAGCAATATGCTCACTTTTTTTCTTCTCCCTTCCCTAATTTTCTCTCTCATTCCCACTTTTCTGTGTTATGCTACTAGTGAGTCAGAATAAAACCCAGAGCTGATTAAAATTCCCCATGAAATCAAGTTTCTAACTCTAAATTGAATGTAGCAAGGGATTTCTGCTAGGGTTGGAGGCCACCAGGACTTCCAGCAAGTCTCTACCAGTAGAAAGAGCTGGAATCTCCTCTGGAATAAACCTGTCCTGGGCTACATGCAGCACCTTTGGGAAGCCCCTGTGATGAAAATCAGGTTTCCTTGCAAATATGTGAGTGCTAGGAGAGCCACAACCTCTGAAATAACCTGGAATTGGGTGCTTGAGGTGCACCTGGAGGAAAATTTGCAAATAATTCAGCAGGACTGATGTACCCAAACCAGCAGGAATTTAGAGAGGAGAGCTCTGCTCTTCCCTGTGTGTCTTTAGCAGGCTGAGAGCAAGTTTAGGTTAAGCTACAAGAAATTAAATTGAAATTTAAGTGTTCACGGGGGGGGTATATATTGGTTTAACTGCAGGAGTTAGGAAATGATGGAGCTTTGGAGCTTTGCCCCCCAGGCAAGGCCCAACAACTCATTTGGAAACAAGTTGAGTTGCCAGCACTTGTGTCACACTTAACCTTGGGTTGGGATTTATCATCAGTCAATGAGTAAATTGGGTTAATGCAAATTAGGATTGAATTGATTTTTGGGGTGGTTTGCATGCAGGCTGTCCTGGTTTAACAGATTGATTTTAAAGAGAAACTTTTTCTTCAACCTGACAGCATTCTGGGTGTTGAGCTGACATTCAGCTGAGGGGTTTGGGGGCTTTCCAGGATAATTCAGCCTCAGAAAGGCTCCGAAGCAGGAAAATCCCTTGTAGTCACAATCCAGCTGCTCTGCCTTCCCCCCAACTTCTCTCTCTTTCATCTCTCCTGTCTCCAGAGTGCATGTCTGTAAGTGCTGGCAGAGCTATAGGGCTGCTCAGATGCTCTACAAACACCTACCAGAAAGGACCACGCTCACTGGGTGTCCAGATAACCAGCAGAGCAGTCTGAAGTGGCTTTAAATTTAGAATTTTCCAGCATTAAACTGCAGCACTTCAGCTGCTGGCTTGCACTACAACAAGCTGCCCTCTGTGGGTTTGGTTATGGGCTGCTCTGTCAGCCTTTGTTCTTGCCTTTTTCTTCTTTTCTTGAGAAAAAGGGGAGCTTGGCACCACACTGTCGTGTGCCCTGATCTCTGGCAAACCATGGGGACACCCCTTGGAAAGCAGAGCTCTGGTTTTAGAACAGAAAAAATAAAAAATAAAATAAAGTGAGAAGTTTCACCTTGCACCCAAGGTGTGAGACATCTCAGAAGGTGACCTGAGGGCTTTGGATGGGAATTGCAACACAGAGGGTGGGGAAGGGGAAGGGGATGCTGAAGCATTGTCACCCAGGGTGGTGGGTGTCACACTGCAGAGCTTGGCTCATTAGTGTTGGATGGTTTGGGAGTTTGATGATGATGAAACTTCAGCAAAAGGAGGTGCTTTAGGAGGGCTGCTGCTTCCTCCTATCCCCAGGGGGGTGCAAAGCTCCTGGGGGTTGGTTACACCCTAGGGGAGCAGGTTTGTAGCAGGTTGTTCAGTGAGCATCTTGATTTCAGAGAGCAGGTGAGGACAAAAGTCCTCTTGATTCAGTGGAATACAAGATCTAAAAGCTGTCTGCTTTTCTGCCTGTTGATCCCAAAACCACAATTTGGAATAAAATATTTAGAGGAAAAGCCTGGCACCCCTTTGCTGCATCATTTTTTTTTCCCCTAATGGAGGAAAAACTTTGCAGGGGATGCTAAGGGATCAGATAATTGGTTGGTGTTGGTCTCTTCTGCCAGGTAACCAGTGACAGGATGAGAGGAAAATGGGTTAAAGTTGTGCCAGGGGAGGTCTGGGTTGGGTATTAGGAAAAATTTCTTTTCTGAAAGAGTGGTGAGGCATTGGGATGGTGGAGTCACCATCCCTGGAGGTGTTCAAGAATTGTTTTAGCAGGGTACCTCAGGCTCTGGTTTCCTGGTTGGGGCAGTTGGGTTTGAGGATCCTGAAGGTTTTTCCCAAGCTTGCAGATTCTGACTCTAATCAAGAGCTTCCCAATCCCAGCACAGGGAAGCACCTTGGGCTGCTGCATGGCAAACCACAGCTTCTTTTTTTTCCCTCCTCTTCCTCTCTCCAGGCCAAGCCTCCTCCTTCACCCAGCAGCCCCAGGACCAGGTGGTGATCGCGGGGCAGGCGGTGACCCTGCCCTGTGCCATCCCTGAGTACAATGGCATCGTCCTCTGGATCAAAGATGGGCTGGCCCTCGGGGTCGGAAGGGACCTCTCAAGTAAGTTGGGATATTTATTTCCCTACCTAAGGGAGGAAAACGGGAGCACTGCTGCCCCAGGTGCAGCCACAATATTTATTTTAAGGATCGCTACCTTCTTATTTCAAGACTGGGCTACCAAGCCCTCCAGCCAGCTCAAACACAAGCATTAAGAATGGGAGTAAACAAACATTTTTTTTTAATATTTTTTTTTCTTTCACCTCTGACTTGAAATGACCCTGTTGGTTTCCCACTGCCCCTTTAGGGAAGCTTTGCTTTGGCTGACTTCTGGAGGCAAATGTCACGTTTCCAAAGTTCCAGTTCCAATGTCACTGAAATGTTTTGTAATTGTTGAAAGTGTTTTGACATTCTCCAAAAAGAAGAAAGTTTGCTTTGGCTGAATGTGTTTATTGCAATCCAGCAGAGCCCACAAGCACTTGTGGCTTCTTGAAACTGTACTTTTGGCAAATTGCAGTTTGGTAATAAAATTCCTCAGAATTCCTCATTACTTAATCCCACACAGGGCTTGTGATTGAGGGTTCATTGCAAGTGGCAAAGACTCTGGAGCAATAGTGGAGAAGTTATGTAGTTTATTCTATATATTTTACTGGAAAATACTAATTTTTTTGTGAAATATTTCCTGTGACTGAGGAAGAGTGCTTGAAAGCCAGAAACCTGAAAGGGCAGTGAGAAACCTGGGAGCTGCAGCCCTGTCCCTGAGCACACGGGTGACATTGCCACCACTCAACTTCTGCAGGGCACAGGAGACCTGGGAGGGTTTTTTAACCAACACCATCCAGAAACGAGGAGAGGATTCATGTTTCTTGGTCTCCAGGGACCTCATTCCTCAAGCACAATGCCTCTTTTTTTCCTTCTCTCTGTTGTTGTTGGTTTTTTGCTTTTTTTTTTTACCAATAATTACTCATTTCTCAGGCTTGCCTGAGCGAGCAGTCCCCATTTTGGTTTTCAAAGCTCCCTGCCACAACTCTTTACAGATATTAAAGAGCTGAACTTTCTACACAAGACCTGATGACACGAATGGGTGACACCAGCTCCGCCGAGCTGCATCACTTCTTGTGAAACACCCGGAGCTGGGGCTGCCTTCAGCAAGAGGAGCTGCCAGCCCAGCCAGTTATCTAATTAGCTAAATACAAATAAACCCGTCATTTGTATTTCTTGTGGTTCAGGAGAGCAAATCCTGCTGCTGAGAGCTTGGGAAATTAAAAAAAAAAAAAAAAAAAAAAAAAAAAAGCAGAGGAGTGGTGCCAGGCTGCCTGCCCAGCACAGGGAGGGATGGTGTGATGGCAGCATCCGTGCCATCAGGCTTCTGGTGGCCCCCCCAGAACAGGCCCCCACCCAACCTTTACACAGACCTAAAAAGGGAAATATTCCAGGGTTTCACCACAAGCCCAATGGAGATAAGGAATCAGGGGAGGTGGAGGAGAGGGGGGGTTTCCTGGGGGAAGGGCTCATCTCTTTTCTGTGGGATTTCAGTTAATGCTCCTTCCTCAGCCCTTCTTTTTGAACTCTTGTTTCCTTCCTGAATTTGGAAGGAATTCAGAAGGAATTTTGAATTCTCCCTTTTTGCCCTGGTTGCCAAGGAGGGGTAGAAGCTACCTGGCCCCTGGATGTTCACTGCTGGGGCTCACTTTAGACTTCATCAGCCCAGCTGCCTCCTGCTTCTCCTTCCACAGGTTACCCACGGTACCTGGTCGTAGGGGACCATCTCTCTGGAGAGCATCACCTGAAAATCCTGCGAGCTGATCTCCAAGATGATGCTGTCTATGAGTGCCAGGCCATCCAAGCTGCCATCCGCTCCAGACCTGCCCGCCTGACCGTGCTGGGTGAGTCTCCTCTCCCCGTCCTGCTGGAGGTGATTTGTGGGGGTTTCTTGCTTGCACTGAGTGGCTTTTTTAAGAAAATAGTGCTAAATCAAGAATTAATCAATTAATCCACGGTGAGAGAGGTGGAGGTGTGTCTTGATCCTAAGAAAGGATCCGTTTTGGGAGCACTGGGATGAGTAGCACAGGCACAAAATGTTTGATGCTTCAGCTCTGCAAATGTACATGGAAATTAAGGGTGTATGGGCATAAATTTAAGGGTGAATTTAAGGAGTGTCAGTGCTAGCAGTGCCACATGTATCACCCTGGGCTGCTGCTCCATAGCAGGACCCAGGAAGACTCCAGCGCTTGAGGAGAGCTTGGTTTACATGCTCTCTTCACACTATTTTCTTTGTGTATCTCTCAGTGATCTTCCCCATGAGCAAAACAGGTGATTGTGACATGGGGTGACAAACAGGAGAAAGGTCCCAACATCTTACAGACCCATTTTGGGTGAGAGCTGAGAGGGTGGCACTGGCAAAGGGTTCTTCTCAGGGGTGCAGGCTGCATCAGCAAGACTCCCCAGAGCTGATATGGTTTCAGGGAAAATAACAAAAATCATATTTTTCTTGAAAAGCTTGGACACAACCCAGTCTGTATTGGTCCCAGATACATCCTGACTATTCAGCCCCCAAGGTGAAACTATTTACATATTTAACTTTGTTATAATTAACATCTGGAATTGCTTGTTCCTCGTAGGTTTGTTTTCCTGGTTAATTTTTAAGGGGGTGGAATATTAAAAAGGGGTCCAAACTAGGAGTTTGAGTGCTTTTAGCCACTAATTAACCTTAAGCAGCCAAAAAAAAATGAATTATGGTCCTGGTTTTGGTTGAAGGTTCACTTTATCAGAGCCTGCTGCCACGCTGAGGTCTAATTCCTGCTGTGCAATTTCCCCTGCCTTGGTTTCTCTCTCTCCCGTTCCCTACCCAATACCCTATTCCCCAACTTACCCACCTGCCCTCTCTTCCTTCCCTGACCCCCAGGACAAGGCTGATTTTCTTTTGATCCCCCCTTCTGCTCCATCCACCCTTTGCAGCAGCTCCCAGCTCTGAGCCCGCACACCTGCAAATAAATCAGGAAGCAGAAGGTGGCTGTCAGAGGGTTTTTTTCCTCTTACCAACAACCTCTGCAAGCTGCATCGCCTTCCCCTCCTTCTGTTGGGAAGGCAAAATACGTTGCCGGAGCCAGACAAAAGAAATAATGTTATTTAATTAGAGCTTAAAGATTTCAAAACTAATTTAGTCCCAGGGCGCGCGGGCGAACGTCAGCTCGGAGCTGCTGCAAAGGGTTGATTGAGCAGAGAGATGTTTTTATGGATCAAAAGGAAATCGTTATTATCTTTGGGGTTATGGAATGTGTTGAATAGATGGTAGTTAATGTTTCTGTGAATATACATGGTAGTTGCTAATTGGTACATTTACCTAAGATGTTCAGCAACTTTTATTTGCGGCGTGGTTTTTCCCTTTTAAGAAAATTAAAGTTCTGGAGTGTTCAGCTTCAGCCCGATGGCTGAGAAATGGGGCTTGGGAACCCAGCAGCAGCACCTTTTCCATGGAGATGTCTTTATTCAGATGTTCTGGGGAAATGTAAAGCCAACCAGGGGGGTACAAATTATATCAGCAAGGGGCTGGGAGGTGGTCAGCAGTCAGCAGATGCTGCTTGTCTGCTTTTGGGGTGTGCTCTGGTTTGGGAAGGGAATAGAAACAGCGCAGGAAAAGCCAACACCTCCAATCCCCTGTGTGCTACCAGGGAGTGCTGACTCCTGACAGCCAGTTAGGGCTCGCAGAGCAGAAAGTTACTGCACCTGGGGGAGGCAAAGTGGATGTTTGTACAGGAAACAGACGCTTGCAGTGGTTCCAGATGTGTGATGCCACCACCTGTGCTCACATTGCTCCTCTCTGGATCCCGTGCATTCAGGCTGTTTTAGTCAGGAGCTAAGCAGCTGTCTCTGGAGGGTGATGTGGATCTGCCAGCTTTTATCTGGCTGGGTTAGGAAGGGATGTGGCAGGCAATCTGAGCTGCCTCTTTTGAAGGAGGTGCCTGTGGGGTGTTCTGCAGCAAAGCTTCCCCTGGGGTTGCAGGCATCCCCTGAGGAGGGGGTGACCCCTCAGCCCTCCCCAGCTCTGCCTGCAAACCTTGCAGCTCCCCAGGAAGATTTTTGTCACAGCTGTGGGATTTTTCTTACCCACTCCTGCTGCCTCTGCCTACATCTCATCAGCCAGCTATGGATGTTGGAGGCAGTTCTGGGCAACCCCATCCAGCTCTATCACACCCCAGTGACCCCTTTTCTCTGGAAAATGCCTTGCCTGAGGTTTGGGTTTTTTTTTGCATGGGTTGGTGCTGCCTTGTCCCTTCTTGCCAGCTTTTCCATTTCCCTGGTATCAAGAAATCCCCTCATGCCTCCCAGTTCAGTTTCCAACTGCTGTCATTCATGTCTGACAACTGCTTTGCTGGGCTGATGCCTCCTACTCCCCTGCTCAGATGCAGAGCTACACCACATTTTAATTAAATATTTAAGGTTTTGTCACATTGTTTTCAAATCTACATGGTTAAATGTAGTGGAACAGATCATTCCATAGCCTTGGAAGTCCAAACATTCAAACAGAGGAGCCTATTGCTGCCATCAGCACAGGGGAAAGTCTTCTCTTTGTAGTGTCTGAGGGACAAAGATTGCTTGGGAACCCAAGGCTGAGGGAACCCCGTTCTCCAGGTCTTGCCCAAATTGTCCAAATGTTTGTCCTGGAGAGTCCAGAGCAGTAAGGAAGCTGAGGAGATGGTGACAGTGACATTGATCCATTGACACTGGCACAGGATGCTCAGAGAGGTGGTGGGAGCCCCATCCCTGGAAGTTTTTAAGGCCAGGTTGGATGGGGCTCTGATCATCCTGATCTGGCAGGGGGGATGCAACTGGGTGAGCTTAAAGGTCCCTTCCAAGCCTGACAAATCTGTGATTCTGTGATCTGGGAGACACAGAGGTATCCACGCTTGTCAGGAAAGCCCAAGCCAGGCAAGCTTTGAGAAGCCACTGGAGGGCTATTTGCTACCTGGTACATCTTTAATGGCAAGGCTGCTTAATTTATGATCTATTTAACTAAGCTGGAGTATTAATTAAATAAAGTGAGAGCCTGATTAGGACTTGGAGAAATTTAAAAATAAAATCAGACAGCAATTGAGCAGAATTGCAAAGCAAACACTTTGGTTGTAACCACTGGAGAGTTCCCTCTGGTCTTCCATCAAAGCTCAGAGCAGGGAGGGCAAATACAAGAGATTATAGAGCCAACAGATGCCTGGTAATAAAATATGCATCTGCCAGGCATGTAGTTCCAGGAGCCCCAGGGCTGGCTGGTGGAGCCTTCTGCACTTGGGGGACTGGGAAGGAACTGGAGGCCCTGGCAGCTGAGCTGGGATTTGCAGACACATTAATTAGTGCTGAGTTCCCAGACTAAAAGCCAGAGGAGAAAACTTGGAAGAGAGCACTGGATTCACTGGGAAGGAGGAAAGGAGAGGGGAGCAGGGGGGTCCTGGTGTTGCCCCCCATGGGCAGGGCCAGGGGAGTGGTGGGGGAAGGGAAGGTGGGTGGTGGGATGTGGGAGGTGAGTGGTAGGGTGGTTGCTCTCCTTCCTTGGTGAATTCCAAGGAGAATTCCAAGGCTGTCCTGGTCTGTGGTCCTGCCCAGCAGAAGGTGGGATGCCCCCAGCCATGTCCTGGACCACGGACAAGGGACAGGATGAGTCCTGCAGAGATGCTGGTGGGACCCTGGTGACAATCAGGCCATGGGGGGTGAGGAGGGAGGCAGAGGAGCTGCTGCCAGAGCCTTCAGGTGAATAATTGATAGGCTGTTAATTAACTTGTACATTCACCTCTCACAGCCTAATTCTCCCCCTCCTTCCCCTCCACAGCCTCTTCTAATATTAACTCTGCCTCCACGTGTGTCCCCTCAGAACTGAACCTTTCTTAAATCAACACGAATCCCCTATTGGTACAGATTAAGTTAATTTGAAGTGAGAGTTCCTGTCTTTTAAGATGTCACCAGCCAGTAACAGGAGAAGAGGAGGTCACCAAGGTGCCAAATGTATCCACCTTCAATCACAGCCCTTTTCTTTTCTCCATTTCATTTTATTTACTCATTTATCTGTTATTATTTTATTCCAATCCTCTTTCCAGCTGAATCTTTCCAGTCCTCCCCTGCAGAGCAGAGTAAGCTATTTCCATTACCAAAATGATGGCTGGCATCTGCCTTTCCCAGCTTTCCTGCTCTTTAGCAGAGTTTGATCAGGAAACAAAGAGGTAATGGCCTGGGAAAGGCTGTTTTTCAATATTTGTTTGTAAGGCTGAGCGTCGATGAGAAAATGTGGACTAGGTAATGCTTCAAGTCCAGAAAAACAGTTTAGCTTGGAACTGTCTTGAGTATTTTTCCATACTTTTTAATAGATTTCAATTCTCCAAATGCAAAAATCAGCTTAAGCCAGCATGTAGAGCCAGGATGTCAATTCAGAATAAAAAGGAAGGGATGAAAGCCTGATAATTTCCTTCCAGATAGTCTCTCTTCTCCTTATAAAAAGTTTGGGTCTTCACCAAGCTGCATTTTCTGCTGGGAATATTTTTTTCAGTGGCAAAACAGCAACCGGGTCTACTGAGAACGAAACAGAAACATCAAACAATGGAGCACAAATCCCAGATAACCTAAATATTTGATGTCATGTCTGAGCAGCTTAAGTTTACAGTGCTCTGAGCTTTTTGATAGCACAGGGTGGACAGGGTTTTCTTGCCAGCATCCCTGCATGACTCCCAGGCTGGGAAACCATCTCCGTGGGCTGGACCACATCCTGCTGGGCAAACTCAGGCTCTCAGAGATGCTCAGTGCTGCAAAAATTCAGGGGGAAAGGCAACTTCTGCCTCGTGCAGTCTGTAGCTGGGCAAAGAGATGGACAAGAGGTGCCTTCTGCTAAAATCTGGGGTCTAGGCCTGGCTCTTCCCAAGCTGGGGTTGATGTGGGGGTTGCAGAGGGGTTAACACCCTGCTTGGCTGGAGGGAGAGCTCTGCTCTCCTGCGCTGGAAAAAGAGAAGCAAAAATTGATCCATTTACATCCTCATTCAGCACGTCAGAGCCTGGTGCTGGGCTGAGATGCTGGATGGGACCTGTCCCCCTGCCCCAGGCTCTGCTGACCTTCTCACTGCAGAATAAAGATTTTGCAATTACCCTGAGATGGGGAGAGGAAAGCTGGAAAAGGGTTTGGGTTTTTTTTTCCTTCACATGACAGCTCTACCCACTGCTCTGCTGCTTGTGCTGTGCTAAGGCAGAGAGCAGCTCAAAAAAAAAAAAAAAAAAATGCACCAAAAGCTCCTGTCCTGAGGAGCCCAGAGGGAGTTTCCCATCAGTCACTGGGAAACCTGGGGCTTTTGCAGAGACCCATCCCAGTCTGCACATTGCTTGGGACAGCACCCTGATGGGTGTCAGTCCTGTCCTGGACATGGTTAAAACACCACTGCATGCCCAGGGAATGTTTCACAAATAAATCAATTTCTAGATGTCTGATTAGCCAGAGGGAAGATGCTGCCTCCACTCCCTCAAAGCCAGCTCCAGAGTTACCAGCTCACACAGTTTGACAAATATTGCAATATTTGTGTCATCTGAAAGCCCTGGGCCCTGGGCTTAGGTGCTACTCTAAGAGTTTTCCTCGTTCTGTGCTTAAATTCCCAGGTAGCTTTCAGCACCACAGATTTGCCTCGTTTCCTTTGAACCCCATCACTTGCTCTGCTGAGCAGATCCCAGCTCTTTGAGCCTGATGTGCTGAAATGAGGAGTTCTCCATGCAGGCTGGGATGATGGCAGCCCCTGGGAACACCTCTGAAGCCCTGGCATGGGGCTCCTCTGACCACTGCAGGGAGAGCCAAGGCACTGACAGCAAGTTACAAATTTGGCACCTCTGATAAATCTCCATTACAGCATGAAATGAGAAAGGGACATGTAGCTAAGTGGAAGGTGTCCCTCAGGCAGCAGGAAGCTTGTGAGAGGATGGGGAAAGTGATGGAAAAATAAAACAAACCAGGAATTAGGATAAAACCTTGTTCCTTTCCATAGTGCTAAACCTTTCTGAGCTGGGTGGGAACACACGAGTCCTGGGTTCACCCCTGGGCTGCCCAAGCCTTATTCCCAACCCGGGGTAAGTCCTGCAGGCTCAGATCCCTCCCCTAAGGAAAGGAGAGAAGGACCAGGGTGAAGCAGAAGCAGGAAAATTTGGGTGATAACCACCATCTGCAGCTCCTGTGGGGGTGACATCCAAGAGGTTTTGCGGGTCAGTTATTTCTGACAGCAGACTCATAGCTTTTGGGACAAGTATCTAAATTCTTTGTTGAGTCATAAATTGTACAGGAATCAAACTCCTCCCTGTGACCTACTGGAACACAGGGGATTCTCTGATTGTCCTTAACTTGGGACAGAGACCTTTAACTCCAGGTTTGGGAAAATCTAGGGAGCATCCCCAGGCCTGAGGTGGCTGCTTCTTATTCAGGTTGTTGCTAGGGAAGTCTGCAGATTTCTCATCGTGGGTGAGAAAAGACTTTCAGATCCAAGGCAGCATGAAAAATTGCAAGGGAAAAATAAAAGTCTTGCATGATATCACATTTAATTGGTAACAAAGACAAAAATCACACCTCCCACACTCAGTTCACCAGTGGAAGCCCGGAGACCAGCTGCCCCCTTTAAATATTTGATTCCAACTGGTAGGCTGAAAAGCTGCAGACGGTATTTAATGATAATGATTTACATTTATATAGTGCCTGCTATCCATTGGGAGCACAAAGTGCTTTGTATATCTAGGGATAAAAATATACCAGAAAACAAGCACTCCATCCATCACCAAATCCCAGGCAGGCAGCAAGCTGCTCAGGGACAGAGCTGCTCTGTCCCCCAACCCCTCTCCCTCTTCACTGCCACAGCATTTGGGGTGCTGGACAGTAAGTTTGTAATAAAACCAGGTGATAAAACCCACTTTAAAAAACAACAGCACCATAAAAAAAAGAAGCCTGGCTGCCATAAAACTGCATGTGGCAGAACAAGAGGGAAAACTTGCCAGGGAGGAGGTTATAAACAGGGACTGTCTCCATCATGAGAATGACCTCTTGGAGCTCCTGTGTTAGAAGGTGAGGAGCTTGGCCAGCAGGTACCATCAGGGAAAAATCCCAACACCTGAAAGATGCTGTTGCCTCCCCATCCTCCCCCATCTCCCTGTGCTTTGCTGGGTCCCTCATCCCAGCTGTCCAACCCCCCCCCAGCCCCACATCCAACCCCTGGAATCTTGAGAGCCTCCAAGAGCAGCTCAGCTGGGGCTGGAAGGCAGAGAAAGGGAGGGGAGGAAGGAAGGGAGAGAGAGAGAGAGAGAAAGGAAGGGAGGGAGGGAGGCTCTTTGAGATGTTCATTCAAAATTCATAGGCGCAAAATTGCAGCCTGCATGGATTTGTTTCCTTTTGGAAATTACAGGAAACTGCAGGCATCAACAACTGTTATTCAAATCACCACTTTAGATTATTAGGATGACAGGAGGCTGTACTTACACATGCAGACCCAATATAATCAGCCTCCAGGCAGGGTGGGAAGGCAAGGCCAGGCAGAGGGAAGCTGGAGGAGCCCGAGCCAGTCTTGACACCGGGACCCAGAGCAAGATCATCCAATTATTTACCCCTAGACTGGAAACTTTGCAGGTTTGGGAAGATAAGGGAAAGCATGGAGCTCACTGAGAACTCCTGGAGGATGTTTCTTTCCACTTAGGAGCTGGCAGGCTGCAGGCAGATACCACCCAGGGCTCTCCTGAATGTGAATTGCAGCCCAGAAACCCACACTCCTCATCCCTGACCCTCCTGGTGCCTTGCAGGAGGATGCATGAGTACTCCCCAGGTTGTTATAAACCAAGACAGAGGGAAAGTTTTTACCCATTCTGAATTTATATAATCAAAAAAAAAAAAAAAAAAAAAAGGAAGGAAAGCTGCATGCACACAGCCCCCTGAGCAAATATTGTTCTGAGGATTGGCCTGAGGGTCAGCAACAAAATGCAGAGAAAACATCTGAATCACTAAAGGGTTGGAAATTACATAATAAACACAGACTGCCAGCAGACAGGCAAGGGTCCCAGCTTAGCTTTTTATCCAGGAAGCTGTTTCTTTTGCTTTTCAAATGTTTCTCTGGGGTTCCAGCAGTGCTGTGGGGTGCAAAGCAGCCAAGAGCATCTCCTCCTCTCCCTCAAGGCAGCATCTTCCATCCATCCCATCCCATCCCTCTCCGGGTGCTCTGGTTCCTCCTTGGCAGCTCCCAGCCACCTGCTGTGGCTTCACACCTCTCCCAAGGTGTTGGGAAATGTTTGCACACAGACGAGCAGCCCATCTGTGGGTGCCTTGGCAGCCACCAGGATGGAGCTGGGGATGCCTGCAGCAGCTTCCAACCCACCCAGCCCACACCCCGATCCCAAACCTTCTGCTTGCCAGCCCCACATCTTCAGCCACACCAGAGCCCTGCTCTAAGGTCCCAGAGCCCTATCTTTCCCATTAAGCTGTTTCCCTGGCAAGCAGACCACGTTCTAAAGCACCCGGGGGATGGAGGAAACTGGATGTGCACATCTCAGAGGGCAGTGAGACCCAAAAACTCCAAGCAGGAGGGCTCAAGGGGGTTACGTTTCAGATACAGCCAGCTCAGAAGGGAGCTTTGACACCTTGGATGGGTAAGGAGACCTTGCCAAACCCCCTAAGCTCCCCCTGAAAGCAGGTGGGGACCAGCCAGACCCCTGCTTCCACGTCCAGGGTGTTTTTAGGGGTGACTTTGTGTGCATTGTGGCTGGGCACAGATGCTGATGAGCTGCTTTGCATACTTTGCCTTCCCTTTCTTGTCTTTACAAGTGCTTTTCTCTTCATCCATCAGCATTTTGCAAAACTTCACAAGCTTTTAGTGGCAAGGCTTTTGGACAAAGAAATTTGGAGTATTCTCCTCCTTTCCATTGGAAAATGCAGCTTATCTGCTCTGGAGAAAGCAGTTCCTCCTCTTTATCCAGGCTGAAATCTTATCTAAACTGGTTCAGGTGGCAGAGCCGAGAGAAGAAAATAATTAAGCCAGAGACAGGTGAAATGCTGAAATTATTATTAACTTAAATGGTCCAAACCTTTTACCTGCTGCATTTTTTTGTATTTTATTTTACTTTTTTTCACTGCCAGTGACACATAACAAGGCAGAAATCAGGTTTTCCGGGTTATCTCACCCATCCACACGCGTGCAGCTTGACCCCCCCTCCTCCCCACCCCACCATAAATCTCCTTTAACTGGTTCTCTTGACAAGACAGAGAAACAATTAAGGCAAAGGTGGCTGAAATGTTGATGTTATTACTGTAATGCAGCAGCCTGTTTAGTTTCTTTGCCGATGAAATGCAACCAGGGGAAAATCAGTTTTAAAGATTACCTCCCAGAGATGCAAATTGAGGAGCGGAAACCATGTAGTCAGGAAGAAATGGTCTCAAACTAGGAAACATTTCAGTCTGTGACAGTCTCTCAGGGGCTTTTAAGACCACAATTTACCTTTTGACTGCATTCTATTTTCTCTGAAATCTTTTATTTCCCTTTTATTTATTGACTGGAGAGACACCACGAAAAGGAGAAAGCGATTCTCCAGCCGCTGGTCTTAAAAATCCATAGAAGAAAATTATTCTCGTGAGGGAAGGTTTTTTTTATTGTTGTCAGGCTCTTTTCCCTCCCCTCCCCTTCATTTTTAGCACTCTCTGTGAACCAGGGCTTAATTGAATCCCTTTGCCATAGAGGGGCCTCAGACTGGGAGGTATCAAGGTCAGCGACAGCTGGGAGCACGGAGCCCCCATTAGAGAGGTGGCAATAAGGCAGTGGGCTGAGGAGCAGCTCTTCATCCTATCTTCATCATCCTCACCCTCTGACCAGGTCAGGAGCTGGTGGCTGAATCACAATGTGGTGCTTCAAGTGGGACTGCTCTTCACCCACCCCTTCCTCAGGCTCCTTAAATCCTCCAGGACCCAAAAGAGGGATTTTTTACAAGGGTATGTAGTGATAGGATGAGTGGAAACAGTTTTAAGGTGAAAATGAGGAGATTTAGATTAGGTATTAGGAAGAAATTCTTAGGTGTGAGGGTGCTGAGCCCCAGGTTGCCCCCAGAAGCTGTGGCTGCCCCATCTCTGGCAGTGTTGAAGGTTGGATGGGGCTTGGAGCCCCTTGGGCTGGTGGGAGGTGTCCCTGCCCATGGGAGGTTGGAACTGGATGAGCTTCAAGGTCCTTTCCAACCCAAAGCATTCTGTGATTCCTCCTAGGAGCACACACATCCCAATCCTTGTCTCTGGAAGCCCAGAGCCTGGTCCCATCATCTCATCCCCTTGGCCTTGTCCCTGCACATTCTGCTCCTCACCCACGTGGGTCTCACACATGTTTCAGGCAGGGGGCATTCCCTGCTGGGAATGAGACTGAGATGTGTAAAGAGAGAGAAAGGAAAAAAAAAAAAATCCTCCAGAAGTCCTGCAGTGCTGGCCTAGTTAGCCCATCCCCAGCTGTGAGCTGACTCTGCTGCCCAGCGAGCCCCCCGGAGACAGCTCTGCTTGGGAGGAAATAACTAGATTAAAAAATAGTGCATCAGCGTAGGCTAATATGGCTGAGAGTTAGTGCAGCCCTGTAATTAGAGCCTGGGATGAAATCCTTTTAGGCCAGCCAGGCTTGCAGAAAGCTGTGTTTAATTACTCTGAGCTCCTCTCAGTCCTGCCTTGGCAGAAAGGAGCTTGTTAGGACTTCTCCCACTCCTCCATCTCATCCCCCACTTCTCCATCTCCCACTTCTCCATCTCACCTCTCCTGCATTTCACCTTTTACTCCTCCCTCTCACCCCTCCATCACATTTCCCACTCCTCCCTCTCACCTTTCACCCCCTCCATCACATTTCACACTCCTCCCTCTCACTCCTCCATCACATCTCCCTCTCCTCCATCACATTTCCCACTCCTCCATCACATCTCCCACTCCTCCCTCTCACCTCTCACTCCTCCATCACATCTCCTGCACCACCACATCACCATCACCCTTGGTGATGCTTTTCTGCTGGGTGCCTGAGGTGGCACCAGGAAAGCTCTGGGTGGTCCTGCAGCAGTGTCACACCCGACCACACTGCAGGGGCTGAGCTGGGCATCTCCTTCCTGCACTCCTCCTTCCTACATCTCCTCCTCCAAAGCACCCCAGGTGGTACCAGGGCTCAAGGGGCTCTGAAGGACTTGGAGCAGCACTTGGATGTCCACAGTGGGGTGGTGGAAGACAAAGTGCACCCTGTGCTGTGAGTGATGCCTCTGGAAGGGCAGGGAAACCTCCTGTTACATCTGGAGGAACAATTTCTCTGCTCCTCAGTGTGAGCAGCTCCATTTTCTGGCTCTGTGGCTTTCTGTCTCAGCTGCCCAGGCAGGATTTGGAGGGACTTTGCTTCCTGGTGCTGTTCAAAGGTACCTTTGACTTGTGCAAAGGCAGCAGGAGGGATGGAAGAGTAAAACTGGCAGAGGTTTGAGAAGTTTCCCTTTTGGAATGATGGATTTTGCCACAATTGAACTGAAAAAGAGAGGGAGAAAAAAGAAAAAAAAGAAGAAGAAAAAAAAAAAGGCTAGGCTGGTTTGGGCAATATCTCCATGAAACTGTTCCTTTCAAGCCCACCTGCCTGTCCTCGTCTTCCTCCCTGGACTTTGGCATCTCCTGTGCTGCAGGGTGGCTTGGTGTCTGGGAGACAGGAGCTGTAGGAGCTCTGCTGTGTCCCAGGAGAGTTTTGGGGGGGTTGTGCCCCAGTAACACATTAGAGCAGTCACCACCCATCTCCCACCTTTCTGCCTGTGTTTTATTCTCCCTGTCTCCTCCACAGCTGATTTCTGCTGCCATTGCAGACCCCAGGAGGAAGCCCATCCCTACGGATGGGGGTGCAGGCAGTGGGAGCCCCCACCCTGTGAATCCCCCCAGCACCAGGCCCCTGCTTCCCTCCACAGCTCCATTGCTGTGCTGAGAGCACCCTCTCCTGTCTCACCCTGCTTCACTGCATTCTTTCCCTGCTCCTTTTGATCACACAGAACTGAGCTTCTCCAGCCCAGCCCAGGCTGAGGAGGTGGCTCTGGGGACCCCTCAGCCCCAGTGCTGGGCTTGGCACCCAAACCCCCTCCCCAGCACAGAGGTGATGGGTGATGGGGTGGGCTCCTGCCAGCAGCGGAGCCCCAGTCTGCTTAGGAGAACTGGGGGAATATTTAAGTTAAAAAAACCACAATTTCTAGGAGAGAGGGCTGTTCTGATTACTAATTAGATCTGGTTATAATTATCTCTCTTTGCAATCCCATACCTGCTGCAGAAGAGCTCCAGTTCCTCCTAACAATTAAGGGAGAAAGTCTTTTATGATACACTTGGTGATTGCACTGCAGCTGCAGCCTCCCTGGCAAATGCTGACTTATTAAAGAAGGGCCGATATTTACAGAAGAACATGGTGATCAAATTAGGCTAAAATTAACTGGAGTGAATTAAGAATAGCAAGGTTTGGTTTTATTTTCATCTGTTTCCCTTTCTTTTCTGCCATGGAGTCGCCTCTGGGCTCCTTCCTAATGCTTGGTGGTACTTGACTGGGTAAAAAATATCCCTAAAGTGGCAGAAACCCATCTGTCTGCTTTGAAATCTGCTTTTCCACCTCCCTCTTGCTCCTCCTTCTGCTTTTCTAATCCCGAGCCACAAAACCAGAGGGTAAGACCCAAACCTCTGGCATTTGTAGCATCCCCCCAGCTTTAACAACCTCAGTACAAGCATTAGCAGGAGCCAAGCAGCAGGGAATTCGGAGGTGGGTTTGTGTTTTGTTTTTTTTCTTTAATAGCAATTGGCCAGATGAATGCTCACCAAATGGTCTGAAGGGTTTTTTTTCAGCACAAGCAGAATTCTTGGTGTGCAGAGTGGGATTTTGGAGGGGGTTGATTCTTCCTGTAGGTGGCCAGAAAGTCACTGATGGGGACAAACTTTGGGCTTTGGTGCTGGAGGGTGGGTGATGTTGCTTTGCTTCTCCCAAGGAGGTGGCTGAATCATCCTAAATGATTGTATAGCAGGGGATGGTGGGGGTAATGAATAATGTAGTCTCCAGCCCAAGCCTTTGGATAAATTATCCTTCCAGTTGAAAGGCATGGATTTGGCAGGCTTTGCGAGTTACACCTTGTTCCAGAGTCACCAACTTCTCCACATTCCCTTCCTTGCCTCACTCCTGATCCTTCAGATCAAAGTTGTGCTGAGCTTGAGGTCCCTCAATGTCTCTTCAGCAACTCTGGATTTTTCCCTTAATCCAGGAGCTCCACCCCTGTTCTAGTTTAGTGAAGTTTAGTGAACTTCCATCCTGACAGCTCCACCTGGGACTTTAATTCCTGTTTGGCCCCTGGATGTGCCAAACGAAGCCCAGGGCAGTGCCTGGCAGTATTTCTGCAGCGGTTAATGGTGCTTTTGATGTAGATGGTGCCACCAGATGGAGGTGGACACAGGGCATACTTCAGATGGGGTTTGGGAAGGTTCTTCCTAAGGATGCCATGGTTGGGATGAAGGCTTTGCGAGTGAATTAGTCCAGACACTCTCTTCTTTCTCCTTTGTTTCAGTGGAAAAAGCTTTGAGAAGGTTCTAGGTTTTATCTCCATCTTTCTTCCACTTTGTCCCTCTGTAGGTGCCAGGCTGGAGGGGCAGGAACCTGATGCTGCTCCCATTCCTGCATCCCAAGCCTGTTCCCATGGCTCTGTGGAGATGGGGCTGGTGGTGGCTGTGTTAGGAGATTTTCCCCCTGCAGTTCCTACCCTGGGGAATCAGAGGAGGCAAGTGAGGGTTTGCTGTTCCCAGCACCCTGAGTATTCACAAGAGCTGTGAATTAGCTGGGCTGGGCCATCTTTCTGGAGTCCTGCCTCATTCCTCTAGCAGACTGGCTGCAGCCAAGGGGAAAATTAACAATACTTTTTGCTTTGGGGACAAGTCTGTCGTGCAAATCCTCTTCAGAAGCTGGCAATGAGCGTGCAGGGCTTTGTTGGGCAGGGGAAGCTGTCTCGAGCCAGGTTTACTAAATGGATTTCTACCATCCCAGGCAGCGTGGAGGGTTTAAAAGAGGAGGAATCAAACCCTTCCCAGGCAGAGGGAGCTGAACCCCTGCAGGAGTTTTTTCTCCTTGCCCAGTTTCTCAGCCTGCCTTTCCCACCTCCAGAGTTCCCTCCTTGCTGACAAATGGGGACAGCAGTCAGGTTCTCCAAAGATGCTCCCACCTTTGGGACCACACACCAACCTGGCATGAGCAAGGAGCTTGGGTGTGTGGAGGAACTCAGAGGATGTTTAAAGGATGTTCCTGTGTTCTCTGCACTGCAAACTGGCACCCTGGAGCCCCAGAGGGCTGGGGTGCAGTGACCAATATCAGGGTTAGGATGGCAGGGGGTGCTGGCTGGGGTCCCTTCATCAGGTAAAAGTGGCACCCACTGCCTCAGCATCATCTGAATATGTTGGTGACTGGGACCATGAGCCCATCACCTCCCTGCTCTTGTAGGACACTTGCAGCCTGCTCCTGCCTGGGGCTCCTGCCAGAGCTGGACTCTTTTTTTTTTCCTTCCCCAACAAGCTCTGCTGCAATCTGGGCTCCTTGCAGATGACTGTGACCCCTTTGATTTGAGACTGGGGGTTGTTTGGGAATCTGCTGCTCGGAGGCACAGGGCTGAATGCCCTTGCAGGGAGGCTTAGAAATGGCTACGATGCACAAGAGCCACTCCACAAGCAGATGTCATGTCCCTGAAGCCTCGAGAATGCTTGAAGAAGTGAGGGAATTTGGAGTGAAAATCAAAATGCTTCGCCTCTGTTATTGGTGGAGCATCCCAAGGTCAGGATCTGAAGCTTTGCAGTGCTGAGGATTAGAAACGTATTGGTTTTTCTGTGATGAAAGGCTCTGCTCCTCCTCTCTTCAACTGGATTTGAGAGCTGGACTGTAAGAAAAGTTGAGAAATGATGTGACAAGCAGGGTACAGCTGCTACAGATTTGGTAATGCTGAGTGAGCTGCCAGATGTTCTCAGCCTGGCTCTGCCACCCTGAGCAAGGGGGTTCCTCTCTCCGAAGCAACCCAGGACCCCCAGGAGCTCTCTGAGCCCATTGGTGGGAAGGGGCTGCAGGTGGGCAGCTCTCTGACCCCTCTCTGGGGTGGGCACCTGAGCTCAGGGCAGAGGCAGCTCCTTGGTTGAGGTCCTGGCAGGAGCCACCAGCCTGGGACCAGCTCAATTCAGCATCCTGCCAACCCCCCGAGCCTCTGCAGCTCCTTCCTTTCCATCTGCCCTTCCATGGTCCCCCTCCCCTCCTTTGGTGTCAACACAAGCTTAATGAAAAAGCAGCAGATGTTCTTTTGATTTCCATTTACTGCAGATTCTCACCAAAATGCAAATGGTGTTTTGCACCCAGCTGTGTCCAAGGCCATTCTGGCTGAGTCCTGGCATCTCTGCTCACAGATGTCCAACCTGTCTCATGGACTTGATGGCCCCAACACCCTTCCAAAAAGCCTCTCCAGGAGGTCATCTCTGCCAGCCCTCATGGCCTGGCTCAGTCAGTGCCTAAGGACTCACAGGAGGTCCTGCTCCTGGGTCTCCCTCCCACCAGAGTCCTCCAGGATAAGGATGAGCAGGAGAGGAAGGAAAATGCAGTTTGTTAATTGGCACCTTTGGGCTGGAAGGGGTTGAGGGAAAAGCAGGGAGGGAAGGAGCTTTGCAGCTCCCCCAGCCAGGACCTCGTGGATCCCAGAGAGTTTCCCCACCAGCCACCACCTGGATACTCCTTTTTCCCAATTTTCTGCCCCTTCCACCTCTCTCTCCACCTCTGCCCTGCTCACTGGGGCCCAGTTAGCCTGAAAAGGAAAAGTGATGGAGCTGGAGCCTCTTTGGGACCACGCCTGGGTGACTTCTTTTTTTTCCATTGAGGGAAGATTTTTGTTGTGTGAGTCAAAGCTGGCAAAGCATTTCAGCTGGGAAAGGGCAGCAGAGGGAATTTTTATTCCTGAAACCATTTGTGTGTTTCCCATGAGCCTCCCAACAAAACCTTCCCCACCCCGGCTGCTCCGTGGACAAACTGGATTTGTGCTTCCTCATCTCTTTCTTCTCTTTCCCTTTCCTTTCTCCCTGCCATCTCATGGCAGACAGGACCCAAGTGATTAAAACCTCAGGAGGCAGGAAGGGGACTTTGATGGAGGGGGGATGGATGGGGATGGATGGGTTTGATGGATGGATGGATGCTGGGAGCATCTCAAGTAGAGGGGGAGGCAGGTCCAGCCCTCCTGGTGGTGATGCTGAAATGGGACAGGTCCTGTCCCATCCCACAAACCTGACTGTTCCTGCTGCCTTTCTTCACCCCATCTCCCAAATCAGTCCAAAGCTGCCTGGCTGCACCCTCAGCCTCCAGGAGGCACAGGGTCCCTGACTGAGATGTTAGACTTCTCGTTGCCTTTTTTGCTATTGATTCCTTAATTAAAAAAGAATAAAATTCCACCCAAGCAGACATTGCTCTGAACTACTCCATCAGTAAAAAACAAAGGAAAAAGAAATCAATATCCTATTTAGACAAAAAACACATGGGAGCAGATGCTGGTGCAGCCCTAGGTAGTACCTCCCCCAAAAATAAAACCTTTCCTTTCTGCATGTCCTGCAGCCAATCCAATCCTTTTTCTCTTGTTGTCTTCCTTCATCTGGCCTTCTCCCACAAACCCAACCCCTGCCACTATTTTTAGAGGGCTAAATCCAGCACCTCCATCCCCAAGGCTGGGCTGCCACCTGTGTCTTTGTGCTCCTTACAGAGAAAAACCTTTGCAAAACCACCCAGATGTAGCCAAACTGAAGCCATCATCCCCAGGATCTTTCTGTCATGTCTTTAAGCAGGCAGCAGGAAGGATTCCTGCCATCAAAACCCAGTTTTTCTCCTGCTGGTGATGGGGACAGAGCTGTGCCATGGCTTTGGGGACACCCTCAAAGAGGGACCTGAGAGCAGCCTGCAGGGACTCCCTCTGAACAGGGGCTTAAAGACTCAGATAATTTACCAAAAAAAAAGAGATCTGCTCAAGGTTTGTGTAAGTCTGAGTGGGACAGGAAGGCAGACAAGGGCAAGAGTGTGCTGGAGCTGTCCTGCTGCCTGGTATCCACATCCAGCCCCAGCCCAGCCAGGTCTCAGCACTGGGAGCACTGGGATTGATGGTGCCCTCCTCCCAGAAGGGCTGAGTTTGGCTTCCTTCTGCCACCCAGGGACATGTGTCCCTGTCCCCATCTGGGAACCAGCATCCTGAGTGGGTCAGCCCACTTCATTTTGCATTGCTCAGCACTTGGGACATGGGGTGTGGGGGTATTTTGGGGTTGCTGGAGCAGGATCCTGGCTGCAAGGACACTCCTGCAGCAGGACAAGCCACTCATTATTATATTTATATATAATATATATTATTATATTTATATATTATATTATATTATATTATTATATTACATTTTCATGGCACTTCCTGCTTCTTCCTGGACCAAAAGTCCCCCAAGTGCTGGGGACACATCCAGGGGGAAGATAGCTCCAATTTACTTGAGTGCCACAAATTTTCTGAGCACACAGCCCAGGACTCAGCCCTCTGCGGATGAAAACCTCTCCAACGGGGTGGGTGACACAGCTCTGACAGGGCTCAGCCCTTTGAATTTCCCCCAGGCAGGATTCCTCCCATCCCTTCCTGCAGAAGAGATCTAAGAGCAGCAGCAGCTGAAGGAGGGGGCCAACTCCTGGGGTTTGCTCCAGAGCATCCAACCTTTCCTTTTTGCTTTTTTCTTAAATGAACAGTAATAATCCTTTAAAAAAAAAAAAATCTGAAAAATATCTGACATGGGGAAAAATAATGAATTCAGTTTCTTGCCTGCACTCTCTGATCTGTCAGTCAGCACCCAGGAGCTGTGAGCAGGGAGTGCTGCCCTACATTGGGGAGATGATGATTTCCCTGCCTGTCCCCCACTCCCAGGAAAAGGCAGGAGACAGGCAGTGTCCCCAGCCCCCCCTCCAGCTCTGGCCCTTTGGATTGCTGCTTGTGGGAGAGAGGGATGTGCTTGGACCTTTCATCCCTGGTGTCCTGATCCTTCCCTTTCCAGCTCAGCAGATCACAGCCTATCCGTGCCTCAGTTTCCCCCTCTTTGAGGTACACAGCTCCCCGTGCTGGGAGGTTGGGGTGTGAGAGGGGATCCCATTAATGGATTTGGTTATCAGAATGGTAACCAGGCCAGCTGGGCTGATGGTTTTTCCTCCCTTCCTATCCCATCCCTCCTCCCAAGGCTTTTCCCTGCCCTTCCCCATCACCCCCAGCAATGCCCTTCAGGCTGAGGGGAGCCCAGCACAGACACAACCAAGCAGCTGCCTCCAAAGGCTTTGGGATGATCCAGCCAAACACCAACTTGTCTGGGAGTCTGAAAGGCAAAATATTTGCTGGGCTCCTATTTCCCTTTCAACAAGAAGAGTAAATTTTGAATTTCTTACTTTTTGCAGAGAGAATATTTCAAGTGAACAATCAATACCCAGCCAGGTAACTGCCTGCCTGCACAGCATCTGGATGTTTATTAAAGCTTGGTGGGGGTTGCCAAGTTTTTTTTTTTCCTCTTCTCCCCTTTTATAAAAAGCATTTGTAGAATACAAATGTTCACTTATCTTGGGTCAGGCCTGCTCATGTTTCCTCCAAAAAATGGGTGCTGCCCAGAGACAGGGCTCACAAAAGCTTTCACAGCTCTGAGCTTTGGGTTTAATCCCAATGTGACATGAAAATCCAATATTTAAATCACTCTTTAGGAAAGAACCTGGGACACCAAACCCCTCCTCAGCTTGACAAAGCAAAGAGCATTACAGTGATGGGACTTGTGGTGGATGGATGAAAACAGAAATCATTAGGAAAGTAAAAAAAACAAAACAAAAACCAAAACAGCAGGTTTTAGGAAATGCCAGCAGTTTGTGTCCCAAACAAAGCTTCTTAATGTTTGTTTCCCAGGAGCTGCAGCCAAAGTATCCCTGTGGGATGCTTTGGGATGGACCATGGCCACTTGGGATGGAGGAGGATGGATGGAGGTGGCACCCACCCAGCCCCCCCCAGGCACACAGACTCATGTGCCACAAGACAAACAGGCCTGGGAAAGAGCTGCACTCTTTAAACTTTCATCACTAATTTTCTCCTTCCTCCCCTTGTTTCTTTTGATTTATTTTTAAGCATGTTTTCCCCAGGCTGTGCTCTTCTCCTCCATCTCTTCCCTCTCCTCCTTCATTTGCTAGCAGCCAAGCGTCTTTCAGAGGGCACACCCAGAATTTTTTCAGGATATCCAGGCTCAGTTCACTTAAAAAAAAACCATAAAATACAAATTATTTGTCTATATTGCACAGGATCTGTGTGAGACCCCCATGCCACTGCCACCCTTGCTGATGGTTCTTGGAGAAGAACTAAGCAGACAGAAATATCTCCAGGTTTCAGATGGAGGAGGCAAAGGGAAGATCTGGTTGGTCATGCTTGGAGAGGAGGATATTCCAAGTTGGAGTTGGGGCTCTCAGCCCTGTGACTGCCCCTGTTTGCTCTTGGTGTCCCCTTTTCCCAAGCTCCTCACCTGCCAAAGGTTTGGGTCCTGCCAAGGATGTCAGGATGGTTGAGATACAAATGCAGCCCAGGAGAAAGTTTCCTCCAGAGCTCAGCCCACTACAGACTCAACAGATTCCATTTAGTGCTGCCCTGAAAAAAAAAAACCAACCCCTGGCAGCACTCAGACACAGGGAAATCTCCGCCTTTAAAGTGTTGGACAAAACCTAAGAGGCTGTTTCTAGCTCTGAAGAGCTGCTGGAAATCTGAATCCTAAATGTGTAAAGTCCTGATAAATGAAAAGCTACACAGTGATGGAGCTGGAAGCTGCTCTGCATGGCTTAGACCCTCACAATTTGTTGCCTTCAGAGTGGATAATGCAGAGAGCCCCGGGGAAAGGGAAAGGGACTGCCAGGAACAAAATCCCTGTAAGGGGATTCTTATCCAATGCAGTAAGCTCCATCCTAAAGGCAGTTTTGTTTTCAGGCCCCTTTTCCTCCTCTTGGGAAGCCATCCTAGATACCTGACCAAACAGAGAACCTTCCTTCTTCCCCAGTATCCAAATTTTCCTGCTTTTTCCCTGGCTTCCTCCCCACTGCCAAGTCTCCCAGACTTCAGTTTTGCTGTATTCCAGCAGCCAAGCTCTCCTGCTCCCACCTGCTAGGGAAGTTTTCCCTTGGACCACCTCTGTAGCCCTTTCTCCATCCCTGTCCTGGATGATAGGATAGGGATGAACTTGGCCAAACCCCTCCAAGATCTCAGGAGCATCCTCAGGGCTGGTGAGGAAAGCAGGTGGAGAAAACCAGTCCTAAGTGGAGCACCAGAACTGATCCAGCAGTTAATTACCTCCTCATTTTGCTCAGCATCATTAACAATGATTGGCAAAGCCACATTGTGCTGGTACCTGCCTGCAGAGACCAAGTGCCTGCTCCTTTGCTTGGATCTTCCTGGGAAGGTAGGGAGAGCACAGAGGTGGCAAGCTGAAGCCTGCTTCTTTTTTCCAACAATCTTGTCAGCCAGCAAACCTGGGCTCAAAATGCCCCATCCTGGAGGAGGGATGGGATCTGCAAAGGGAAACAAACCCTTTCTGTAGGGTTGTCTTGCAAAAGCTGCCACCCAGATACCCAACCACAGCACCTGTGTGATGATGATGATGATGATGATGATGTACAAGAGGCAAACCAGGCTCTGATAAGGCTCTGCTGCAGCATCTGAATACACCAAGACTTGGCCTTTGCTTCCAGATCCTCTGGAGCTGCTCAAGAGGGTCCCAGCCGAGCTGGCTGAATCCCTCCAGGCTGCCTCCCTGGGGCTCCTCACTCTTTCCTTGCTGTGGAGAAAAAAAATACAGGAGAAAACGTGTCCTGGTTCAGCTTGGCTTCATCAGCTCCTTGGGACTTCATGGTCTCCTGGGAGGCAGCAAAGCCCACCCAGCACTGGGGAGGACTGGGGATGCTGGGGTTCACACTTGGACTCTCAGCTTTGGGGCTAAGAAACACCTCCCAAAGGTCTGTAGCACCCTGTGGTCACCAGGACCTCCTTCTGCTCAGTTATTTGCTTTGCTGTAAGCCCCAAGTGCCACAGACCCCATGGGGAGGACAAGAAATGCATCAGTGCTGCTCCACCCAAGGGACCTCATCCCTCCAGGGGACATTTGTGCTGAGTCCCCAATCAGCTGAGCATCCCTTGCAGCTCCAAGGCCCAGAGCCCCAGGGGATGCTCAGGACCCTGCTCTGCTCCAGCCCAGCACTGGGTGACCCTTCCCCAGCTCACAGCATTTGGGGTTGACCTCTTCACTCCCTCCCAAGAAGAGGGCAACCAGGAGGCACCAACCACAGCAACCAGCACCAAACCACCACCATCAAAACTCGGCCTTAATTAGGACAAAGTGCTGGTGCCTGGAGGGCTTCTTTTTTTTTTTTTTTTTTTTTTTTTTTCTTTTTTTTTTTTTTTTTTTTCTTTTTTTTTTCTTTTTTTTTTTTCTTTTTTCTTTTTTTTTCTTTTTTTTTTTCTTTTTTTTTTTTTCTTCTTTTTTTTTTCTTTTTTTTTTTTTCTTTTTTTTTTTTTTTCTTTTTTTTTTCTTTTTTTTTTTTTTCTTTTTTTTTTTTTTCTTTTTTTTTCCACTTGCAGGATCTGACTTCTGCCCAGGGGATCCCCTTATCTCAATAAACATTGTTGATAATTGAGGCTCTGTCTGCTCCCCCCTAACATTGTCCCACTGCCAGCAGAGGAATCTCTCATTTCTGCAGGGCATCAGCTCAGCTCTGAACAATTCTGCCTGGTCTCCCTGATCTATCATCTTATCAAGGCTTCCCAGGGTGGGTCTGGGTGCAGGAAAGCCTCTAAGAGGGAAGCTTCCTTTAGGAAGCTGCTGGCTGCACAGCCCAGAGCTGCCAGCACACATTCCTTTGGATTTCTTGATGCTTGGAAAATGAGCTTTTCCCAAAGCACTCCAAAGGGCAAGGAGCAGAGACCCCAAGCTGGCTGCACTCATCCTGCTATGGACATCAGATTGATGCCTCTTTAAGGCTGCTTTAAAAATACTTTGAAAATGCTGCTTTCACGGGAAAAGCAGGAGGTTGATGGGAAGAACTTTGTGAGGGTTTCTGTGGAAAGTTTTGCAGGAGAGAACATCTCTCCAGTGAAGATCCTGAGCTCATCTCTCCAGATGAGCTCCTGCTGGGGCCTTTTCACCTCCCACCCCAGAAAGTTTCAGCAACCTGGGGGGGGGGAATGTGTCTGGACTCCCACCCCACCAGCAGCTGCACCTCCTCCATCTCTCTGGCTCCTTCTGCTGGGCTTGAACCACCCTGGATCCCTTCTTTTCCCTTCTCTTTTTCAGGCAGGGAAAGGTTAACTCCATATTCTTTGCTGCCAGGAAGAAGACACACATACACCCCCCACCCCTCAGCCCCAAACAATTTGCCTATTTATATCCCTGAGTTAATCAGGAGGGCCAGCACTTCCACAGCAACCTGATTAAAAATTAGGAGAGAGGATTCTGTAGTGGTGCCTTTTAATACCAACCCCCAAACCCTGGGAGTGCAGTGGATGAATAATGGATCATGGCTCCATCCTACCAGCTCCTTGCCTCTCCTTCTTCTCTTTTTATCTTTCAGTCTTCTCCCCCTCCTCCTTTCCCAGGCTGGAGTTTGAGGCAGGAATATCTCCATCCTTCATTTTGCTGAGTTTAGAGCTGCTGAGCTGCATCCCTGATTCCTCTTCATCAGCCCCAAGTCCCCTGCTCAGTGAACCTGGGGACCATCAATAATTCATGGCCATGGTAACCACCTACTTGGGAAGATGGAACCAGGACCCATCCTCTCCCCTTTTCTTCTCCTCATCTCCTTAAGCCTTGCTGCTGATCCTACAGAGGAGCAAAATGGGTTGGAAAACAAAGGTTTCTGGCACAGGGAAGACAAACAGTTCCATCCAGGAGGTTGTCCCATGCCCACCAGGTGTCACAGACAGCTGGGCTGCTCTGAGGGGGTGATGTTAAACCAGTGACTGCAAAAAAAAACCTTCAGATGTCAGCCAGTGGGACAGGACAGCAGTCAGGAATATTAAACAACCCACTGGAAAAAAGTCCCTTCATTTAATTCCAAGGTGCTCTTCAGAGAAAGGCTTGTGAATTGGGGTTGTTTTTTTTTTTCTCTGCTCCACTAGATGAATTTCCAATATTTTTCAAGCTGAGGTCAAATTTAATTAATACCTTCAGTGAGGGAAAAAAAAATATTGAAAAATATCAGCTTGGGTTTGTTAAACAGCATAGAGTCCTCCAGTGAAAGGTTTTGTTGGTTTGGGTTTTTTTTAAGTGAAAAGAAATACTTTCTTGATTGTTAAAGAGCATCAGAACGAAGCAGAAATTCCCACATTTTCACATTTCAACTAACACAAACCATAGATTTCTCACTTTTTTTTTATTTTCCCTCCACTCTTTCAGCCTGAAAAAAAAAAAGTACATTTTGGAACCATGTAGCAAATCTTCCCCCCACCAGCACCCCCTCCTCCCCCATCCTCTCCAGTGCCTGGGTTCCACCCACTGAGCTGAAAAATCCCATTACTCACAGCGTTTGGCAGATGTCTGTGTGAGCAGCCTTGTGTGCAGCCAGCACAGCTGCCTTGCCTACTAATCCTCTGCCTCTGCCACCTTGGAATTGCCAACCAGCAGAATCCCTGCCCCAGCTCCTGAATCCTGCCCAGCACTGGAGGAGCCAGCAAGGAATTTTTGAAAATATTTCTCAGGCAGCTAAAAAACCCTGGGAGCTCAGGAGCAGGGGGTTTCAGAGCCCAATTCTGACATCCACTTTGCATGGTTCAGCGTGGTGTCAGCTCAAGGAGAAGGAACCATCCCTTATTTAAAAAAAAAAAAACCAACAGCTCCACTTTGGGGGAAAAGCAGGAGGTTTCCCCTCTGGGTGAGGATGCTGTGGATCAGGATTGGTGTCTCCTCCTGAGCAGCAATTTTTTTCTACGTGAAGCTAACAGGAGCTCTGCTTGGGCAAGAGGGATGGATTTCCACTGTGTTCTCCACATTTCTGGTGGATTCTCAATGCTGCAGGGACCCCAAGAGCTCCTGGAACGGGCCAGGATGGGGGTGGGCAATGTGTCTGTACCAACCCTGGTTCCCAAAGGCTGTGGCTGGGAAGAGCAGATCCAAGCAGGGGACCAGGGATGAAAAGTCCTCTCTGCAGGATGGAAGGACAGATCCTCCCCTCTAGCAGGATTTCCCATCCAAATTTCCCATCTCTTCCCATGCTGGGGGTGGTTGGAGATGGCAGCCAAGGAGGGGACCATGTCCAGATGCTCCTCAGCTCCTGCTTCCCTGTTCCCTCCTGTCCTTGAAGCATCAAGGAACAGAGATGCCCAAGGGCTGTAATGCAGACACAGCCTCACAGGGGCTGAGGAGCTTTCAAAGGAAGGTTGAGATCTTAAATGTCTCCTTGACACCCCCAGCAAAATCTGCTTTCACAGAGGGAGATGTTTAAAAGCCTCATTGTGGTGAGAGGGAATAATCTGCCCAAGCACATGGAGTTTTGCATTCCCTTTATTTTTTTTTTTCCAGCTGACAGCAGCACAGGGGAAGGCTGAAAGCCAGGGGGGAAATCAAAGCAGAGCAAGGGAGGGCTCCAGGGTTCCTCCAGCTCTCAGTGACAGGACACTGCCAAGGGAACCCTCTTCAAAAGCTGGCACCTGGCAACCTGGTGCCCATAATGAGCTGTTTCCCCTCGAGTGCAATAAGAAACAGACCAAATCCAGGCCTCCTGCCCTTCTCCTCACCCTCCTCTACCTCCCAGATTGCAGTCACAGGGCTGCCCAAAACCTTTCATCCTCTGTCTACCAGAACCAGTCACAGTCTCAGGCCCCAGCTTGCTCCAGGAAGGTTGGTTTGATGATAACAAATGACATTATCCTCTCTCTGCTTTTTTTTTTTTTTTTCCTTGCAGTTCCTCCAGATGACCCTGTCATTTTGGGAGGACCTGTCATCAGCATGAGAGCAGGGGACCCCCTCAACCTGACCTGCCATGCAGACAATGCCAAGCCAGCAGCTTCCATCCTCTGGCTGAGGAAAGGAGAAGTCATCAACGGAGCCACCTATTCCAAGGTGAGGCAGGATGGAGCTGGGGACACTCACTGTGCCCTCCCTTGGCTTCAGGAAGTTGTTCCAGGCCTGGCACTGCCCTTCTCACAACCCCAGAACAGCTCAGCCACTGCCTTCAGCTGAGGTTCTCACCCTGCATCACCCCACAAAACCTTCACAAGAGGATGCAAGTGACAAACCGCAAACTGTGAGAAACCCAACCACTGCCCTGAATTTGGCTGCCACATCTTAGAGCTGCCCAAAAATCCCCCTTCTCCCCCCAAAACCCTGCCTGGGTGTGGTGTTACCCTCATCTGCAGCCCCACACCACCCTGAGCAGAAACTCTGGATCAAACAGTGGTTGCAGTGACATTCATCTCCTCCTCCTCCAACTGCAATTTTCCAAGAAAAATTGTCAGGGTTGTTGGCATTTTTTAATTTAAAGGGAAAAGCCTTTATTGGGTCATAAAGGAAAACATCAAAGAGCAATCAGCAGCATGCTCAGAATGGGTTCCCACATGTTCTTCTGTTTTTAGATGCTTGGTAAGTGCTCAAGATTCAGTAACACTTGACATCCCTAATGAACATCTCTAAAGAGCAAAATGCCAGGCACAAAATGGGTCAGTTTGCAGCCATTTGTAATGCAAGCAAACTTCAAAGCCAGGAGTCAAAGGCATCCATTCCTCTTGGAGCTCCTGCAGATCCTCTAAATAAACATTTCAACCCTCTGGTGCCACTGTCAAGTCTCCACCCAGCCTTGTTCCAGCACATCCCTATGGGCTTGGAAAAGCAGAGGGGCTTGGGCAGCTTCCTGGCCTCCTCCCTTTCACCCCCCAGAGGACACTTGGTCCCCCAGCAGAAGCTGAGCTGCCTCCTTGGTAGCTGATGGGTGGAAAAAAGAGGGGGGAAATGATCCCATCCCCCTGCCTGGAGTGCAAGAGGCAGCATTAATTAAAGCCAGGGAGAACTGACCTCTCCCTCCAATCAAGTGGAATTAATTAAGCATCAGGCCATTGACATGCAGCTGCTTATAACTTGTTTCCTTCACCCCAAAGCCTTCTTTTCCACTGCAGACTGCTCACAGTTGAGCCCTCTTCCTTTCAGGTCCCCAAGCAGAGAAGGAAGGATGCTCCAGAATGCTCCCCTTTTGTTTTTCAATCTTTCCAGCAACAACAAGAAGAGCAAAAAGAACCTCCCAAGCTAAGCTTTTCATGTCCCACCCCCCATGCAGGGCAGATACCTCCATGGCATTGGAAGCAGGGGTCAGGGATGGGAAGGAAGAAGTCCTGTCCTGTATTCTCCCCTCCTCACAAACCTCACTTTCTCCTGACTTTCACCATGAGGCCCTTCCACAAACACATCCCTGCCATGAGCAGGGAAAAAGGATGCTCCAGAACCAGGTGGTCAGGCAGCACCAGCATGGTCACCTTAGACACTGCAGTCCAGGACATGCCCAAGGCACCTTAACTTGAGCAATTTGGGGGTTGTCTTAGCCTGAGCCTATTAAAGAAGAAAAACTACCTTTAAAAAAAACCCCCATCACCCTGCAACCTTTTCTACTGAGTGGGAATCTCTTTGTTTCTTTGGCTTTCCAACTCACCAACCAATTCATCTGCACAGGTTTAGCATCCACCATATCCTCACCCCGAAAGTAGGGCTGTTCCACAAGGGAAGGGCACACAAGGGGATAATAAAGCAAGCCCAGGGCAGCATCCTTACCACTGCGGGCAGAGCAGGTTTAGGTGATCACCAAAAGACAAACCAGAGCAGGGATGGTTTCCCATCTGGGCCTGATGGTTTTCATGGCACCTGGTGTCACCACCCAGAGCTGGAGAAGGTGGCCCAGGAAGGTTTTGCACTCCCTGGGGGAGCTGACAGCAGGTTCAAGAAGCTGGATGTCCAATCTGTCTCCTGCTTTCCAGGGGTGATGGGTGCCATTTCCCACTGGAGCTATGATTCCCAGGGGCTGGAAGTGAAGTGCCCAGTTCCCAGGAGTTCTGTCCCTGCTGGTTCCTTCTGACTCCCCCCAGCTGTGAGCAGCCAGGGCTGAGCTCTTGGCCAGGTCCTGTAGGAATCTGCCTTTTCTCATCCCAGTTTTTCCCCCCCCAGCAGACCCTGCTCCGTGATGGGAAGAGGGAGAGCATCATGAGCACCCTTTTCATCTCCCCCTCTGACATCGAAAATGGGGAGAGCATCGTCTGCCGTGCCACCAACAAAGCCATCCCCAGTGGCAAGGAGACCTCTGTCACCATCGATATCCAGCGTGAGTACACAGCCCCCCAGCTGGGTCTGGGGACAGGGGGCTCCCCACATCAGGCTGAGCCCACCCAGGAGCAGGCACAGGGGGTTGGGGGGTTCCCTGGATAGGGCTTTACTGGTGCTGTGACATTCACCAACTTCCAATCATCTGGGATGTCCCCAGTGAGCCAGGACTGTTGGTAAATGATGGAGAGAGGCTTGGGGAGCTCTTCTGCCAGCTCCCTCATCACCTCTGGGGGGATCCCATCTGGTCCCATAGACTTGTGGGGATCCAAGCAGCTCAGGAGGTCACTGACTGTGTCCTGTTCAGATTCTTGTCTCGACAGAGTGGCTGAGAGCAGCCAGACAGAAAGGGACCTGGGAGTCTGGATTGCCAGGAAGCTGAACAGGAGCCAGCAGTGTGCCCAGGTGGCCAAGAAGGCCAATGGCATCCTGGGCTGGCTCAGGAACAGCGTGGCCAGCAGGTCCAGGGAAGGGATTCTGCCCCTGTGCTCACCTTGAGTCCTGTGTCCAGTTCTGGGCCCCTCAGCTCAGGAAGGAGATTGAGGTGCTGGAGCAGGTCCAGAGAAGAGCAAGGAGGCTGGGAAGGGATCCAGCACAAGTCCTGTGAGGAAGGGCTGAGGGAGCTGGGGGTGTTGAGGCTGGAGAAGAGGAGGCTCAGGGGAGACCTCATCACTCTCTCCAACTCCCTGAAAGGAGGTTGGAGCCAGGGGGGGGTTGGGCTCTATCAGTCAGACAAGAGGCCATGGGCTTCAGCTCTGCCAGGGGAGGGCTAGGTTGGATATTAGGAAAAATTCTTTCCAGAGAGGGTGCTCAGGCATTAGAATGGGCTGCCCAGGGAGGGGGTGGATTCTCCATCCCTGGAGGTTTTTAAGCAGAGCCTGGATGTGGCACTCAGTGCCAGGGCCTGGGAACCACGGGGGGAGAGGATCAAGGGTTGGACTTGATGATCTCAGAGGTGCTTTCCAGCCCAGCTCATTCTATGATTCTATGTCCTGGGTAACTTCTGGGCATCAGACATGGGGGCCCAGCCACCTGCCCTGAGCCAGCTCTGTGGAGCAGGGAGAGATCCCAGAGGGTTCAGGCTGAGCAAGCAGCATCTCTGGACACAGCCAAAAGCAGAGATAAAGCCCTTTGAGATTTCTGGTCCAAACCCACGTGCTTCCAGTCTTACAAGGGAGTTTTTTGTACTGTTCTCCACTGGGATAACAACGTGTGAGATGCCTCCTCAGTGGGAAGGCTCCCTCCTGGGAAGTGGCAGTCACCAGCTGTGTGCTGAGAGCCAGATCATTTACCCTTTACTGTAAAAAAAACCCAAACCCTTCCTCCCTCTCTAAGCCACGTTTCTCTCTCTTCCTCCCCTCTGTAGCTGTTGCTCTCAGGCTCATCCTGACCTCCCTCCAGCCAGGCTTCATTTGCACACACCATCCCTGCAGCTGTATTTACCAACAATTTGCAAATGCAGGGTGTTCAATATTAGCATGCCAGCTGCTTCCCAGGGCCCAATTAAAATTGACTGAACAAATTCAAACCCAGCTAAAAAAAAAATAAAATAAAATAAAAAAAAAAAAAAAAAAAAAAAAAAAAATCACTATTTAAGACTTCCAACTTTCACTGCTGGAAGATTAACAGGCTCTGGGGTCACGGGGTGGCATGTCCTGACAGAACAGGCCAGATAAAATGAGATAATAACAGGGGGTTATTTCACAGCCAGCAAACAGTTACAATAGCTGGGGACACAGGGGTGTTGGCATCAACCACACAGAGCTGGGGACATGGTTACACCGTGGGTACAGTGAGGGGCAGGAGATGTGAGCTGAATCCCTGAAGCCACTGGGATGGGCTTTGGAAAGAGAAAAACCCAATAAAGAACACCAATTTCCACCCTGAGCCATTAAATACTCCGTGTTGGGCAAGAAATAATAATAATAATAGTAATAATAATAATAATAATAATAATAATAATAATAATAATAATAATAAAAACAACCCATCCAGCTATTAGAAGTGTGTTGTTCTTAATGGGGGTCTAATGAGGATACCAACTTCCCAGGGCTGGATGGAAGGACAGAAAAAGCCCAAGATGATTTAACCAACCTCCCATGGGGTGGTTATGTACCAGCCTGCACAAGCCATTGGGTTTAAGTCCCAACCCAGCAGGGAATTGGCTGCTTTCATTTTGCCAAGAGCTAAAAGTACATTTTCTGAAGAAAAAATTCTCTGGGCCACTCATTTCTCCTGAGGAAACATCCTGAGCAAGGCTGGCTACGTGCCCTTCTGTATCACCCTGGTCAGGAGGGGAGATCCTTCCCCTGGGTCATCTCCCAACATTTGGCAGAGAAGAAGAAGCTTGAAGGGAAAAAAGAAATGGCTTCTTCAAGGATAAAGAGGTGGGGACCAGGTCTGGGCTCTCCCTTCCTCTTATTTCACCCTGGAACCCACACATCTCTTGCAAAATAATCCCAGGGAACCAAAAATAATCCCTTCCAGGAAGCCTCAGCCTGGGAGATCAATCCTCCTGCTTTCCTTTCCTTCTGCAACTCAGAAGAAGACCCAAACCCCTCAGAGGCAGCAGGGGGGATGATCTCCTACCCGGGGCAGAGAATCTCCCAAAGGTGAGGTTTGGCTCCCATCAATCCCCTGCAGGCACTGCCTGACCATCTCAGCAGCCATGAAATAGCTGAGTAATAAAATACTAACAAAGAAATAAAAAATAAAAAAAAAAAGGGGAGGGGAGTGGGGGGGAAGGGAATTGAGGGAAAAAAAAAAAAAAAAAAGAAAACCCCAGAGCAGGGTCTGTAATGGAAACACTAAGTGACTCCAGCTGGAACATCTGTTGGATGTGATTTCCGTTCCAGCAGCCACATCAAAGTCAGCCTCCTGTGAGTTATGCACCGAACATCACAAGTGGGATTAAAATCATGTTTAATAGTTTGATATGCCATAAACTATTTATACTGCCAGGCCCGGTGGCTCTCTGGGCGCGCCGGGATGGGGAGGAGCAGGGTTATTGCTTATCCAAAGCCATTTGCTCCAAGCCTCTCAGCAGTTGTTCATTTTTACACCTTTTTTTTTGTTTGTTTGTTTTTCATGGCAAGAAGGTGCTCGAGTGCATCTGGATTTTTTGCAGGAGGTGGGAGAAGGAGGAAGCAAGTGGAGCAGGGCTGGAACACGTTTCTCCTTGGAGCATCCGAGTATTTTATTCCCTTTTGTGATCTGTGGGAAAGCCCAGAGGCATTTTCCAGCTTCTTGTTCCTCCTCATCTGGCCCCAAAAAGATGCTTTTGGGTTCAGGGTGGAGGTTTGGAAGGGCTTGTCTGGGGGTCAGGAGGGACAGGTCCCTGAGCATGGTACCTGCAGCCCATGGAGCTGAGCCCCAGACCCCAGCACTCATTTTCCAGGTGCTGATGGAGAACAGGGGGAGCTGAGGGGTTTGCTCATCTCCCTCACAGCTGGTGGGGAGGGATGCTGGTGCCCCAGTCTGAGCATGCTCCAGGGGTACCTGGTTCATGAAAATCCTAAAGTTATTTTGGTTGGAAAAGACCTTTAAGACCACCACATCTGCCAAGGCCACCGTGTCCCTCAGCACCACATCCCCAGGGCTCTGACACTCCATCAGGGATGGGGACTCCAGCCCTGCCCTGCGAAGCCTGGGACAGGGCCTGACAACTCTTTCAGGGAAGAAATTGTTCCCAATATCCAACCTAAACATGGCAGCATTTGCATGCACGCTGTCCCCCCAGCTGCCTGTGGGCTGGCTCTATCTGATTCCATCATTCAAATTAATTACAAGAAGCCAGGCAGGAATTATAATTGTAAGCGAGTGGAACTACATCCTGATGAGTTACAATTTGTCTCTTTTTTTTTTTTTTTTTTTTTTCCTCTCTCTCTCTCTTTTTTTTTTTTTTTTAATTTCCTCTAAAAAACCCCAAAACATCCTCACACACCGGACCCCCACGCTGTTAGAAAACCCCAATCCCATTTGTGAAAAGATCAAAGACTTTTAATTCATTGCCTTGGCGCTTTTTTTGTGTGTGTGTGTCCCTTTTTTAATCTGTTGGGGTTTTGTTGGGTTTTCTTGTTGTTTTTTTTTTTCTAGTTTGAGTGCAGGAGGGAGCCAGGCTCATTTTAATACAAAGAGGCTCCTCAACAAATGGCAAGCACAGCTCCTAACCCATCAAACAATGGGGAAGCTCCTTAAAGAGAAGCATGATTCATATTTAACAAAAGCAGGTGATGAGCTGTTGTTGGCTAACAATAGGCAAGTCTCACCCTGCCTGCAAATGAATTAGGAGCCCACTGGATAGCTCCGGGCTCTTCCTTTGGGGGGAGCTCATTTGTATTCCCAACTGCACCCCTCTTTATTGTCATTCCCATTGCACATTTTCAGCTGAGATTAGGGGAAATTGAAAATACCTGTAATTTGTCCCCTCATCAGCATTTCCCTGTGGAGGAGGAGGAGGATGGAGGCAAGTGCCTTGGCTCCCAGCAAGAGGAGGAGGATGAGGAGGAGGATGAGGAGGATGAGGAGAAGGATGAGGAGGATGAGGATGAGGAGGAGGAGGAGGAAGAGAAGGAGGAGGAGAAGGAGGAAGAGGAGGATAAGGAGGAGGATGAGGAAGATCAGGAGGATGAGGAGGAGGAGGATGAGGAGGAGGAAGAGGAGGAGGAGGCCCCATGCTGTTGGTCTCCAAGGTCACTGCCCAGGCCATCTCCAAGGCTCCATCCTCAACCTTGCTGCAAAATGATCTCAGCCCACGCCATGCCTGGGAGGGAGAGGTTGGAATAAGATTATTCCCTCCATTATTCCCATTATTCCCTTCACCTGGAGTCCTGCCTTTGCCCACCACAGCTCCTCACAGCCAGGAGGTTTCACCCATTTGCAAAATGACAGCAGAAGAGGTGGCAGCCAAGATGTTCTCCCATCCCAGGGCCATGCCTGGGAAAAGGCTCTGAGCAGTTCCCAGGGGTCCAGGACTTTCCAGCAGAGCCCTGACTGATGAGTCAGGGTGGAGGAAGCTGGGGCAGGGAGAAGCTGGCAGGGAAGCTTCCAGCTCTATGGAGGATGCTGACACTCTTGGAGCTTGCCTGGGATTCAGGGCTCCTCAGCATCCGACCAGCAAATGGAGCATCCCAGGTGTAGGTTGGGAAGGGCCTTCAGGATCACCAAGTTCACCCAGCACTGCCAAGTCCACCACCAAACTGTGTCCCCAAGCCCCTGACCCATGTCCCTAAGGCACTGAATCAGGTCCCTCAGGGCACCTCCAGCCCTGCTATCTCAGACTCCCACTCCCAGGGCAGGAGGACCCATTAGCTGGACCCAGGAGCTGGGCTCAGCTCCTCTCCACCACTTCAGAGCAGTCTCCAAGGGCACAACTGGTTTATCAGGCACTCAGAAAACCTCTCCATGAGGCCATTTCTTTCTGCTTCTCCCCATACATCAGGTCCCATCCTGAAATCCAAAAGCTGCATCCTCTCAGACAGCATGAAAACTTAAAACAACTCTGGATCTTCATATTCCTCATCTAAACATGGCAACCTGTCCTTTTCTCCCATGTTTTAATCGTTCTCCTCTACATTTTGTTTGCCACCAAAGCATTTAGCTGCTTAACAGGTAAGAAGGAGAAGTGAAGCCCAGCACCAGTTGGCAGAACAGAGGCTGGGGACACCAAGAGGGACTTGGCAGGGCTGATCAGGCTGATGGAAGAGCAGCAATGCCACTTTCAAGTTAGCCCAGAGACAAAAGATCATCATTACCCAGCAGGATATGAAATGGGAGCTTTTCCAAGTGATTTCCTGGAAGGGGAATCAGAGCTATGTTGAAGTGAAATGTTCCATGGGGGGATGTGGAGTGGCTCCTGCTCTGTCTGATCTGACACCCTCCCAGAGCACCCTGCTGACACCCACCTGCCTTGCAGAGCCCTAAATGTTCATGTTGAGGAGCCTCAGGGCTTTTTCTGTGTTTTCTTAACACCCAGTTTTGCTTTTTCAGACCCAGAAGGCTGTCAGGCAGCAGGCCAGGGGATGCAGGGCTCTGCTTTTGGGGTGCTCATCTCTTTGTGTCTCTCTCTCCTTTCAGACCCACCCCTGGTGAACTTGTCCGTGGAGCCACAGCCTGTCCTAGAGGATAACACTGTGAAATTCCACTGCTCTGCCAAGGCCAACCCAGCTGTCACCCAGTACAGGTGAGGTGACCCAGCAGCACCACTCAGCTCCCTCTGTCCCCTCCTCACTGCTCAAAGTCCTTTCATCCAGGTGACCCAGGAGTGGCTCTGCCCATGGTTTCTCGTGGCCATCCCAGGTGGCTTGGTGGCCACTGAAGCTCACGCCCTTGATCTCTGCTGTCCTCTGCTGCCATGGCCTGGTCCTCTCCCCATCATCCCCACTGCTCCCTCTCCCTGGCTCTGCTCCTGCCTGGCTGATGCTGTTACACATCCCTTGCTCTCCCCTTGCCTCTCTGCCAGCCCTTAGGGGATGGTTTGCTGCATGCAGCAGGTCCTGGGGCAGCTCCATTGGTGCCTTGGAGTGGTGAGGAGGCTTGGCACCAAGCTGGCAGAGCCATCTGTTTGGGGACATCATGAGCAAAGCATGCTGGATGCAAAGGCTATCCTGGGAAAATTCCTTTTTATTTAAGTTTTTGTGGGCTCACTCTTTTATGGGTTGCGCAATCCAGCTCCTTCACCCTCTCCGTGTAACCCTCAAGCTCTGTGTAACCCTTATCCCCCCCCATGGGATCTCCAACCCTTGCTCCAAGTGAGCAGGAGCAGGACAGCACCAGTTGGGGGGCTCATTTGGCACTGGTGAGGCCACCAAAGGGCCTCAGAAGTTGCACCAGTGGGGATGGGCAGGTGCCTGGGGCTCCCTCCTTGCACCCCTGCACCAAGGCAGCCTCAGTCCTCCCAGGATCACAAGTCACCAAGGTATGGCAGAGACTGATGAGCAGGTGGCTGAAACCCACTCATTTTTACCTGTGTTTCACCCAGTTGGTCCCAGTGGCTGCAGAAGGGGAGCAGGAAGCTCTGCACCCAGCCCTGGACTCTTGGAGGTGGGGATAGAGGCAGCTGGAACTAGAGAGCATCACTTGTCTCTAAGAGATTCTCAGTCTAAGCTGATAAAATAGGGGTATGGAAAGCAGGTTGGGTTGTCAGCATCCTTTGTGAGAGGAGAAGGAGAAGGAGAAGGAGAAGGAGAAAGGAGAAAGGAGAAAGGAGAAAGGGACAAGGGAGAAGGGAGAAGGGAGAAGGGAGAAGGGAGAAGGGAGAAGGGAGAAGGGAGAAGAGAAGGAGAGGAGCTCCAGCTTCTGGTGAGGAAACCTCATTCCTGAGCCAGCATAGGAACATTTCCCAGCAGGAAGGTTCCCCCATCCATCACTCAGCACTCCTGCCTCCAGGTCAGGAGCTCTCAGGCCCTGTGATCAGTTGTGTTCCTGCACCAGCCTTGGTTGGCAATAATGGAAAAGGCCCCTCCAGGGACAGGTTTCCATGACCTGCCTCCCACAGCTTCATTACTGCAATGGAGTGTGCTGGTAGGGATGGTTCCCCCTGGCTGGGTATCTCTGATCAGCACAACAAACAGTAATTGCCTTCCCAGGTACACAGCAGAGTTATTAATTTGAGAAGTCAATTAATGTCAAACACACAAAAAGCCCTGGTTTCATATTTACAGTTTGGAGGAGAATGAAGGAGGTGGCAATCTGGGCCCAAGACAATAAGGTTCTAATCTGACCCAGGTGGCTGGGATTGATTCTGGTGCAGCTGACAGCAAAACCACCACCTTTGGTCAAGGCACCAGGTGGTGGCAGGAGCCAGGCACAATTTCTGCTCCAAAGGCATCAGACCTGATCCTTTCACATCACCCCTGAACCCACCTGGGGCTGATCGGAGGATCCACCTTGAAGGTTCCCATCTGGGTTTGCTCCTTCCTCCCTCTGGCTGCATGGCCAGGGTGATGCTTTGCTGCCCCAGCCACCCCACTCCTCCTGTCTTTGGTGCCATCTCATTAGCACAGGGGTTTTGCTGTCCCCTGTAGTGGCAAATGCCACCCCCAGGCCATGGCCCTGTGTCTTGTCACCTGCATGGGACATCCAAGCCAGGGAATAAATGGCCAAGGAGGGATGGGTGGGGGGTAACAGGGCATGGAAAGCCCCAGGGCTGAGATACCTGGGGGTGTGAAAAGGCAGAATATGAGCTCAGTGTCATCCCCAGGGCCACTTGGGACCCCCTCACTGCTGAAAATTTACTTATTCTGCCTTTAAAAACAAACAGTGGAGAGAAAGTGTGATATTGTTTTTCTCCCCAGGGAGAGAACCACTTTAAAACATCTCCTGTGGCTTCCCTCAGCCTCAGATCCTGGACTTGAGCCGACGTTTCTTTTTAATACCTCCCAATGTGTTTGTCAGTAAACAGCTCTGACCACAAAGGAAGAATGTCTAAACAACATAAATCCAATTTTCTGGGCATAAATCCACAGACAGCTCAGCAGGGCCAGCCCTGCTTCCAGTCCACCAGCAAGGTGTCACCTTGCTACAATTTGCAAGGGGTGAGAGAAGTTTTGCATTGGATTTTTCTGCCTAAGAAAAAACAAAGGAGGTCAAGCACCTCACCCAGAGCATCCGTGAAGTCTGCACAGATCCCTCACACTCTTCACTGGGGCTTTAGGAGGGGGAAGGGGTAAAGAAAAAAAAAAAAAGCAAAATTCAAGACAGTTTCCCAGGAGACAAAAAAAATCTCCTTTTCTCCCCTCCAAACCCTCTGCAGAGAACATTGCTTTGATGAACTCAAGGCAGCTGCTTTTTCCTGAAGAGGTTTTAGTCCTGCTCCCTTCCATGATCCATCACACACAGGTGGGTTTTTAATGCACAGAAAACCCAGTTAGAAAGGAGCCCTCAGAGCCATCCCGCTCCTGCTCTGCCTCTTCTCTTCTGGGGGGGAGCTTTATTAATGACATTTTTGTCAGCATTGAGAGGTTGCCATAAAATATTTGGCCTCAGTTGTGTTTTCTAACAGAACAAAAAGCCAGAACCCCCTCTGCCTTCCAATTCCCTGGTGTCTCCTGGTGCTGGGGGGTGATGCAGGAAGGGCTGGGGTGTCCTTGGCTGTGGACACGGCTCCTCTGCTCTTTTTTTCAGCTGAGGACACCCTGATGCTGCAATCCCAATCCTCTTCCCTTGCTAGCAGCTGTAGCTCCTTAGAAGCATCTTTTCCCCAGGGGGTTATCTTCACCCATGCTGCCACCTGGGCTGCCAGTCCCACAGGGACAGGGGACAGGTTGGTGTCACCAAAAGCACCTTGGGGGTACAGAGGTGTCACAGGGGGGTTTGGCACAGGGGTAAACCTGGCAGCAGGGGTTTTATTACTGAACAAGCTCTGCAGACACATCCTATGGAGCCTGTAGGGTCTCACACCACGCCTGGGATCATATTCCCTTCATGCTTCACATCCCTGATGGATGCTTCCCCATCTGCTTTAGTGCCATGGACATCAGGCTGAAAGGCCAAAAAGCATCCCAGGGAGGGGACACCTTGTTTGGAGACATCCCAGGGAGGGGACACCTTGTTTACAGACATCCCAGGGAGGGGACACCTGGTTTGGACACATCCCAGGAAGGGGACACCTCGTTTGCAGAGATCCCAGGGAGGGGACACCTGGTTTGCAGGCACACAGCCACAGTGCCAGGTTGGAGCAGAGGTGGCAGCCAGCACATGTGCAGGGAAATTGCACCCCCTGGCTTCCCCCCAGCAACCCCTCACCTCCCGGTGGATGATCCTGGGCAGGGGAATTTGGGAACTGAATGACTTGCTTTTGCTGGGAGCCAACGGGCAAGAAGAGGGGAAGCAGGAGAGAGTAATTAGCTGTCAGTGTTGTTCTGCCACCTGCGAGGCTGGGGAAATTAATGGGAAGCAGCAGAATCCAGGGCTACGTGAAGGGACTCCCAACCAACCCCCTTTTTGCTCACTTCAGATCTCTCTATTTGCCAATTTTTTCGGGGCTTTTGATGTCTGTTCTGTGTCTGTGGGGTGTTTTTTGTTTGCTTTTTTTTTCCATTTGGTTGGTTGAGTTTTTTTTGCCGTTCTTATTTGTTACTGGTGGTAAGAAAGGGAATCTTTAAAGTGGCAGAAGAAAATGGGCAAGTTTAATATTTCAAGAGGCAGAGTCCCTCAGCCTCTGGGGCTGCTCTGGGGATGATTATTTCTGCAGAGTGCTGGGGATTTGGTGCAGGCTGAGCACCCACCCATGGCTCACCCTGACACAGAGCTCTCACCCCAGGGCTGGCAGAGCAAATGATGCTATCTCTGTGGTCACAGGGGACACACACATCTTGAGCATTGGGCACAGATCTGGGGGACTGCTCTGCTTCCAAAACAAGTGTGGGACTGACAGACAGACAGGTGAAGGGGGAAGAGAAAGCTGTCCCTGGATGCTGCAAGGCATTTGGGAATAAAGATCACAGCTCCTCATAACTGTGTGGGCCAGAAGCTCCAGAAGCAGAGGTCAGGATCACACTCACAGACTGGGTTGAGTTGAAGGGACCTTAAAGATCATCCAGACCCACCCCTGCCATGGTCAGGGACCCCTCCCCCAGCCCAGGGTGCTCCAAGCTGCATCCAACCTTCAACACTTCCAGGAATGGGGCAGCCACAGCTTCTGGGGGCAACCTGGGGCTCAGCACCCTCACCCCAAAGAATTTCTTCCCAAAGTCCAACCTAAATCTCCCTTCTTCCACTTTGAAGCCATTGGAGGAGTCTGAGCAGAATTTATTTAGCTGCCCCTCAGGGGGTGGTGCTGGGCCCATTCCATCCCCATCCTGCAGCAGCAGGAGGTGGCATTTTGTGTTGTCCAAGCAAGCTCCCCCTGCCCAAACAGTGAAGATCTTCCTGCATCAACCAGCTGGGTGAACTGCAGCTTCCCAGGTGGCAGGGTCCTGGCCAGGCTGTCCATCATCAGTCATGGGACAAACACAGGGACCCAACTTCTCCCAAACAGATCCCCTAGATAGGAAAGAGGCAGCCCCAGCCCCAGGAGTGTGGTTGTAGCAGAGGAGGAAGATCATAGGGAAGATCAGCAAGTCCCTAATTCCTCACACTCACTCCCCAGGGACCAAATATGTTTTGATGGGATGCCCCATGCCAGAGGGCTGTATCCAAAGCAGGATGATGGGAATCAAACACCATCTCCAGGCAATGATAGGGGGGTACATCCTATTCCTGCTGATCACAATGAGAGCACAATGTTCTTCATCTATAGAGCTGAGGAATTCAGATCTTAGGGAAGGAAACACCTTTGGAATTGTTTCCTGCTGCCAGGACTGTTGAGCAGAAGGAGGTATCACCCCAGGCACTGGCAGATCTCTCTTCCAGCCAGGCTTCCACAGCTCCTTCCCTTGGTCAGCCACCCTTCTGCATGTTCACCACCCCTCTGCCCATCACTCTGAAGGCATATTTGAAATTTTTAATTCTCTCTATGACACCCAAGCTGTCCGTGCCTCTCTTCCTTTCTGCTGCTGCAGAGTATTTTCGCAAATCTCACATCTGGAAAGGTCAGGAGGGATTCTTGGCTTGTGGGAAGCTGGTGCAGGAATTTATTGGTAACTTTTGATGGTCAAGTGGTAGTTTGGTTTTGATGGTAGGGGCTCCATCTAAGGGTGCTCTGGTGGCAAAACACCAGAACATCTCCACTGGGGTCTGTGAGGGGACCTGGGGCATCCCCATGTGGTCCTGCAGAGCCTTGGGGGTTCCAGGAGGCATCAGGGAGATGATGTGAGGAGCAGCTCAGCAGAGTTCTGGTCCAGGCATCCTCACAGCCTCAGCTGGGAGAGTTGCTTTGGTTCACAGCCATTTCGTGGCATCCTTAGGACCTGCTCTCCCCCAGAACCATCTCCCTCCTTCAGTCCATCTTGGGGCAAGTGCTGATTTACCCCAGTGTGCAGGGGCTCCTTGGCTTTGCTGCCTTCCTACCTCCCATCTGCTCCCTCCTCCTCCTCCCATGGCCAAGTCTGCTGCTTGCCCAGGATGCTGCTTGGCCCCACGCTGTCCCTTGGCAGGGCTGTCACCTCCTCCTCTGCCTCCCACAGCCCAACTCAGACAGGGGAAGGGGCCCAGAGGCATTTCACAGCAGCAACAGCATAAATCTAATTTATGGACATAGCAAAATGCAGCTGAAGCAGGAGCTGGGATGAATGCAAAGCACACAGAGGTCTCAAGTTATCGGCACTGGAACATTTTTCCTGCCTGTCTGTTTTCCTGCCTGGGTTTGTCTTTGTAGCTTCCTCACACACAACTGGACCTTTGCTCTGAAGTGAAAATGAAAAGCTGGGGAAAAAAAAAAAAAAATCAGGAAATTAATTCTTCAGATCTCTTTCATGAGGCATCAGCCCCATCTGCCAGCTCCCTCTGACAGGGAGAGAAGCTGGGCTGGGTGGCAGGCAGAAAGGCAAAGGCAGGCTTTAAAAAAAAAAAAAAAATTCAAATAAAAGGCACAGAAACCTCTGGGGAGTGAGGCTGGGCTCCCAGGGGGTCCGTGGAAGAACACAGCTCCTGGTGAGACCAAGAGAAGAGGCTGGAGGATCTTCCAGTGGCTCACAGAAGGGTGAGGAGGGGGGGATTTGTTTTCCCACTCCCTGGTTTGTTGGGAATAAGTGGATGGGAGATGTTGGGAGGCAGCTCCAAGTAGTTAGGAGGGAGTGTGGAGGCTGGAAAGGGAAAATATAAAGGGGGAAGTGTAGATAAGGAAAGCTCTTTGTACTCCTGAGCACCTCTCCTGATTAATGATTAAAGGTCCCAAATGAAACCCAGGATGAAGCAACCACCCCAAGTCACAGTGCTGGGGGGAACCTCTCCAGTAAAGGGTTTCAGGAGGGCTCCCCAGAACCCAGGGTGCAGCATGGTGGTGATCACCCCCATCCCTTCCAGGAGCATCAGTGTCCCATCAGGCAGGAGCTGGGATCCTCAGGAGGCTTTGGAGGTTCCCAGCACTGGCACCCCAGCTGTCCCCACAGCAAGCTTTGCACCCACATCTTTGCAAGGACCTCCCAAGCTGCTTTCCAACACCCAAAAGACCCAGAGAGATCCCAGGGTTGTGTTTTCCCAGCTGCAGTGGTCCCATCTCCTGGGAAGGTGATTGGGAAGGAGTCTCCGTGGCTCCTCTGGCTTTGCCAGGCGAGGTGGCAGCTTCTCCAGCCTCATTTAGCAGTCTTTAATCTGAATTATTCCAAACCACACTTGCCACTTCCTTCATGCATTCCCACAGGATGATGGGCTGATTTCACAGAATGAAAAGCCTTAAGCAAATCTTGTCACAGAAGAAAATTGATTTTTCAAAACTGACTTTTACAAGATTACTGGCGGGTTGGTTTTTTTTTTTTTCTTCTCCCCCTCATCTTTCTTCTGTATCGTTCCCTTCCAGTCTCATAAGGTGGCTTCAGATCTAAATTAGAGATGCTGTGACTAAATTGAAAATGTAAAAAGGGGGAGAAGCAGGGGAAAAGACACCCAGCACTCAGCTCCTCCTCTCCTGCTGCCCCTGATGGATACAGCAGTGAGTGCTTGGACTTTGAGGCAGCTGAGATGCCTCCTGCTCCTGCTCCTGTAACCTCCACATAAAATCAGGAAAGAGTTTTTGGAAGGGTTATGGGTACATCCCACAGGGAAGATCCCTTGAGATGTGTTCCTTGATGATCCCAAGCTGGATCACAGGGGTTTTTTTCCTTTCTCTCCTTCAATCCCTCTGTTATATTTTCTCTTTACTGCCACTTGGTTCAGAGGGATCTCAATGTTTAGTTAAAAAAAAAAAAAAAGAAAGAAAAAAGAAAAATAAAAAAAAAAAAGAGCCTTGAAGTCATCTCAAACTGCTTAAAATATGCTAAGCTTTTGTGTTCCTGCAATATAAATAATGAATCCTCTTACAGCTCCAGAGCTGGGAAAGGAGTTGATTTAAGAGGCCTTCAAGCTCTCTTTGAGGTTTTTCTGCTTTCATGCCAGAGGGTGGGGAACAGAGCCAGGGATGAGCAAAGTGTGGGTGATGAGGCAGGGCCTGCAAGAAGAACCTGGGACAAGGGTTTCAGCCACCTTGAGTCCCTCTTTGCTCCTTCAGTGCAGTTTTCAGGGGGCAAGGGGGGTTAAAGGGAGGATGAAGATGATGGCATCTTCTGTCTTTATCTTCTCACTCCCTGAAAGGAGGTTGGGCTGAGGTGCTGGTTGGTCACTTCTTCCAAGGAACAAGTGTTGGGAAAAGAAGTGTTAAGAAGTGGCCTCGAGTTGTGCCAGGGGAGGTTTGGGTTGGATATTAGGAACAATTTTCTCAGCAAAAGGGCTGTCAGGGGTTTCCAAGCTGTGTAGGTGTGGTGCTGAGGGCCCTGGCAGTGCTGGGTTAAGGGTTGGATTTGATGCCCTTAAAGCTCTTTTCCAGTCAAAAGGATCCTGTGATTCTGTACTGCCAAGGACTCTGCTCACATAAACCAGGGGGGCTTCAGTGGTTGCAGCCACTGTTGTTGTTTTTTTGAGTAGTTCCTCAATTCCTTGAAAATGTCTGTGTTTAAAATGTGTCCCACTCATCCCTCCCATGCACGTGGCTGGTGTTGGGCACAGCCCCCCCACAGGAAGGCTGCTGAAGTTGTCCTGGTGTGCTTGTTGGGTTGGAGAGAGCACCCAGCCTGGCAAAACACATCCCAGAAAGGCCTGAAAGGAATCCTAACCTCATCCAGTGTCAGATCATGGAGTCAGTCTGGTAAATGCAGATCCTGAAGTTATCCTTGGACTCGTGTTCCTCTGCAGACACCATGGATCTGTTGGCAAACACAAAAGCAGAGGCAGAAGACAAGGAGCTGGCTCAGCTTTGGGAGAACTTTTGTCTATAAAGCACCAAGCAATGCTCATTGCTCTGCTATCCAAGTGTGTAATTATGGACTTAACAGGTTCTGCTTCTGGAGAGGCTTTTTTTATGTTTGTTTATTCTTATCACCCTGTTAGTTTGATCTTTTTCTCACCAAAATAAAGAGCAGCTGGGACAGGCTGTGCCAGTGATGCAGCTTTAATTGGGTCATCTGGGAAGGAGAAAACTTCTCACCTTTGTTTCCCCATAGGGTGTTCCTGCCCATCCCTGCTCTCTAGAGACCTCAACTCCTCTGCAGATCCCAGTAGCCCCTTCTTGATTTTTTCCACTCTTGGGACCTCCTGATGATGATGATGATGAGGAGGAGGTCCGAAGAGCAGCACCTCCCTTAAAGCTCAGGGTTTGATGAGCAATCAGGCTCATCACCAGCTTCCTGGCTTCCTGCCATGAGATGGGAAATCAGGCCCGAGGTTCCTCCTGCACAGCAAGGTGTTATTATTCTCATCAAAACCCCAGAGTGTTTAAAAACAATCAAACTCCGACGAGCGGCAACCGGCGTAGGGCAGCAGTCAGACACCAAACGTGTCCCTGTCTGGGATTCTTCGAAATTTGGAAAAAGATTGCAGTCTTTCTCACTGTTTATTTGTTTCTGAAGAAAAAACAAAAAACAAAAGAAAAAAAAAAAGCAGGCAGGGGGATAGTAGGAAAGTTGGCAGCTCCGGGGTGCAGCATCTCCACCATTAGGAGCTTGGGTATGGTGGGTACTTTGGGATTTGTTGTCCCAACTCCAAAACCATCAGCAAGGATGCTGAGTGCTGTGCTCAGGGCTCTGCCCTCCTGAACATCATAAAACCCCAAGCTGGAAGAGCCAGCTTTGTAATTTAGAGGACACAGAGCTTGCCTAGGCCTAGGTTGGAAAGGACCTTGGAGATCAGCTTCTCCAACACCTCCTCACCACCCCCCTGCCGAAGAAATTCTCTGAAGAGTCTGAACCTCTTCTCCTTCAGTTTCAATCCATGTCCCCTGGTCATCCTTGGACACGCTTAAGGGAAGTCCCTCTGCAGCCTTCCTGTGGGTTCCCTCCAGCTCTAAGGTCCCCCTGGAGTCTCCTCTTCTCCAGGCTGAACAACCCCACCTCCCTCAGCCTCCTCTCATAGCAGAGCTGCTCCAGCCCCTGGGTCATCTTTGTGGCCTCCTCTGGGCCCATTCCAACAGAGAGCCTGATAAATGAACCAACAACTGATAAGTGAACCCACTGATAAATGAAGCCACTGCCTTGGAAGGGAGGGAGGACAAGAGATGAGTGGCTGAGGAACCCTGTAAGCCCCACACATCTTCATTAGGGAGGGAGCAGGCAGGAGAAGAGGAACAACCCCATAGATCACCTTGATGGAAATTTACTTTTATTAAAGAAATAATCTGTGCCATGCATCACTCCAGAGCCGTGCAGGGGGTGGTGTGACACCACCCAGGCTGTGTTACTCACTCAGTCATTGCTCACCAGACTTCTCACTCCACCTTGGACCCCTGAAGGATGATGCCAACACATCACCCATGGGACACCAAAAGGTCCCTGAGCTCCTTCCCGTGGGATCTGGGGCAGCAGGAAGATGTGGTGCTGGCTGCCAACACACGTGGGTACAGCTCCTGCCTGGGGCCATGAGGGGGACTGCCACGTCCTGGTACGAGGAAAGGAAGGTGCTGCTGGCAATAAAGCAACAAAACCCATTCTCAGAGCAACTGGGAGCAGTTAGCCATTCCCAGGAAGGAAATGTTAATTAATTCGTTCCCCGAGCCATGCATTTATTTGAGACACTTTGTGGGTGTTCACAGGACTTTTATTAAGCAATTAAAATGCGTCCAAGAAAATATTTATCTATTTGAGAGTCATTCTTCGTAAACACTATTTGGATGGTGAGCAACTGCTTCATTTTGTGTTGTTAATTAAAAGTGACCTGACACTGCACTTCCCTGGGTCACACACCCTGGGAGCAGCCAAATCCATTGGTGCAAGGAGTGCCCAGACTGCTACAAAACCTCCTTAGCAAGGGTCCTGGTGAGATCACAGGGACGCTGAGAGCTGTCCTTACAGCCCCAGGTTGGCTTAAGAAGGAGACCAGCAGCAAAAAAAAACAAACAACCAAGTGATGAAGTCATATGAGGAGAGACTAAAGGCGGTCTGTTTATATAGGCTGGAAAAGGGCCTGGATGATGTGTTTTCAACCCATAAATACCTCCAAGGTAACAACAGAAATGAAAGCAGCTTTCCAGGGTGGTGGGACGAGGAGTGCTGGCTGGGAGCCAAGCTGGAGGTAATAAAAATGGTTTGAGCCATTAGGAAGAAATTATGAAGAGGCCCAGTGGTGGATGGGGCTGCTGGAGTGAACCCCACATCTTCTCAGATCCATTTTATTCCCAGTCTGTTTTATAAATAAATGCTGAAAGGTTAAGGGGTGCACAAGACGTGCTCTGGGCTTGTTAAGCACACGAGGACCTTGCCTCCTGGCTGCCCATGGGAGCTCCACGGGAAGGTTATCAGCTGGTGTTACTAAAAACCAATCTGACATTCTCAGAGATCTATACTGCATGTTCAGCAGCATCGATTCAGCAGTGTTAAACCTTGGAAAACTGGTGCCAGAACCTTGATCGCTGCTGAAGCATGAAAATTGGCTGCTTGGGACACGGCTCCACGCTCAGGAAATCCGGTTGTGGGGAAGCGATCGATTTGGAATGAATCCATGAAGCACCAGCTCACAGATGGTTGGTGGGGGGGCTTTTCCCAGTCAGACAACTCTTGGAATCCTTGCCTTCTGTTTTCCTCACTGTTGGAACATCCAGGAGGATCTCAGCTGGAGGCTTCCCACCTCCAGATGCTTCTCCATCTGGTTTCCATACTCTGGTGCCTTCTGTGTGTCTGCTGGGAGGAGGCTCTGCAAACCTGGACACGGCCAGGGAGCTCACAGATCCCTTTTATCCTCATCTTGAAACCTCCTTCTTGTTCTTTGCAGCTCAGGGAAGGTGGTTTTGTACAAAAGAACCAGGAAAATGCCAGGTGAAGAGAAGCTGGGTTCTCCCACAGGTTTAGTGCCCCATCCCATTGACCACTGCAAGGAAATATCTTCTTGTGTCTCCTTTGAGCAGCGGGAAAAGCCCCTTCAGGGGATGGAAATCTGCTCATGGCTGGGAGCCTCTACGGGGACAAAGTTGTAAAGGAGCTTAATGGAGCAGAAACACCCCTGACAAAAAGCACAGGCTGTTTCCACAAGCACCAGCTGAGGTTTCCCTGTCCCTGGAGATTTCTAACTTCCCTACTGGCTTCCTTCCATCCAGCATGGCTGAGGGGGGGCTTTTTGGCTAGGAGGAAATGAGGATGTGTCCCCTCTCCATCCCACACCCTGTGTAAAGCTTCGGGGATGAAATATCAGAGCTTGGGCAGATCCTTCTGGCCCTTTTCCACTGCAGCCCAGGGGAGAGGAGCATCTCCAAGGGACAAGGTGATGGTGTCCACCATGGGCAGCATCATTCCTGTGACAGATCCCATCAGCCAACCTCTCCTGAGCCCCTTGGTTTGGGGGGCAGTTCCCATCACTGACCACCCAGACCTTCAGAGCAGCACCTGGGAGGTGTCTCTGGGTCTGGTTTTGCCATCTGAGGAACCTCCCCCATTAACACACAAATAATCTCCTGATTAATTATTGAAGGAGTCCAGGCAGGAGGGGAGGGGAGAGCAGCTGAAGTGACCAGACAGCAGCATGAAAAGGTGCAAAGATAAATGAGAGTGCAGAGCAGTGCCTACAGATCAGCTCCCATCTGTACATCTGAGCTCTTTCCAAACCTCAAATGTCCTCAGATGGTGGGTGCAGCCCCACAGGTCAGGTGTCCCCCTTCAGTGAGGTTCATGTTAGCAGCTGCCAGGGGAATTTGCTCCAGCAGCACTCTCAGAGCATTGTCCTTCTGCTTCCTCTCACTCCAGCCCCACGGAGGCTACAGCCGCTCTGGACCTGGTCACTACAGCTCCAGTCTGGGGCTTCAGGACCTGGCATTAAAGCAAGGAGAACCCATAGCAGGGTGGTGGGGACAAGCAGGAGACCCATGGGAGGACCATGGGCAGATGCTGTTTGCCTGGAAGGGAACAGGAGCCCCCAGAACCACCCTACTGAGCCATGGTTGGTCCCTCTGGAGCCTGATGGGACAGTTTCAGCTCCTGTATCTTTCTCCAACCCAACCAGTCCAGAGGACACAAAGGGGCAGAGGTTCCTCAGGGAAATCCTTTTCCCTCTAATGCAGCTCTCAGTTGGTTTGGGAGGATTATTATTCTTTTTTTTTTTTTTTTCCCCACATTGCCTGAGCCTTCTTTCCCTTCCCCCAAAGCTGGAGGTTGTTGCTGCCTGACAGCTTCTCCTCTCTTTCCCATCCACTCTGGAGTGGCAGGATGCCAGATGGTGCCCCATTAGGTCACATTTTGCTCATTGTTTGGCAAACAGTGGCTTAATTCAAGTGCTGAGTTGACAGCTTGCTCTCCAAGACAATTTGCAAGTTTCCGTGTTGCAAATGCCAGCCTGGCTTTTCAGGGCAATGTTATTCCAGCTGCCTGCAAGGGATGAAGTTCCCTTGGATTGTAAAAAAAAACCCAAAACATTAAGGAAGAAAAGGGTCAAAGTAAAGAGAAGCTGCAAAAGCTTTTGGTGGCGTTGATGTGGAAGGAGCAGCAGTGTTGTGTTAGTCAAAGGGCTGCTCTCCTGGCACTGTGGATGGAGATTCTCCATGTCCTGTTCCTCCTCTCACAGAGGTCTCCCACCCAAGCCCCACAATCCCAAGAATTTCTTTCTAGGGAAAGAGGAAAACAGCAATTTTGGATTCTTTTGGAAATGTTTCAATAGGATACACATGTACATCTCAGGTGTCACCTCCAAAACCTGAGGTGGACAATGCTGAGGACAAAAGTAGGGCATCAGAAGACCTCCCTTTGTCCTCCTGTGGTGAGCAAGCGAGTCTCCACCATCACACCCACCAGTGGTGACCCAGGACAGCACCATGAACCTGCTCTTTCTTCTCCAACAGGTGGGCAAAAAAAGGCCAGGTTATAAAGGAAGCATCTGGTGACTTCTATGAAACCATCGTGGACCACACCTTCTTCTCTGAGCCCGTCTCCTGCGAGGTCACCAATGCCCTGGGCAGCACAAACATCAGCAGGACCGTGGATGTCTACTGTAAGTGACCTCCCAGCCTGGGTCTGGCTTGCCAGGGCTTAGCAGGGCCAGCAGAGCTGCTACAGATTAATGAGAAGAGTACATGGCGTGACCTGACATGCCCAGGGTGCCCAGGTCTTGGTGGGCTCTCTCCTAACTCCAGCTTTGTGAATGCTGTGGTGGGACCTGTGGTTTCCTCCTGCTCCTTACAGCTCCTGGAGGTGATCCCTGGGGAATTGGTCACCCTGGGGTCACAGCAGGCACCTGCTCCAGGTGATGATGGACCCACAGGTCTGTCCACTGCTTCCTCTGACACGGGGTGAGCTCTTGGGTCTGAGGGTTTCTGGTTGACCCAGCCCAGCACTGAGAGTATAGAATCATAGAATCATAGAATCGTCTGGGCTGGAAGGGACATCTGAGATCATCAAGTCCAACCCTTGACCTAGTAACTTGGGTCTGCTCTGTGCAGTTGGGCCCAGGATGGCCACAGAACCTCAGTCCCTCCTCGTTGACCTGGGCTCTGACGCCGTCTTCAACTGTGCCTGGACTGGGAACCCATCTCTCACCATCGTCTGGATGAAGAGAGGCTCAGGAGTGGTAAGAATCCCTTCCAGGTGGGTGGGAATGGCACATTCAGGCCACGAGGTGCTGCAGGATGCTCCCCATGGACCAAACCCACAGCTCCTGGCTGGACACACGTTGGACCCACAAGAGTCCCCCAAAGGCTGGGCACGAGGTGCCATGACAGAGCAGCAGCTCCCAGGTCTGCACTGAGTGTCCCCAGGTAGTCCAGAGAAGGTCATTAAGCAGAAAAACCTTCCTCAGCTTTGTGACAATTTGGATGAAATCCTGTGTGAATTCAGGAGGCATCTGGATGGCAGGTGAGAAGGTCAGGCTTGGGATCCTCTTTGGGAAAGGCAAAGGGAAAAGCAAACTCCTAAAAACCAGTGCCAGGGCTGTCCAACCCTGCCCCATTGAGCCCTGGCAGAGCCACCTCCCAGATGTGGCCCTGCAGATGTCCCCATGGCTCTTTCTTTATTTTTAAGGCCTGAGTTGCTGGTGCATTTTATCCAAACAATCATGACCTGGGCACAGGTTATCTCCTGGGAAGCAATTGTAGAGCTGCTGTGCCATGACAGCCAAGGAACCGCAGTGGGTCAATAATCCCTGGGTGGTTCCCCATCACCATTACAGACAACACTCTCACCCTGCTGGCTGCTATTTCATTTTCTCCAAGCTTCTGGAGTGTTCCATGACACCTCCTTTCCCCCAGCTTCCCCAGAACAAAGCAAATCAGAGACCAAAGAGGCCAAGCCAGCACCTCCATGGATATCTGTGCAATCAATGCCAAACCCTATGGGTTGGGAAGGGACCTGAAACCCTGCCCTGTGCTAGGTAAGGGGTAGAACCCCCATCATCTTGCTACAGGAGACCCACATCCATGTCCAACCACCTCTCAGGAGCACTAAATCCCACAGGCATCATCTGTGGGATCAAGAGGTGCTGGAAGGAAGGAAAGGTGATGGTTTGACCTCAGTCTGCCAAGTCCCAGGGGAGAGGAATGAGGTCGATGGGGAGGAATTAACCCCCAGGAAACACATTGCTTGGACAGCTGCTGTTTGCTTTAAACCTGGTTTTTGGGTTTGTTTTTTTTTCCTGATCCCACCAGTGCCAGGATTCTGCTGACAGCTTCAGACATGTCTCTCTGCTTCAGCAATTTTCAAGGTTTAATAAAGCTGCTAATTGCCAGGGCAGGAGGGCAGTGAGGCTGAGAACCACCTTGCAGCACATCTCTAAGGAGGGCTTGCCAAAACCAGCTGAGATATCCCTGGATAATCCAGACCTGGTTCCCAGGGGAGAGGCAGGGGTTGGTCTCTCACTCACCACTTCTGGATTGGAAATTCCCTGAGTCAATTCTCTCTTGGGTGTGGAACTTCTTGTAAAATGGATGTTTGGAAAAATTGAAGTGAATAGGCACAGGGCTTGGATTTCCCCCCTCTCCCCACAAAACCATGTGGTTTCTGGATTTCTTCAGTAGATTTAGGTTAATGTTTGGACTCAGTGATCCTAAAGGTCCCAACCAGAACATTTCCCTGGTTCTGTGCTTCTTTTAACAGCAGCAATGCCATTTCCAGATCCCCTCAGACTTTGCCCCCACCCCTCTTCATTTTCTCTGGCTTGCCCCGGAGCTTGTACCTCACCCCTCTTGTCCTCCTTCACCTGGACTTCCCTGAAAGCAACTCCCCCTCCTCTTTTCCAGGTTCTGAGCAATGAGAACAAGCTGACCCTCAAGTCCGTCCGCCAGGAAGACGCCGGGAAATACGTGTGCAGGGCGGTGGTGCCGCGGGTGGGCGCGGGGGAGCGGGAGGTGACCCTCACCGTGAACGGTACCTCCTGCTTCCCTCCCCCCCTGCCCTCATCGCTCTTGCTCTGACACTTGGCTTTGCCTCATTATCCCCTCGGGCAGCTGCTTCCAGAGCAAATCCCAGCACAGGTGGAGCAGGGAGGGTCCAGTCCTGCCCCGCGGGCATCAGGAGGGAATTGGATTTCGCGTTCGTCCGCCTGGAGATGTGGGGTTAAAGCAAGGGGGAAAAAAAAAAAGCCCAAAAACCATTATCTAAGAGCTGCTTGGTTCCTTATTATCAGCAGGGGTTTACTGGGTAATCAGGAGCTGGTGTCTATACATCCTTAATAGATTTATCTTGGAAGGACAGGGAGCGCGGGTGTGCGGGCAGAGGGGGAGCTGAGGCTGAGCCCAGGAGCCTGATCGGCCTCGGGGAGCCCCAGGTGAAGATTCCTGCAGGGCCACACAGCTCCTCCACCATCCCTCAGCTGGTACCTCCACCCAGGGGCTGGGAAGCCCTCCAGAATTCCCTTGGTGACGCCGATAATAAATTTCATCCAGGAATATGGGAAGAGCCAAGGTGGGGCTGCGGATGGGATGAAGGTGAACCCGGTGGTGTCTCTCACCTGCCTGACAACCCCCAGGCTCCAGCCCTCACTGCCCCTCACCCAGAGAAGAAAATAAAGCAAGGAAGCAGCCTGGGAGTTGATTTGAAACGCAGGGAATGCTGGAATGGGAAGCCAGGGGCAAGGCACCAGGGGATGGAAAACCATCCACACCCTTGACTTCCAGGCGTCTGCTCGGCACCCGCAGGCTCCTGCTGCTGGGGTTAAATTACAATTAAAGGAGCTGGCAGAAAACAAAGCGACAAATTACCTGGAACAAAGAGCCAGCTCCATTCCTGACACCTGCCAGGCACACGGCCACCTCCAAAGCTCTCAGCAGGCTCAGGGGCTTTGGGAACACGGGTGGCAGAGGGAAGATGCTTCCTTCTCTCCAGAGCTTTTCACCTTGCAGAGGTGATGGGGGTAAAAAAAGAGGCTCATCCCTCAGCTTTGAGCATCTGCCAGGGTTCAGGGCAAGCCCAGGGTTCAGGGCAACACTGGGACACACCGACACAGGAGTTGGACCTTCCCAAGGGAGAACCCCACAGCTCCAGGTGGAGATGACCCTCCAAGCTTCAGAGCAGGCCCAGCATCCACCTGATCCATCCTGCAGCTGCAGCAGCTCCCTGGCTCTGGGAGCATGGCACAGCATGGCTAATCCAGCTAATGAATTCTCCTGGTTTTTTGGTTTTTTGGGTTTTTTTCCTGCTGCAATTTGAGAGGGAAGTCGAATGCTTCCGATTTTCAAGTGATTTTAAATCAAGTGATTTTAAATCAAGTGATAACAATTGTCCTGGCACCACCTGGTGCCTCTCTCCTTGGGCTGGGATTCATCACAGTTAGAATTAGATGTTCAGAAATGCTTGTTCAGAGCTGGCTGTGTAGGGTGCTGATCCAGCCCATCCACTCCTGAAGTAGTCAGGATGCTGGGAGGGATCCTCCTGCCCTCCACACCAGCCGGGGCTGCTGGAGCATCCTGGGAAGAAGCAGATAGGATTCAGAGGCTGGGTAATGGGCAAGGAGGTGATCCTCCTCCTAATGCTACAAATGAGCAGCATTGGGCAGGGCCAGAACAGCAAAGGCGAGCAGGAAGCCTCAGAAATCAGCAGCACTTGGATTTACAGCCCCTGCCAAAGATTCTTGATGTTCCTCACTGCACACAAACCTGGTGAAAGGTCCCATCCCAGGAGGAGAAGCACCCCAAATCACCCCACAACCCGACTGCCTGTGGCAGGGTCTGTGTGTGCTGAGCAGTGGCTGCAGAGCAGGGAGCACTCACTGGTCCTGCCCAACGTGCTCTGCAGTGAAGGTTTGGTAGAAGGGCTGGAAAACTCCAGGTGGTTCCTTCAGGCTTTGACTTGCCTGGAATTCCCCCCAGCCAAGCCTTTCAGAGGGCTGGGAACACAGGACCTGCAGGAGAACATCAGGGAGTCCCTCTGGAGGACATCTCCAAGTGCTGCAGATGGAGACCTTGGGATGGATCCCCCAGGGATGCTGCAGGAAGCAAGGAGTTAACCCCAGCCCATGTTTCCGACCCTGTGAGGACCTGGGAGGAAAGGTGCAGGTTGGAGAAGCTGAGACCCCCTTTTTCTGCCTCCAAGGCTCCTGAGTCAGCAAATTGCCTTCTCTTTTGGACCAGACAAATAAATTGGCACCAGCAAGCTAAAAATAACCCACCACCAAGAGCTCCATCATTTACATTGTTTGAAGTCTTTTTCCTGCCTAGGGCTGGTTCCCATCTCACACCCAACACTGAGCTGGAGCTCTGCAGCTTTCAGGAGAAGGCCAAGCCCAGTGGAGAATCCAAACATCAGCCCCAAATGTGAAGAAGCTGCAACTTTCCCTTCTCAGGCTGGTGCATTCAGCCTCTCATGGCTCAGGAAGAGCCTTTCCCAGTCAGGACTGGGCTCCTTCAGCATCTGAATGGTGCAGGAGAGCCCAGCTGATGGGATCCCAAGGATTTTTCCAGCAGAAATGTCTGCACCACCTGGGACAGGCTGGTTCCAGGGCACTGGTGATGGTTTGCAGACAGCAACTGCATCATCTCCTTCTCCCCTGGAGAGCAATTAGTGGAATGGTGGAAATTAGTGGAAATCTGGGAGAGGGCAGAAGAGGAACACCAGGTGGGCTGAGCTCTCCCTTGGCTTCTGGAGCAAAAACCCTGCTCAGAGACTCAGGTTCAAGCTCTCAGCTTCTCAGGGTCACCAAGCAGATGTCACCTGGTGCAACCACCAGGGATGTGGGAAGAGGGATGGGGAGGCCCTGGTGCTTTGCCGGGGTGGGAAAGCAGCCCCTTGGAGCCAGCAAGTCCTCTCCTCTCTCCTGCAGGGCCACCCATCATCTCCAGCACCCAGACCCAGCACGCCCTCCATGGCCAGAAGGGGCAGATCAAGTGCTTCATCCGCAGCACCCCCCCGCCAGACAGAATTGTGAGTAGCATCTGGGGCTTTGGGGTGCCTTTAGGGGGTTGGGTGGGTAGTCCTGCCCCAGGTTGACTCCTCTCCTCCTCCTTGGTAGGCTTGGTCCTGGAAGGAGAACGTCCTGGAGTCGGGGACCTCCGGGCGGTACACGGTGGAGACGGTGAGCACGGATGAAGGTGTCATCTCCACCCTGACCATCAGCAACATTGTCCGGGCTGATTTCCAAACCATTTACAACTGCACTGCCTGGAACAGCTTCGGCTCTGACACGGAGATCATCCGGCTCAAAGAGCAAGGTGGGCATCACCTGGGGGCTGTGGGGCAGGGGGGGATGAGCACCTGGAAGAGTGGGGAGATGCTGGGAGAGAGAGGCTGGGAGATGCTCAGAGAAGCTCTTGGGATGTCAAAGAGGAAAGCAGGAAGGGGAGGTAATCCTGGGGTCAGGAGGTGGGACAAGCTCTGCAAAGCTGGGTATTGCCCCACTTTGCCTGTCCTGCTCCAGCTGGAGTACACAGGCTGGTCCTGCACCCCTTGGCACCACCACAGCCTGTGGGATCATTTATTGCCTTAGAGGACCAGGAGCAGCTGCTCCTGCCCAACCCCATGGCTCTGGGACTGAGTGGAAGGAAGGCTTTTGGGCTGGTGGCAGCTTTTTACCCTGGCCACCAGCCACCAACCCAGTGTTTTGTAGGGCTGGGTTTACCTCAAAGGCACCTGGAGGCCCTGCCAAGGGGTGGCCAGGGGATTTCCACTCCTGGGGCACCTCACTAGCAAGGGAGGGAGATGGCATTTGTGAGGAATGCTTGGAGGGATTCCAGTTCCCTTGGATTTTTATTAAATGCCAGGGCAGGCAGGTGGATTGTTCTCATTAAGCCATGATTTATAGGCAAGGCTGCCGTCCAGATTAAATCAGAGCTTAAATGAACCCCTTAAAAAAAAATTAGCTTTGGGCTTTTTCCAACCCAAACAGAGCCAGTGGTTTCTCCAGGTCACCTGCCAGTCAACAGGAGCAACCAGGTTGCCCAAGCCCACAGCCAGCTCCCAGCATCCCTGCCAGGAGATGCAGAAGGGACATCCCTGCCCTGGGCAGGGGACACACTGTAGGGTGGCAGGGGACAATCCCCTTCATGGGGACATCCCTGTGCTTGGAGCTGAGCGCTCAGGAAGGTTGGAGGGGGAGCTTTGGGCTGCTGCAAGGCTGTGGACACTTGCTTTATTTTCAAACAGGTACGGAAATGAAATCAGGAGCTGGTATTCAAGCAGGTATGGAAATCCTGAGCTGACGGTGAATGGAATTGTCCCCACACACACCCTGTGGGGTTGGGGACCCCGCGTCCTCCTCCTGGCAGCTTTTGGGCAGGGCAGGCAGGGCAGGCAGGGGGGTAGAGAAACTGCAGGGCAGGAAGTGAGGAGCTGGAGTGGTCTCTGCAAACCAGCTCTGTCCCCAGCCCCCCCAGAGGGGCTGAAATTGCACAGACACCTTTTGAAGGGCTGTTAGGGAGGGAAATAAAGGAATTTCCAGGGTTCCTGGCAGACATCAGGTGTTGTCTCAGCACCCTGGGCTGGTGCAGCCAGGGTGAGGCTGAGTGGGTGCTTTGGGCAGGTGCTGCCCCTGGGCCTTCCTCATCCTCCCCCCCAGGAGGTCCCAGAGGAGCCTTTACCCAGCAAACTGCTCCTCAGCTCCCCCTTGTCCTCCAGATGCAGTTAACCAGCCCAGCTCCTGGGCCCTCTCTCTGTCCCTTTGCAGTCCCCTGGTTTTCTGCAGCCCATTCCCTGCATGGTTTTCCATCATCTTCATCACCATCACTGCTTGTTTCTCACTGAACATTGCAGATCCCGCTCCCCCAAAGCTCAGAGTCCTCCCAGAGACCTCATTCCTCACCAGAGACCTCTCTCCTCACCCTTTCCTCCCACTTTCTCCTGGGAGACCCCAAAAAATCCCACCAGGAGGCTGAAGGGTGACACAAAGTGGCTTTGTGACCACCCTCTCCCAGCTGGGATTAGACCAAGATTTTAGAAGCTCTTTGCTGACTACACAGGTGCTGGTGGCAGTACAGCTCCCTCCCAGTCCCACCAGTAAGGACTGGTGCCCCTTTGGAAGGCTGAGAGGCCCAGGCAGGGGCTGTCATCTCTAGTCCAGGATGAAATCTGTGGTTAACACCAGCTCCACACCAGCAGGCAATGAGAAATGGGTTTGTTCTTACCTCTACCACTTCCCATCTAGGAGGGAAGGAGACCACCTCCCTGCATCTTTTTTTTTTTTTTTTTCCTAAATTGATCCCACACATCAGCAAGGCAGAGGCATGAAGGAGAAAACACATTAGAGGTGGCCAGGAGAGCTGTCAGGACCCTCACTCAGCCACCCCAGAGGGGGTTTCCCCCTCTTTTGTGTTCAGGAGAGCCTATGAGAGGCTTAGAAAGAACAGGAGGGGACCTATAGACACCCAAGGCTTTTGAGGAGAAGGTTTTGGGATGTGGTTTGACATCCCAGCAATTCATGGCACCCAGAGCTTGGGTGTCCTGTTCCTGGGGACATCCCCACACCTTTGGGCAGGACCCAGGTGAGAAGATAACCTGGCTGCAGAGCTCACCCCAAGGGGGATTTCAGCTGCTGGGCCTGGAGCTGAGCAAATAAATCAGCTCTGGGGTCCCATGGGCTCTGTGCTCAGCTCTAACCCTGCTCCCAGCCTACTCTGCTGCTGTTTCTCATGACAATATTAACAATCTCTCTTCTTCTGGACTTTTTTTTTTGACCTCTTCTTCATCAGCCCTCAGGGCTCTATCAGGAGCAGTTGTGACACTTCTGGCTCCCTCCTCTTCTCTCCCTCCCAAGGGAAACTGAGGCACAGAGAGGTCAGGGCTTGCACAAATGGCAGCGTGGGCCAGTGTCCCACGGGCAGCCCCTGCTGGTGTCACCCACACAGGGACAAGGGAGTGGGGAAGGAGCTTGATCCCCTTGGCCCTAAAACCCTCATCACCGAGCCAGGGGTGGGTCCCTCAGGGACAGGGGGGGGTGGGGATGGGGAAAAGCTGCTTCTCCCTCCACCTTTCATCCCAGCTTCATGTTCTCCTTCTCCTTCCTCTTGCAGAGTCGGTGCCCATGGCAGTGATCATCGGGGTGGCGGTGGGGGCTGGGGTGGCATTCCTGGTGCTGATGGCCACCATCGTCGCCTTCTGCTGCGCCCGCTCTCAGAGGAGTAAGTGTCACCCCCAGGTCTCTCCAGGCACGACTGGGGTGGGGCTGGAAACCTGGATCAAGCAAATTTAGGGATGTCCTGGGGGCTTTGGACACTCCCCCCATCCCTTGGAGCAATCCTGATGCCCAACACTAAGGAGCATCCTTGTTGTGCCACGTTGGTGCTTAAAAGCTCCCCTGGGTGCCTACTCCCTGCTTTGCTCCTGGTTCAAGCCCATGTTTTCCATGTAAAATGCAAAATTCCCAGTGGGAAGCTAGAGCCAGAGGGGTTTGTTGTGGGACAGCCCAGCTGGTGTGGGAATAACAAAGAAGTGCAGGGTGGATTGTTGGTGACATGAAGAGGTGTCAAAGCAGGAGGGGGAGGAGTGGGTCCCTGCTTGGGTTTTGGTGGAACATCAGCCCCTGAGGGCCCCTGGTGTGGGAAAACCCTGGATGGGAGAACCTGACTGGGAGAGAAAGCAAAAAACCACACAGAGTCAGACACAGCGAGCCTGGAGGGCCTGGAAAAAGGGGGGAAAAAAAAGAGTTTATTGCCCATCTGTTGTTGTACCTTCAGTGACTTTACAGCCCAGAGTTATTTAAGGGGGACCACTCCTGGGAGAAGATGTGCAAGACAGTAATCAGCTTCTCCTTGTGATTAAAGACAGAGGCTCCAACAACAGGAATTATGGTCCCAGCAGGAAATAAAAAACAAGGAAAATCCTTAATAACCTTTCAGCAAAATCCTTTGCCTGGCATCTTGAGCCATGGAGGTGCTGGGGGGGCAGCAGGGTGCAGATCACAAGGGCAGTTCAGGGATGGAGCTTCAAGCTTGATTCCACTGCATGTCAGCTCAGCATCTCCTGCCTGGTCCAGCCTTCTCTGGACAAAGCCAGGGAGGTCCTGGCCAGGCAGAGCTGCTGGTTCCCTCTGGCTGGAGCCACATCTGAGGAACCTGGGAGTTCAAGGCAGGTTTGGGTTGGCAAAGTCACCCAGGGAGGTGAGAGGCAGCTTCAGAGCTGGTTACACCTCACTGCTGAGATCTCCATCAGCTGTGGGTTGGTTTAGCTGAAAACGACTTCTTCAAAGCATGCCTGACACCTTCAGGGAAGGCACAGAGTCTCTCCAGAATTGTTTGTGCTTGAACAGAAGCTGCTGGGAGCAGCAGCCAGGGAAGATTTTGTCATTCCCAAAGCCCTGGTGACTCCTTTGGCCATGAGTTGCCCTTTTTCATGGGCAGCTGCACCCCAAACCTGGGTCAGACTTTTCGCAGGGGCTTCTCAGCACCAAGTATTTCACTTGCAGGGATTTTTTTCCCCCTCTCTGGCCAAACAACACCTCCTCTGCGTCAGCAGCCAGGGAGCTGGGAAGGCTTCAGGTGCCCAAACTCCAGAGGCAACACAACCCCTGCTCCCCAGATGCCTTTGCTGAGTTGGGTTTTGTTTTCCCCAGAGCTGGGGGATGGTCCCTGAGGGTGTTCTGTGTTCCACCCCACTCCCATTAAACCCAGTCCTCATCTCCTTCTTTGCCCAGATCTCAAAGGGGTGGTTTCTGCCAAGAATGATATCCGGGTGGAGATTGTGCACAAGGAGCCAGCCTCGGGCAGGGAGGCTGAGGAGCACCCCACCATCAAGCAGCTGATGGTAAGGATTTCCTTCTCCTCCTTGTAAGCCTCCAGGTAAGTGTTTGATGGGGATGAGCTCCAGGCCATAACCCCCACTCAAGGCAAGGATGATCCACCCCAAAAATCTTGCTCTTGACCCCCTGCCTTGAAAGTTCTCTGAGCAAAGAACTCGTTTGCTCATGAGGAGGAAGAGGTTTCCTGCTACCAGGAGCAAAGTTGTCACCATGACCCAAAGTTGCTGAAGTTGAGCAAAGTTTGGTGGGGAAAGCACTGGAAACAGGGAGTAGCGTGGAGTCAGAAAGGTTGGAAGAGGTCTCTGAGATCACCAAGCCCAACCACTGACCTACCAGTGCCCAGTGGGGGTGCAAGAGGTGAGCACAAGAGGGTTGTGTGTGCAAAACCATCTGTGTGGGAGTGGGGACAACCTGGAGCTGGGACAGCCTGGGAGGTGTTACCTGCCTGAGGACACAGAGGGACCAAATGGCCCAGGCAGGGCAAAATGCTGATGGTTGGGATCCCAGGAATTTTGGACCACATCATCTCCCTGCTGTCCCCTTGTCTCCCAGCCTCAGTTTCCCTTCGCTGTTCCCTGCTGGTGTCACAGCACAGGTGACCAACAGAAGCCAAACAAATGGCAAAGCAAAGTGGAAGAGTGGAGAGGAAAGGGAGAAGGGATCAAAGAGGCTGGAAGCTGCTGGGTGGGAGTTGCAAGGTTTCCCTGGGTGGAAGGACAGAGGGTTGGGGACAATTTGCTGAGGTGAAGAGGAAGGAGGAATTTCCTCTCCATGGGACCTTCACCACCAGGCTGGCAGCAGAGCAGACACACAAGGAAAGGGGATTTCACATCAAGGTGAGGCTGGAACCAGAGCTGCACTGGTGATGAGGATGCTGAGAGGATGGAGGTGGGGCAGAAAATAAACCTACAGGATTGATTTGGTGGCCAGGAGAAAAAAATGCCTTGTGTGAGGAGGTGTGGAGAGCTCGGGTGGTTTCACCTTCTCAGCAAGACATCTGGGTTGTGGTTTGGTTTCCACATGGTGTCAAGGGGCTAAGTGCCACCAGGGTAGGTGACCTCGAGCACTTTGGGATACAGGAGGACAGAACAGGTCCCACTGGACCAGGAGGAGGTGAGTCTCCCCCTCTCATGGCCAAATCCTGAAGATACATCAGTTGGGAATAACCTCCTTGGATCAGCGCTGTTCAAGAGGATGGGAGGGATGTTCCATAGTCTCCCAACTGGTGTGGATTTGGCACTGCCAGGACATCCTACCTGGCCAGGAGAAGACATCAAAGCCCCCTCCCTGCCTGAGCTGGAGCCTCCCCCTTCTCACACAGCCTCAGCAAGAGCATTCCCAGAAATTTCTTCTCCTTTTCTTCTCTCTCCCATTTCCAGCAGCCAGTGGGAGCATCCTCCTCCAGCCACCAGAGCGTCCACTGCTGGGCAGCCTTAAGAGGCTCTGAGTTTGTCAATAAAATGGTGGATCCAGTGTCCAAAATTCCTCCTTGCTAAAGAGGGGTGAGGACACCTCTCCAGCAGTCACCCCAAGACTTTCCTGCTCTCCCTCCAGCATTGTTTCTCCTGCTTTTTCTTCCTTTGCCTTCCCTAAACTTCTCATGGTGGTTCCTCAGCCTCCACCACATCCCTTGAAACATTCTCCTTGCCCTCAGTGATGTTCCCAACACCTCACAATTTAACAGATTTCATGCAAATCCCATTAACAGGAGCTCATCAGTGCAGGTGGCACCAAGAAGCCAAGACCCCGAGCTCCACCATGGCCAAACCTCCTCCTGCTGAGCTCGTTGTGCCTCAGTTTCCTGTCCTGGCTCAGCTCTGTGACACTTCCAACCAACCACCACAAATGTATTTGTTATTCTCCAGCCATCTGCAACCTCCACAACCCTCCCTGTTTTTTTTTTTCCCCTACAAATAATTATTCCTGCACCTCTAAGATCGTTACACCTTGGGAGCTGTGTCACCCTGCCTGATGTGCACATGGTCACACTGTCACAGCATTCTCTTCCCCCCCCCCCGCAACCCTTCCTCCTTCTGCCAGAGGAACCAGAAAGCAAAAAATAGCCCATGGTTTGGGGCAAAAGAACCCAAGAAAGGGGCTGAGCCCAGCTGGTGGGACTCTGTGCCTCAGTTTCCTCACTTGATGATTCTAAAGGAGCCACTGCCAGGAGCAAGATGAGGGAGGTCACCCTGAGATGAGGGTGATTATCAGGAGATCCAAAGTCACCTCTTTACAAAAGCATCCAAGCCTAACAGGATGACCCTGAGGTGGCCCCAGCCATCACCTTTTTAACTCATGTTTGGGCCAGAATAGTCAAACCAACCTGTCCTGTAGATAAGTTGATGACCTTGGCCTTGCTCATCTTCCTTTCCTGTCCCCAACCCCAGCTCCAAGGGATGTCCCCAAGTTTGTCACAGCCTGCAAGTAGTGAGCTGAGGCATTTGGTCAGCTCAGATCTCCAGGGAAGAGGTGAAATCCGAACAGCAGAAATGAAACCCAAAAATATGTTCAAATCACACTGATGTGACACCACTTTGGACCAGGGGAAACTGAGGCATGAGGCAGTGGGGATCATAGCTGTGGTTGGGGGTCCAGAAGAGAAAGAAGTTGGAGCACCTGGAAGCTTCTCAGGTCTTTCTGGGCATCCGGGGGGGGGGGCCAAGCATCCCCCTACCCAAAGGCACCCAAAACTGCCTTAAAATACCCCAAAAGCCTGACCTAGTGCCACCAGCCAGGCTGTCCCCAAAGCTGGGTCACCCGTGCTCAAAGCCAACCAACACCCCACCCCCCAGGAGAAGCCATTCTGGGGTAGGGGGTGTCTACTCCAGGAGCCCAGATAAACCTTTTTTGGATAATTCTTGGGGGCACCTCTAAAACCAGAGAGATTTTTAAGGACATTGGGGTGCAATGCTTTGTCTTTTAGGGGGGGGTGGGAGGGGAGGGACTTTTTTTGAGTTGAATTTAATCCTCAGGGATGCTGGGATTTACCCTGGGAAACCTGGCTGGATTGGGGTTTTTTTATTATTATTATATTCCCCAAGGAGAACTCAGGTACTTTAATTTATTCCATTTAATAACCACAGCAAAAGCTTTCAGGAGCTGAACAGAAAGCGCCGTGGGGTGAATTCCCCCACCCGGTTCCCATTTGCAAAAGGAAACGAGAAGTTGGGCAATAAATGGTGATAGGGGGGAGGCCAATCTGGAGCTGGAGGCACCTCCAGGACTCAGATCTCTTGAGAAGAACCAGGAGTAGAAAAATGTAAAATGGTTTGGTTTGGGTTTTTTTTTCCTTTTCATTCCTAGCGTGAGAATGGCAGAACCCAGGTGGGAGCTGGAGGTTTCTGCAGCCAAGTTCAGCTTGGGAGGAAAGGATGAAAAGAAAAAAAAAAAAAAAAAGAAAAAAAAAACCAAACCAACAAACAAAAAAACACCTGTGGATTTTTGAGGTGGACTTTGGTGGGCAACACCTCCCCACTGGGGTGTCCCTGGGCACCCCCCATCACTCTGTTGAGGGGGCTGGGGGCAGCTGTGGGGCTCACCCGAGGGGTGTGGGACCACCCAGCCTCAGGACCGAGGTGTGGGGGAACAGTGGGTGCTTGGGGACACTGACCCCCCCCATCTCCTCTTCCAGATGGACCGGGGGGAATTCCAGCAGGACTCGGTGCTGAAGCAGCTGGAGGTGCTCAAGGAGGAGGAGAAGGAGTTTCAGAACCTGAAGGTGAGCTGGACCTTGGGGGTCCCCATGGAGCCCAACCCCCCCCCAGGTCCCTGCTGTGACAAGGGGCTGCAGCACGTGGCCCAGGTGGTCACAGCCCAAGGTGTTGAGCACCCATCCCTGATGCCACCAAGGATGGGTCTCCCTGTTCATGGCCACCACCCCCCACCCACCCCCAACGCTGTTGGTGGTTGAGGGCGTCCACCACGGGTGGGTGGGTAGGCACCACCAATCTTCCCCCTCCCCCAGAGCCGAGGGCAGGAGAGGTTGGGTGGCTGCGAGTGTCCATCGTGGGTAGGTGGGCACCACGATACCCGTCGTGGGACACCCCCACCCACTCCTCCTCCCGCAGGACCCCACCAACGGCTACTACAGCGTGAACACCTTCAAGGAGCATCACTCCACGCCCACCATCTCGCTGTCGGGCTGTCCCGCCGACCTCCGCCCCACGGGCAAGCAGCGGGTGCCCACGGGGATGTCCTTCACCAACATCTACAGCACCCTGAGCGGGCAGAGCCGCCTCTACGACTACAGCCAGCGCTTCGTGCTGGGCATGGGCAGCAGCTCCATCGAGCTCTGCGAGCGGGAGTTCCAGCGCGGTTCCCTCAGCGACAGCAGCTCCTTCCTCGACACGCAGTGTGACAGCAGCATCAGCAGCAGCGGCAAGCAGGACACCTACGTCCAGTTCGACAAAGCCAGCAAAGCCTCCGCCTCCTCCTCCCACCACTCCCAATCTTCCTCCCAAAACTCGGACCCCAGCCGCCCCCTCCAGAGGAGGATGCAGACGCACGTTTGAGTTGCGGGAAGAGGGGTTGGGGACACGCTCGGGGGACTTGAGCCGCTCGCTCCTTGGGGACTGGGATGGTGGCGCCGGGAGCCCCGCAGGCAGCCCAGAGCGGGGCTGGGGGAAGGGGGAACCGGCTGAGAATCCTCCTCATCATCATCTTCCTCCTCCTCCTCACACCCCTCTCGGCACCACCTGCTAAGCACAACCCCGCCGAGGAGCCCCGGGGACCCTCCCCAAACCCAACCCCCTTCCCAAACCCCTTCCCTTCCCTCTCGGTGTGCGGTGTCCTTGCTTCTCGAGTCCGTTCCAGGGGGGTCGGTGGGATGGGAGGGAGGGGAGGGACACGTTGGTGGTGACATTGGTGGCACGGGGCCATCCCCCCAGCCCCGGGCAGGGCCCGACAATACAAGAGGTGTTTCGTGGCACGCCTGGGCTGGTGGCCACCACCATGGCACTTGGGGGGACACCGGAGCCACCAGGGGGTCCCCAAGGTGAGGGGGGGGTGATGCTGGGGGGGAGGAGGGGGGGTGCAGGGGAATGGTCCCCATGCTGGGGACAAGGGTGCCTGGGGGTAAAGGGAAACTGAGGCTCGGGGCAGCTGGGGCCACACAACCCCCAGCCACAGGAGCCAGGAGATGGGGACACAGAAGGTAAGGGACAGGGACATGGGCTGGGGACATGGGGACACTGCACAGGGCCATGGAGACACAGCCATAGGGACAGCTGGGGACATGGGGACAGCTGTGACAGGTACAGCTGGAGACATGGGGACACAGGAACATGGCACAGGGACACCTGGGGACACAGGGACATAGCTGGGCGCATAGGGACACGGGGCAACAGACGTGGCACAGGGACAGGGACATGGGGCCACGGTTGGGGACAATGGGTCAGGGCAACAGGGACATGGCACGGGGACAGTTGGGAACAGGGAGACAGGGTCATAAACATAGGGACAGCTGGGGGCATAAGGACATGGCACAGGACAGATGGGGACACAGGGACAGATGGGGACATAGAGACAGGGACACAGACAGTTGGGGACATAGGGACACAGGGAAACGGGGACTTAGGGACACAGCCATAGGGACAGCTGGGGATACAAGTTAATGGGGACACAGGACAGGGACAGTTGGGGACATGGGGACACAGCTATAGGGAAACAGACAGGGATATGGCACAGGGACAGATGGGGACACAAGGAAATGGGAACATGGGGACACAGACATAGGACAGCTGGGGACATGAGTGCACAGGGAGAGCTGGGGACAAGGGGACACAGGGACATGGAACAGGGAGGGGGGGGGACAGGACACAGAAGCATGGGGACAAAGCCAAAGGGAGAGGTGGGGACATGGCACAAGGACACGTGGGGACAAAGGGGACATGATACAGTGACAGATGGGGACACAGGAACATGGGGACAAACATAAGGACAGTTGGGGACATTGGCACAGGGACACAGCTGAAAGGACATGGCACAAGTACACTTGGGGACATGACACAGTGACAGATGGGGACACAGATCCAGGGACAGTTGGGGAGATGTGGACACAGGGACGTGGGGCCACAGGGCCAGGCTTGGGGACAAGTGGCCCTGGCGTGGTGGCAGTGCTGGGACAGCCCCCCCAGCCCCAAGAGCAGTGGGAGGCACCCGGAGGCTGCACCATAAATAAAATTTAAATTAATTAAATCAACTCCTCTGTGTGCGTGTGTCCCCTCAACCCCCAAGCCCCAAAGTGTCCCCACGCCCCCCAGGTGACACCCAGGGGGTCCGAGCCCCCGCGCCAGCGCCACGGGACGGGGCCACCCAGTAAAAACCAGTAGAAAATAAAAAAAGGGAATTAAATATTTTGGGGTGGGCCCAGGGTAGGGAGGGGATGAACCCCACCCTGAGGCTCCAGCTCCCTGGGGTGCTCCTGGACCCCCCCCAAAAAATCAGCCCCTGCATGGGGCCCTCGTCCCAGTTTGGAGGAAAACCCCAAGGGGGGCCCCTCCTTCCCCCCAGACCTGCTGGGAGGACCCCAAACACACCCCCACACACAACCCCCCCCCCAGGTCCTGGGGAGCTGCAGGAGGAACCAGGGGGGCTCCCTGCGCCCCCCAAACCCCCCGTGGGAGCCGCGGCCCAGCGTGGCCCCAGTGCTCCCAATTGTGCCAGGGTGAGGTGACCCCTCCTTGGGCAAAGAGGGGGGGAGGCTGTCCTGGTGTGTCCCTCAGAAATAGGTGAGGTTCTTGACCAGCCCCAGCTCCAGCATCTTCTTGATGGCCACGGCCTCGTGTGAGACGTTGTGCTCCGACGCCTGTGAGGTGGGGACACAGGGGTGACACCAGAGCTCGGCCTTGTGTCCCCCCTCCCTCCTCGACCACCCCCAGCAGCACTGGGGGTTGATCCCACACCTGAAGTGAGGAGCCCACCCCCTCCATCAACTGCATCCAACCTCCCACCATGCCCACACCAAGATGTTGGGCAATGGGGAGAAGTCGGGTGGTGACCACACCAAGGTGGAAGGTGCACCCGTGGGGAGAACCTCCTGCAGCCCTCAGCACCACCCAAACAGTGCCCAAGCCTCCATCCTGGAGGAGAAATAGAAACATGGACAGAAGCAGGGGGAGATACTCACTGCCATGGACTTGAGTGTGATCTGCTCGTAGTAGTGGATGGTTTGCTTCTTGTTGGCAGAGTCAGGGTAGCCAAAGCCCGCGATGTGCACCAGGTCACAGAAATGCAGTGCCAAGGTGATGGCCAACAACCCTGTGGTGGGCTTCTGGAGAGAGAGAGGTGGGGAGGAAGCCATGAAGAGCCCACGGGCCTTCAGCAAGCTGCAGGGAGTGAGCCTGCAAGGAGGACAGCAACCTTCTTGATGGAGGGCAGCAGGGTGGTTGGCCATCTCCACACCTCTTACCTGTTTGACCTTCCGTGGCTGCTTCATGGGGAGGTTGAGCAGTTTAGCAGCAGTGACCTCCATGTAGTATGGGTTGAGGACACGCACACGCTCGGGGTTGGCATCCCAGATGAGTGGGGGCTGCTTCCAAAAGCCCTTCCGAACCTGCCAGAGGTTGGAGATGTCCAGGGGTGCCCCAACAAGAGAGGTGAAGTCCCCAGGACCTCCCCTCGTTCCCCTCCACGCTCACCCTCTTCTTGTCATTGAGGATGGCCTCCATCCACTGGAAGTCCATGGGCTTGAAGGGCACCAGGACCAGCAAGGTGTCGGGGTTGTTCTCCATCTGGGGGTTGAAGTGGGCAGACTCGGGGTAGAAGAGCCTCATGGTGGTCTTGGAGCCCACATCCTGCTCATAGCCATGGACCGGGGCATTGTTTAACCTTGGCAGGGGACACACACACACAGGGGACATCAGAGGTGCCAAGGCCACGGGGAGGTGGAGCTGGGGAAAGGCTCACCAGGACTCGGGCAGATACCTGATCACAACATCATAGGTGTTGATGGTCTCCCCCATGGAGCTGTTGCGGAGCCGGTGGCCGTTGCCCACCACCGCGCACCTCCGGCACTTCAGGCTGTCAGAGGAAAGCTCCAGGTCAACCAGACTGCTCAGAACCCAGGCAGTTTTAACCCTGAGGTCTGTCCACCCTACAAAGCTTCCTTAACCCCAAAGAGTGGACCTCAACCCCACGGTGTCCGCTCTACAAAGCTTCCTTAACCCCAAAGGTGGGTTTGAACCCCACAGGTGGGCATTTAACCTGGCATTGTCCACTCTACAAATTTCCCTATGGGTTGCAAAGCCTGGTGTGTCCAAACCCACAACATCCAAAATTCCATCCCCCCACCCATGAAGAGAAAGAGAGAAAAGGCCCCACACCCACCCCAGGGTTACCTCTGGATGCTCTCTGGCAGGGAGTAGCGGGTGATGGCCAAGAGGCGCAGGAGGACATCTTCTGCAAAGTGAGGAGCAGGTGAGGCAGGCAGCTCCTGCCCATCCCTTCCAACCCAAAACCAAGGCAGATAATCCTACACTGGGGCTACATAAAGCCTGGCCCACCATCAACCCACTGATGGCCACCAGGAGCACCCAAGTATCTAAAAACCAGGCAACCAAGCAGATGAGGAGGAGTAAAAAACAGAAAAGCAGCCCCAAAAATTCTGGTTTTAGGTAGAGATGAGTTGAAACACCTCCCCCCCACCCCCCCCCAGGGAAGAGAAGGAAGATGGACAGAGAGATCCCCCAGGGCTTACCACTGCCTTTGGTGCCATAGGGCAGCTCATAGGGCGATGGGTTCTTCACCCAAAAATAGTCCTTCATCTGCAAGAAGAGGGGGTGGTCCCTTGTGTAGCTGTGAGGGAGGAAAGGGACAGTGAGAGGAAGAGGAGGGAAGAGCAGGGGGAGGGGGCCTGGCTCTGTGTCCCCACCCCCCAGACTCACTTCCCGATCAGCTGCGCCGCTTTCTTCTCCACCTCCCCCATGGCACACGTGGTCTTGTTTTCTTGTACAGGGAAATAAAAGCTGGAAGAGGTGAAAAAATTATTAATAATCATCATCATCATCATGGCTGCTCTTCTGTGACCCTCTTCTGCAACAGGGGGGTGGAATCACCATGGTGGGATTCAAACCACGGTGGGATTTTCATGTCTGTGGTGGAACTCAACCCATCGGTGGGATTTTGGTGACCACCAGATTTAAGCTGAGCTTTGCTTTGGGGATTTACCAGCTGGCCTTGCAGCCTGGCATCAGAAGAGGTCTCTCTTGCTCTGCTCATCCAACTCTCCTCTTTCCCCATGAAGAGGCTTTTTTTTCCCTTTCTCCCAGGCTTGGAATTCAGCTGTTTGCCGGAACTCCTGCAGAGCCCACCTGCCAACCCTTCTGTCCCCCCCTGTGTCCTCTTCATGTCCCCCCCTCCAACCAAGGATGCTGCCACCTCCCCAGTCCCCCAGAATCTGGTGTCCCTGGGTGGGCTGGGAGGGAGGAGAGTGAAGGGAAGGGCAGGAGGTCCCTTAAATGTCACCAAAAGCCACTCACAGCCGTATGTACCTGTCTTCCCGGTAGAGCGAGTACCAAACCATCACCAGAAACAACGCCAGCACCCCAAGGAGCTTCCCTCCTGTGTGCCCAGAGAGGGATAGCGGAGGGGGGAGGGGAAAGAAAACCACCATCAATAATCAGGATAATTTAATCATCACCATTATTAAGATCCCTGGGGGGATTTTGACCCCAAAACCCGGGTGCCCGAGGTTCAAAGACCCCAACAGCCATTAAGTCACCACCCAGAGTCACAGCCAGGCACCGTCGCCCGAATTTTCCAACTGGAACCCACCCTGGGATCCCCATCATCTGTGCTTGGAAAGAGGGAGCCAAGAGCCACCCAACCCCCCTTGGTGGGACTCACGAGACTTGTTGATCATTTTCATCAGCAGAGGAGGAGGCATCAGGCGAGGGCCGGAGCTCTCATCGCGGCTGCCGCCAGTCACCTGGAGAGGGACAAGAAGGGAAAAAAGATCTCCTGAGGTCCAAACTCCATCAAATATCCTCCCCCCCCCAAAAAAAACACCTCAACTTAGAGGGGAGTTTATTTTCAAATTAATTCCCCAGAGGATTTATTCCCATTTCTCCACCCTGCAGCCACCAAAGGTTGGACTTGGAGCTGCTCAAAGCCCAGTGAGCGCTTCCTGGGGGGGTTCAATGTCACACAGGAGAAAAATCAAACAAAAGGAATTAAAGAAGAGAATTCAAGAAGAAAAAAGAGGCCATGGTGATGACCTGGAGGGTTTTTTTTTAAGCCCAACATCCAACCAGCACAAGTCACCGCGTGTCTGAAGCTGCAGGTGCCACCACCAAGCCCAGTGGCAGCTGAAGGAGATGGAAGGAAAGAGCATCACATACTTGGGAAACCTCCAAGGCCCTTGAGTCAACCATCCCGGGGACAAAAAGAGCTTTTTGGGCCAACAGGGTGACTTTCTCTTTCCTCCACAACCTGGAACAAGGCAGCAAAAAGCCCAGGTTGGAGCCAGCCCTGGCATCCCCATGGCGAGGGTGGAAAAAATCAACTTACCAAGTGGGAGAAGGTTTTGAGGGTTTTTTTTTTGGGGGGGATGAGAGGGGAGCACCCTCTGCTCCTCAAGGTTTGCTCCTTCTCTAAACCCAGCTTTAAGTTGAGTTTGGTTTTGCCGCCCTCAAAACCAAGCTCCTGACTCCCAACCTGCCACGTCTCAGAAGAGGAGGAGGAGGTCAGGAAGTGCTGAACACCCAACCAAGAGGAAAGGTGGGGCTGGGTGATGATATCCTGCTCGTGAGGGATTAGTCACCTTATTTGGGTCGGGAGCACTCACCTCAGCACCCCACCCTGCCTAACCAAGAGGACACCTGCCACGTCCTCACCTGCTCAAAAACAAGTCAAGAGTCGTGGCTTTGGGGTTAAAACAGGTCAAGAAAGAGGAGAAATGGGACCAGAGAGCCAGGCTCTTCCCTTTCCCCTCACCGTGGAGAAAATTAGATGGGTGGGGAGGGCAATTAATTAGCAAAAAAGGAAAAGGAAAGGTAATTAAAGATAATTAAACCACCCTGAAAGCAATGGAGAGAGGAAGGACAGAAAACGGTGTCTGATGGTGAGGGAGAAGGACGGGGAGAGGGATGGGGACGTGGTGGTGGGACATGGGCTCCCACCATCACCTGGAGACCCCAGGAAAAGGCTTCAACATGGCCCCCACCTCCCCCCCCAAGATCCACCATTCCAATTCCTGGCTCTGGGAATCCCTCCAGGGAGGGAGCAGCTGCTGGGGGGAGGGATGAGCCCTCTTTAATTGGGGAGAAAAACAGAAGGAAGGGACTCTTAGGAAGCAGCTGCTGGAGTTCTGGGGGTTTTTTTGCCTAGCAAAAAGTCCCCAAGGAGAAATCTGAAAAGCGCCACCTGAGGGGCCCAACCCCACCCTGTTCCCCCAGGGCTGGGGTGCTGCTGGGCTTCAGCACCCCAATTTAACACCAAGTCCACCCTCCCAGCTCTCCCCTGTGGGGCCAAACCACCCCAACTCCAAGCCCTTCCTGCAGCTCCAGGGTCCCAGAAGAACCCCCTCTCCCTGCTCCTTGATGTTCCACACCACCTTTTTTTTCTTCTTCTTCTTCTTCTTTAAATATTACTAATTTTTTTTTTCTCTCTGAAGGTTTTTCATGAGTATTGTTTTTTTTGTTTCTCCCCAGGCTTGTCCCCACAGGAGAGCAGATCACATACCTAAGCCAAACACTTAGAATAACCTGTGGACAATTCAGGGGTAGTGAAGCGTTTGGGAAATGTGGAACAAACCCAGAGCACACCCAGGGCTGCCCCGACCCCGGGACCTCGGCCAATGCCCCACCAGCTGCCTCCTGACACAGCCACCACCCAGCTCAGCAAGGGCTGAGCAGCCCCAAGGTCACCTCCACGGTGGCCTCAAGAGCCCTGCTGGGCCCTGCTGCACCCCCAGACCCAGCCCGGCAGCACCTGCAGCACCTGAAGCCTTCCTGGTGCCACCAACGGCAAACCCAGTGCCACCAACAGCACCTCTGGTGCCACCAACGGAACTCCTGGTGCCACCAATGGAACTCCTGGTGCCACCAACGGAACTCCTGGTGCCACCAACAGAACCTCTGGTGCCACCAACGGAACTCCTGGTGCCACCAACGGCAAACCCAGTGCCACCAACAGCACCTCTGGTGCCACCAACGGAACTCCTGGTGCCACCAACGGAACTCCTGGTGCCACCAACGGAATTCCTGGTGCCACCAACGGAACTCCTGGTGCCACCAATGGAACTCCTGGTGCCACCAACGGAATTCCTGGTGCCACCAACGGAATTCCTGGTGCCACCAACGGAACTCCTGGTGCCACCAACGGAATTCGTGGTGCCACCAACAGCACCTCTGGTGCCACCAACAGAACCTTCTGGTGCCACCAACGGAACTCCTGGTGCCACCAACGGAACCTCTGGTGCCACCAACGGAACTCCTGGTGCCACCAACAGCACCGCTGGTGCCACCAACAGAACTCCTGGTGCCACCAATGGAACTCCTGGTGCCACCAACGGTACCTCTGGTGCCACCAACAGAACCTTCTGGTGCCACCAACGGAGCTCCTGGTGCCACCAACAGCACCTCTGGTGCCACCAATGGAACTCCTGGTGCCACCAACGGAACCTTCTGGTGCCACCAACAGAACTTCTGGTGCCACCAATGGCCTCTCTGCTGCTAGCAGTGCATCTCTGCTGCCACCAATGTGTCCTCTGCTGCCACCACTGCATCCCTGGTGCCACCAACAGCACCCCTAGTGCCACCAATGGCAAGCCCAGTGCCACCAAAAGGATCCTTGGTGCCACCATCTCCAATCCCACCAACAGCATTCCTGGTGCCACCAATGGCATCTCTGCTGCCAGCACTGCACCTCTGCTGCTACCACTGCATCCCTGCTGCCACCGACAGCATTCCTGGTGCCACAACAGCACCCCTGGTGCCACAACAGTACCCCTGGTGCCACCACTGCATCCCCAATCCCACCAACGGCAACCCTGGTGCCACCAACGGCAAGCCCAGTGCCACCAATGGCACCTCTGCTGCCACCACTGCGTCCCTGGTGCCACCAACAGCAAACCCAGTGCCATCAGCTGCATCCCTGGTGACACAAACTCCATCCCCAATCCCACCAGCAGCACCCTTGGTACTACACCAAGAGCACCCCTGGTGCCACTACAGCATCCCAGTCCTGCTGGGACCCATCCCTTCCTCCCCCTCTGCTCTGGTGGGTTCAGTCCAGGCCATCTCCTCCCCCACCCAGCCCTGGAGCTGAGGGGAAAGTCCCAGGTGGATTCAGCTCCCCACACTTGGAAGCAGCATCCAAACAATCCCCTCTCTGATGCTGAGCACCCAAACTGCCCCCCGGGCTGAACCTCTCCCCCAGAAATGCCTCCCAAGCCCCTCAGCTCCTCAATGAGCTTTCCCACCTCCTTCAGATCCACAATGGGAATTTCCCCACCCAGTTCCACCACAGCCAAAGGAAAACCCCTGGGAGATGCCACCTCATGGCACAGCCCTTCCTGCTTCAGGGATGACCTCGCAGGAGCCCCTTCCCATATCCCCACCTCTTGGTGCTCTTCCATTGCCATGGTAACCCATGGCTTTGGGAAAAACAAGGTGGACACTGCTCCCATGCTCCACTCGTCCCACCCCACCATCTCATCCCATCCCATCTCCTCTCATCCCATCCCCTCTCATCCCACCACCCCACCCCTGAGGACCACTCCATCTCCTCAGCACCCCCCCCAGCCCCTTTCCTCCCCTCAGCAGGGATGGGATCACCAGAGGAACCTGGTTCCCCACCACCACCACCTCAGCCCCATCCTTCCCTGGCACCACCAGCATGTGCTGGAGCCTCATCTCAACCTGGGAGGTGGCCAAGGGGCTTGGCAGAGCTTCAGAGGGACCCAAACTCCTCATCCTGGCACCCAGAGTTCCCCCACCCTGGGTGCCCCCACCCCAAGCTGCTCAGGGGCTCAGTTTGGTTTTGTTCTGACCAGGAACAGGGATTGGGGTGCTGGGAACACCAAGGGTGCTGGGGGAAGGATGGAGATGCTGGGGGGGGGGGAGGGGGAATGAGTCCTTCCATGCAGGCACAAACCCCAAATCACCCCAGGATGGTGGCTCCAGGAGCTCTAATCCCACCCAGCCTCTCCTCTTTTTTTTAGTTTGGGTTTTTTTAATGGAATCCTTGCAGCAGAAAAACCAAAAGGATGGGCTCCAACCCCCTTCCCACAGCCCCAAAATCCCAGCTGCATGGGTGCACCCAAAGCCTCCAGGGTGACCCCAGGAACTCAGGGCTCTTCCTGGGTGTGTTCACCCATGTTATTAGAGGTTATAGATTATTAATTATGTTAAATAGGCTTGAAAAACAGAAAATCAAACCTCTTCCACTGCCTGAGCTGCTGGAGAAGTGAGCCACCCATGGGGGGGGACAACCCCCTGCTCACCAGCTGAGGGTGGGCACCTGGTTACAGCCGTGGGATCAGGGTGGATCCAGACACCTCCCCTCTTCCTCCCTGCCCTGGCTGGTCCCCACTTGCCACCTCAGCCATTTCATTGCCACCTTGGTCACCTCGTTGCCACGTTAACCCCATCCTTGGGGACGCGGGGCAACGGTGGCATCGGCAACGCAACTCATGGGGCTCACTGTGTGTGTGTGTGTCCCAAAACACGACCCCCCCAGAGAACCCGGATGGGAAATTAAGTGATTCAAGTTCAAATAGCAGCTTTTAACTCCAGGTGTTCCCTTTTCCAGGGCTCCAAAGCCACCTGCCCATCTTCAAAGTGCCACCTTAACTCCCGGCATGGCGACGGCCCCGCGGTTTTCCGGTGGTTTCCTCCTGCTCTGCCCCAACGGAACACCCAGGGGGGACCCCACCCTGCACTCCCTCCAGACCAAAAAACCTCGGGGTGAAGAAAGCAGATGGATTTCTGAACCCCTGCCCCTGCCTTTTTCTCTGACCATGAAGGAAAATATCCCAGAAAATATCATGAAAATTATCAAGAAACATCCACAAAATATCAAAAAAAAAATAATCCACAGAATATCCAAAATTATCCAGAAATGTCCACCGAACAACTCACTCTTCTACTTGGCATCCCCAACCTTCTCCAGCCCCCTCAGCCACTCCAGGAGGAGGCTGCTCAAGGCCAGGGCAGCATTCCCAGCATTTTCCAGCACTCCCAGCAGTGGGGGAGAGGCTGAAGGGTGAAAAGGAGCTGGCAAGAGGTGACAGCTACTTACGGTCCGTCCTCTTGGGCCAGGCAGGAGCTGGGTGGGATCTACGAGCCCATTCTCTCTTCCCCTGGAAAACAGGAAAAAAAAGGTAAAAACCCAACATCCTCAAGGGCTCCAGCAACTGGTGAGGGAAACCATTCCCCTTGAGAGGACCCTGATGCGGGGCAGCACTGATGAGGAGCCAACAGGAGGTCTCCAGAAGATATCTGTGCTCCCCAGAAAGCCACCCAGCCCCAGCAGTGCCCGCCTTCCAGCTGCTTTTAAGGAGGAGGGTGCAATGGTTTGGTGCCAAAACCTGGCCACAGGTTCCCCCTTTTGCCACCCAAATACTTCCCTGTGCCTCAGAGGAAGCAGGTCCCAGGGAAAGGTGGTCCCAGCCCCGCTCACCTCTGCAATTCTCCTGCCATCCCACCTGGAGAAGCCCCCCTTAATTCCACTTCACCAGCAGCAATCCACAAAAAACTTGAAGGAGAAACCCTGCTGAGATGCCACCACCCAGGGGAAAAAACCTTGGGAGGCAAAATCCTCCTGATGTACCCCCAGGCAGGGCTGAAGCCTCCCAAGAAAAGCTGCTCTGCATCCAGCTTGATCACCCCAACTCCTCAGCTGGAGGGGGAACACAGCTGCTGGGATGGACAGGGTGGGTGGGGGGAGTCCCAGACTGCCCCCCAAAAAATCCAAAACCTGGAGTTTTTAACCTGGAGTTTAAAAGCCCTCCCCCAAGGCACCTTAATGCCCCCTTCATTTTTCACTGGGTGCCTCCCCCCCAGGGTTTGGCTCCCCCTGGATGAGGGATGGCTCCATCCTGGTCCCACCACCTCCCTCCTCCAGCTCTGCTTTTTTCTACACCTGCATTTCCTCAGCTGGGGGTTATGAAACCAGGGGGCTGGGGGAAAGCAGCAGCCAAAGCAGCTGAGGGCTGCAAGAGACCCCCAAAGAATTTCCCTTCCTGCAGCAGGGTCCTGAATCCACCAGAAAACCCAACGTGGGGGCTGCTGAGGAGCCTTTCTGTTTTGAGCATCCAGTTATAGGATTCCTGACAGGGTCAAACTTTCCCTGGGGAGCTCCTGCTAAAGCTTTCATGGCCCAACACCAGCCCCTGAGGAGGAGGAGAAGGATGAAGGAAGGAGAAGGATGCTCAGAGGGGGGCAAGGAGATGTCCCCAACCCTCCCAAGATGAGCAGGAGATCCCTTAAAAGCACCTGGGCCCCAGGAGGAACGATCTGAGCTCTTGCCTGGAGCTGGGCTTTCCAGCTCGACTGGAAGATCCAGGAGCATTCCCAGTCTGCCCAGGATGGTTTCCTAGCCCAAGGTCCAGAAAAAAAAACCCAGTGTGGTTCAGGTGTTGAGCGAGTCAAGAGCTGGTAGTGGCTCTCCCTGTCTGGCAGCTGATTCCAGCAGGAAAGAACATCCTGAAGCCCTCAGAAAGTCTGGATTTTGCTCTTTTTCCTCCCTGGAAACCTGGCCACCTTTCCCCTCCTCCCTGCCAGCTGCATTTAAATATTTATTTCTAAATTTAAGGAGTGGGGGAAGAAAGATACTTGGTGCTCTGCCCACCATCCCCACGTCCCCCCCAGGATGTCCGATGGCTCAGGGTGGCAAGAAACCAAAACCCAGTGGTTTGGTTTGGGTTTTTTTTTTTTCCTATTCAAGATAAATGAATATCTATGCAAGATAGATATTCCATCCTATGCAAGATAAACCCCACCCTTTGAAGGTGTCCCTGGGGGAGAGCATTTTGGGGACTTGCAGAGAGATGGATGAGCCACCAAATCCCTCCCTCACCCATCATCCTCCCCTGTTAAAAAAAGGAAAAGGAGGGGGATTTGGAGCCAGACCTGAAGCACAGCACCCGTGACCCTCCAGCACTGCTCCATCGCCGTCTCCCTTCCTACAAATCCCTTCCCAAGGGGAGGAGAGAGAGCAAGAGGGAGGGGAATAAAATCCAGGTGAGCTCATCCTCCTCTGGAGAAACATCCCTCCTTGGCAGCAGCCAGGTGTTTCCAAGCCTGGCACATCCCTCACGTCAGCCTGATCCTTATCACCTCGGGATTTTATTCCCTGGGCAGGTATTTTGGGGAAAAGAATCCAAAAATCCCTTCCCAAGCTTCCTTTGGGGGGGAATTTTGGCATGGGAGTGGATTATTTTCTTTCTCATTTTCCCTCTTCATCCTCAACCCTCGGCTGCTCCTTGGCCACTGAGCAGAACCCGAACCCTACAGGCTAAATAATTATTATTTTTCCCCCCCTCTAACTCAATAATTTATTAAACCTATTACACTTTTTTTTTTCATCTTAAATCCCCAGAAATGGGAGGAAAAAAGCCAAGCTATCCCAGCCAAGCCAGGATTATCTGAAGCAACCTAAAAATACAACGCCTGCTATTAAAAGCCAAACCTCCCATAACAAACCCACCCCCCTAAATAAAAAAAAAAAAAAAAGAGCAAACCAACAGCAGTAAAAACACACACACACACACAAAATCCCCAGTTTCCAAGCGTGGGGTGTTCACCAGACTTAGAAAATAGCTTATATGGAGGTTTTTTGTAGCAAAACTGCCAAGGGAACAGCATCCTCCAGTGCATTTAGGCGAGACAGGCAAATAAATAATTAAGATTTCAAGATGAGTTTGCATAATGCAGATAATCTGTCAATTTAACTTGTAAATGCCCTTGGAATTAAGCAGTGACTTTGTTAATTAGGCAGCAAAGGGACCCAGCAAGACCAAGCTGCTGTAGGACCATGAAGATTGAGAAAAACTGAATTTTCCATCGGGGGCTGGAAGGGTTTTTAACTCCCTCTGCCCAGGAACAACCCCAAATCCTTGTGCCCAGCCTGATTTTTGGGGTAAAATCAGCTGAAAAAGCAGCTGCCTGGTCCAAAAGCTGCCAACACCCTGCTATTAAAAAAAAAAAAACTAAATAAAGGGGGGAGAAATGAGCCAGAGGGGCTGTTTTTGAGGCTGAATCCTATTTTTTTGTTGAATAAATAATATGCTTTGAAAGATGGGCTCTTGGGCACCCCCCACCCCAAATGCCAGAACTTGTTCCCAAGCCCTGGGCAGGGAGGGGACCTGTTCAGCCTGATTCTGCCAAACAGACTCTTCTTTGTCATTATTTTTTTTCTTTTCCTTCTATTTTTTGTTTCCAAGCAGTGCTGGTTATCGCCCAGGGATGGGCTTGAGAACTTCCCAAGCTTTTTTGGCTCCATTCCTGGAGCCCTGCTCTCCACTTTGCATCACATTTAACCCCTAAACCCCTTTGCCACCTCATCCTCATTGTTTTCACTCCTGCATCCCCTCCTTTCAGCATTTTTTCCCAACTTTATTTCTCATTTTCACCCCATTTTTCCCCTGGGCGGGTCCAAATCCACATCAGTGCCATCACATCCCACCCCACCATGGACAAGCCTGACAGCCACCAAGCTGCTGGGATGGGATTTTAATACCTCTACAGACATTTTATTGCTTGCCACAGAGATGTCAAACAGCACCCAAGCCCCAGAGCAGCAGGTTTGAAGTATTAAAGCCCCACCCTGCATTTTCCTGCCTCAGTTTCCCCCTTTTGCAGGTTTCAGGGAAGCTCTGCCCCCATCAGCAGCGGTCCCAAGGACAGGAAAGAAAGTTAAAAAGAAAAATTAAATAAAAAACAAATAAATGAATAAAAGAATTAAAAATAAAAAATAAAAAAAAAACCAACAAACCATGTGATGGAAATGTTGCAAGAGGCTCAAAACCTGCTGGGGGCTCCAGCTTGTGCAAGGCCACCAGTTGCAGCCTCTTGCTGCCAGCATCACGCTCTGGTTTAAACCAAAAATGCTTCAAGCCCTGCTGGAGATGAGGGGGCTGCAGGACCAGGCCAGGGAAAACTTGGTTGAAGCTGCAAGGAGACATTTTGCAAAGGGAAGAGGGAAGGGAAGCTGCATCTGGAAGCGATCGGCGGTGAGGAGCCTCTCCCAGGAATTCCAACGGCGTGAGCTCAGGTTCAAGCCTCCTCCACAGAACCAAGATTAAGGGCAAAATAAAACAAAACAGAAAAAAAAAGGAAAAAAACCAAACAAAATCTTCAAGCATCAGCACAGATCTATATTTTTAAAACAAAGCGAGGTGGAGGCTTCCCACTGGGTCCTACCTGGAGGCAGCTTTGTGATTTGGCTTGGTTTGGATTTGTAAATAGAGAAAAAAAACCACAAAAAAAAAAAAAAAAAAAAAAAAAAAAAAAAAAAAGGAGAGGAGAGCTGTCTGAGTGGCTTTGTTGGCACAATTTTGCAGGCGTGGTGTGGGGAGGGGAGTCCTCCTCCAGCACTGCATTCTCTAAACCAGCCTGGGCCCATCCCCTGGGACCGCTGGCTCCCACCTCCAAGCATCCCTCCAAGCTGCATCCCACCAGGAGCATCCTCAGGAAGAGTCCAAACACCAAATCCTCTCCAGTCCATGGGATCAGGGCCACCTCCATGGCTACCTTCTACCCACCTTCCTGCTGGTCCCTGGTCACCAGCTCACACAGTGTCCACCAGCCCAAGACATCCTGGAGAAGAACCACGACCGGTGCCAGCCCCAAACCTCTCCCAGCACCCACCAAGTCCCCACCAAACCCAGGGTGGAAGAAGGGCTCCTCCAGCTTCATCGGTCAAATCCCTTTCTCCTTCCTCCCAGGCAATTTTCCAGCCCAACCCTGGTCACATGTGAGGGGTCAGCAGCTGGAAACACAAGAGATGAGCGAAAATTCAGCTTTTTTTTTTCCTCTTTTCCCTCCTAAGAACATACAGGGGTTTCCTAGAAAAAGCTCCAAAGCCACGAGGGTGGCAGGAAGGAGAAGCCACAGGTGTCAGAGCATGAGAGGGGAGGTTAAAAAGGAGAAAAAAGAAAAAGAAAAAAAAAAAAGAGAAGCAGAAGTTGCAAAGAACGACATAAAAGCATCAAATCATTTCCCTCACTGGCTGCAAAATCCAAACTGCTGGTGCCAGGGTCCTCATCACCCCAGGGTCCCCAACCTGGCATGGGGTTTTCCACAGGGAAGTGGGTGAAGTTTCATGCCAGGAGGAAACAAACAAAAAGCAGGAAAAAATTAAATTAAATAATTTTTTTTTTTTTTAAATGTGATAGGAAAAGCTGCGACGAAGACTCTCAGCTCTGAGACACTTGGTGTGTCTCACACAAAGTGTGGTTGCTCCAGAGTTCAAAATGGACTTCAAAAACCCCAAGAGGATGGTGCCAGCCCTGGGGGACACCCAAGGTGCAGCTCTCCATGGTGAACGGCCCTTCAGCTACCTGCCCAGGGGTGCTTCCTCCTCTGATCTTCAGGGCCCTCAGCCCACATCCTTGTGGGATTTGGTGCCTTGTCACACCTAGTAGATCCTTGGCCAGGGCCTGGAGATGTAAGTGTGAGTGCTCCAGAGTTCAAATTGGACTTAAAAAAAACCCAGAGGGATGGTCCCAGCTCTGGTGGACACCAAACTCAGAGATCCTTGGCTGGAGGTGGTGGAGCAAGCAGCCCTCTAACGATGCTGATAACCAAGCACGAGGTCCAGTTCGTTAGAAGATGGAGATGTCACTAGGAACCAGGACTGGAAGACCAGAGGAGCCAGCACTGGAGCTGGAGGAGGCATCTTCTGGGATGAGGTGGGAATTGCACCGAAGGACTGCAGCCTCAACACATCCCCCTCCCCCCCATGGCCAATTCCCCACCCCAAAACTCCATCTCAAGAGCAGGCATCAGCCTGGAGCCCTTTCCCTCCCCTGGGTCATCCCCCTGTCCCACCAGCAGCCTCCTCACCTCACCTTCTGGGAGGGAGAGCCCGGTGGAGAAAGCAGGAAAATCCAGCTGGGTTTCCCCCAAAGCTCCACCACGAGGTTCTCACTGAAGTCTCACCAAAAGATGGGGACCAGGGTGGCCCAGCAGCCCAGTCCTGACCCAGTGGGCACCAGAAGCATGCAGGCATCACTCCAGTAACCCAACAACCACATCTCCTGCCCCCCCTCCAACCTGAGGAGCACAAGAACCTCCCAGTCCAAGATTTTCCCTTTGTTCTCTGCTCCCCACAACCAAACCCCATCACCACAGTCCTTGAGGTGGTGGTGGGGGAGCAAACACCCTCATTTTCCCCCAGAAATGAGCCCATCCTGCAGGAGAAGGTGCACACCAGGGGGCTGATGGGTGTCCCCCACCCAAGACCCTGGGAAGGTGTTGATGGAGCCACCAGGATAGGTCCCCCCTACCCCTTTGGGACCACCAAGCATCCAGCAAGGATGTTCAAGTAAAATACAAAAAAACCTTCAAACCAGCCCTATAAATCCTCTCAGTGCTGGACACGGAGCACGTTCCCCCCTTCTCGGGGCCTCCAAAAGGATCTTCCCGTCCTCATCCCGGTGTTCCTGCAGCACCCACCCATGACAAGAAGCCGAGGAGATGCTGGGGGGTCCCAGGGGTGTTTCCCCACCCTGAGGGGCACCCACGGGCGGGGGTGATGCCAGAGGATGGATTTTCCCAGGGGTGGGAGGGTCTGTTTTTCCTTAGGGGAGTGGGAAAGGAATGGCAAGACCCGGGAGGGGACGGACACGACTTTTCTTCTCCTCACGTTTCAACGCCAATTACTTACAAAAATAATTAAAATAAATAAAAACGAGGAATAAAGCAGGAGTGGGAGGCAGGGGTGGGGGGGCTCCTTCTGACCCCCCATTCCCACCTCCCCTGCCTGTGCCCTGCCAACCAATCCTTCCCATAATTACAAAAAAATTAAATCTATGCGGGGTTTTTTTTCTCGCCCTTTTTTTTGCTGAAAACCCGCTCGGCGGATGGATTTGGGAAAGGGGAGGGGATGGAGGGAGGGAAGAGGAGATGGAGGAGGGGGAGAAGCCGCGGACACGGGGGGGGGGGAACCCAAGTGGGACCCCTCGGACTCACCATGGGGCAGCCAAGGGGGGTCGGGAGCTGGAGGAGGATGCTGGGGGGGGGGATGCCCGAGTCAGCCCCGGGCTGGGCGGGCAGGGGCGGTCACGCCTGCGCATAGAGCAGGGATGGGCGGGAGGGAGGAGGGAAAAGCATCCCGGGAATCGGGAACACGCTTTGGGTCCCCCCGACCCCCCCTTTCCCATCCCCACCTTCCCTCTTTCCCATCCCTACCCCCCCCCCCCCTTCCGACTCCTAAATTTCTGAGGATGGGATAAAAACTCCAACCCCCCCTTTGCCATCCCAGTCCCCAAAATGGGAGCAGCTGGCTGGAAATGTTGAGCTCCCCACGCAGGATATCTGGGGGTTCACACACACACACACACACACACACAGCTTGCTCCAGGGGGGGGTTGGGGTTTTTTGGGTTTTTTTGCCGATTTGGGGGTAATGAGTGATGTTAATGCTGGGTTTAAAGTGGGGAAGGGGCACCAGGGAGCTGAGTTTTATTCCTCTTTACCAGGCTGGGAAGGAAGAGCCTGGAGGTCACCAACCTTTTGAAGACCAAGGGATCCCCCACCAGGGATACTGATTGATAAAATAACACTGATTGCTAAAATAAGACTATTCATTGCTAAAACGATGACAAGGATTAAAACACTATTAATTACTTGCTAAAAAGCCCACTTAGTTTGTAAAAGCCACCCCTAATTGCTAAAATAACACTTTATAAGAACCACTATTAATTGGTTAAATAATATGGCTAACTGCTAAAATAACTGTATTGATTAAAACCTTATTAATTGGTAAAATGACACTTAATTGGTAAAATAATTGAATTTATAAAAACTGCTGCTAATTGCTAAAATAACAATTTATAAAAAACACTGTTCATTGGTAAAGTAACACTATTAGTTGATAAAAAAATCTTAACTGATCAAATACCTGTTGAGCTGCTGGCTCTGGTATTGCCAAGGATGACCTGAGAGACCACCTCAAGATTTTAGGAGCATCTCTGCTTCATCCCTCCCCCCGTACTGGGGTTTCCTGGTGAGACACAAGGGAATGGGGCACTTTTACCCCTGGCAAGGACACCAGAATTAGGCTTGAAGATGATGCTCCTGGGGCTGGGGGCAGCTGGGATTTGCTCCAAGGATCTTCAGACCCTTTTTAGGGTTTCTTGGGTTCCTTCCCAAGGTTTGCTCCAGATCTCCATGCCAGGCTGTGGCTTGAGGCTGATGGAGGTTTGGGGATACAATGGTCACCCCATGCCAAGGTGAGCACCCCACGGGGACATCCACAGCACCACCCATGGGGTGACACCTACCCTGGGGAACCCATCTCCCAAGGGACAACTTGGGTGGACCCAAAGAGCTCCCAGTGCTCAGATGTGTTTAAGACCCACCAGAAACTATGGGGGTTCTTTGGAGGGACACATCTGCTGCCTTGGCAGAAAAAAGGGGAGAAGGAGGGGGAAATCCTGGCTGTTTGATCTGCAAGGAGCTCTGCCACCACCTCCTCCCCAGAAATCTCATCACTAAGATGGTTTGGATGATGTGGTGGTGAGGAACAGAACCATCCTCCTGCTCCTCAAAGGTTTTCCCATCCCAAGACAGCCAGATTCCATTACCAAAATGCTTCCAAAAGGCTGACAAGGACAAAGCAGGAGCCAGGTGAATGTCACCTATTCCTCAGTGAGGAGGGGGATGTCCTGGGCCCTGCTCCAGAGGGACAAGAATGAGGAGATCCATGGGCAGCACAAGGCAGCTCTGTCCTGCTGACCACCTTGGGCTCAACCTTCCCCAACCCAGGAACACTGCAACCCCAACACCTCAAAACAACCTTTGAAGGCCACAGATCCTGCCACAGATCCACCAAAACAGCTCCAGCCCCATCACAGGCTCCCAGGAGATGGGTCTTGGTCTGGGAAGTCTCTCCAGAAACTGGAGAAATTGTTCCTCCAGTGGGAACAGATGGCCTGTCACAGCCCTCAAAAAGTCTATTTTCAAGAAAGTTTGGGGGGTTTCTAATACCTCAGAAGCTTCCTGGGTGACAGGCTGGTCCCATCTGTTGCTTAACCACTCCTGGTCTGGCCCCAAGTGGGGGACATAAAACTGTGAAGGTCCCTTACCCAGGGAGACCAAACTCCCTCTTGGCATAGAAAATGCTCTGATACTGGGGGGGAAAAAAAAAAACAACACTTTTCACAAGGACTTAAAACCCAGGGCTGAGGAGAGCAAACCACACTTCTTATCTCCAGTCCCAGCAGTTCCCAAATCAACTCTGGCCCCAGCAGAGCTTCACCCAGGAGATGATGGATCCCAAAGAAGAGGGAAAGTCACACCACCACCACCCCCCACCCCAGCAGATTACCCCAGCTTTCTTACCAGGGACTGAATTTTTTGCCAAGATCAAAGGCAAAGTGGCTGCCTCCAGCTGCTCTCCCTCTCCCCTGCTGCTAAAAGGCACCAGGGAACAGCCTGACCTGAATATTTATTAATCGGATGAGCCCAACAAAGCCCCGGGCAGCTCTGATGATGCCACTTGCATGTGGAAATCAATCACTTTTTTTTTTTTTTTGCCTTCTTCATCAGCAAAAAACAAACAAGCAAGCAAAGCCCAGGCAGTAGAGAGAGGAGTCAGTAACTTGGGTAAGCTGGCAAGATGATTCCTGCAATGATGTCCCTGGTAACCAGCTGAGGAGAAACCAGAGCCCTGGCTGGCAGCAAGAGCTCATCAAGTTTTCAGAAGTCACTGGTATAGAAGACATCAGACTCTCTCTGGACATCAAAAGTGGGTTCTGCCACCAAGTCTGTGACATGAGGACCACTTAAAGAGCCAAGCAAGTGAGGAAGAAGTTGGGACCTCACTGGAGGAAGAAAAAGCTCAGCAGAGCTGGAAAGTGGCAGCAAAGCCACCCAGGGGATGGGGAGGCTCCTCCACCAAGCCCTTCCTGCTCTATTTATCACCCATCTCATCCACCTTGGCAGAAGGAAAAGCATTACTATTTATTTTAGGGTGTGTTTTTCCAGTTAGCACATTGAAGAAACCTTGTAAAACCATGAGAAGCCCGGGGCAGGGAAGAGCTGTCCTTTTGAACCAGCTGGTTGAAGCTGGTTTGTTAGAGCTGACTAATGATCAGGGTGATAACTCTCCAGCTGAGACCACAGCAGAGCTGAGGACTCAGGTTAAATCATTTATTTGGAGCAAGAAACCCCTCCCTGCCCCAGGAAAGCTGCAATCCCACTCCCAAGGGTAAATCTGTAAAGCCTTCCATGAAGTGTTTTCTCAGAGCCCCACACCCCAGTTTTGGGCTGACACTGGGTGGCAGAGGTTGGCTTTTGGGTGGAGGAGATGGGTGAAACACTGGATGCTACAACCCTGGTATGAAGGGTTACTCAATCATGGGTTTCATGGAGTGGAGGAGATTTGGTTTCCATGGCAACAGGCTGTCAGCCCCAAGCTGGACAAAATTTAAAAATAAACAATTAATTAAAAAAAAAAAAAGCACAAAAAAAAAAAAACCAAAACAACCCTCCAAAATTTATAAAACAAACCTAAAAAGGGGCATTTATTAAAAATAAAAAGATCCAAAAGCACCTCTGCCAAACTCAGACTCTTCCAGCCTCCTGGAATTTCTTGAGGAGGAGCTCGTCAGCACGCAGAGCGAAGGTCAGAGCCCGTTTCTGGTAGTAGCTGGGGTCAGTGAGCAGGTTGTCTATCACATCTGCCAGGAGGTGAGCTCTCTCCACCCAGCTGCCCGGGGCCTCATAGCCCAGGGCTGTGAAATGCACGTGGAGGTGGTAGTAAGAGGGTTGGTAGTGCAGGTAAATCCGCAGCTGGGAGCCAGGAACCCCGAAACGCTTCGTGATGGCCTCCTGAGAAGGGAAAAACAACACTGGTCAAGGCCCAGAGAGGGCACAGGAGAGTGAAGACTTCACAGAGAGTGATCTTCCTCCTCCATTTCAGGGGGAGGGAGATGCCTCCAGCTGCCCCATTTTTCTCTCTCCATGCCAGGACGTGCTCCCCACTCGCATCATTTTCCCTTCCATCCCTTATCTCCCCGGCAGGTTACAGGGCTCCAGTTACCAGCCAGTGTAATTAAAGCTCCAAAGAGCCCCAGCAAAGTGCTGCAATCCCCTGGCTAATCTCTTAATTAACCTCCTCTTTCCCCCACTGCAATTAACTTTCCAAATTTTCTAAGGCAGGGAAGGAAAAAGAGAAGATAACGGCACAGCACGGAAAAAAAGAAAAAAAAATCCCGCAGCTGGTGGTGAAAAGGATGGAAAGGGAGAGAGGAACTCAAGGTGAGGTTGGAGGTTCCTGGAAGGTGGCACAAGGACAAGCCCTGCTCCCCTGTGGTTTGTGCTGACCTTGCCTTCCTGCAGGATGTTCCTCAGCAGGGGGAGGTGCTCAGCAGTGAGGTCCCGGAGGGATTTGATGTCCCGGCGGTGAACCAGGGCTATCAGGTAGAGGTCATCCAGCTGAGGAGAGATGGAGGATGGTGACAAAGTTGAGCATGGAAAGAGCAGAGGAATGAAATCCAGAGTTTTGGAGCTGACCCATCAACCACAGCTTTCCAGGCTCTGGTTACCTGCTGCTCAATTGAAGTTTGGCTGAAACGAGGAGGAATGTCCCAGTATGGGATGTGCTCACCCACAAACCCACCACACCTCAGAGTTATTTCAGGACATGTTCTGGAGTTTCCTCCAGGAATAAGAAGGAAAGGGCAGCTTCACCTGGAAAAGGACATCTTCAGCATGCAACAGGCTGCTCAGAAAAGCTGTGATTCACAGCAGGACCACAAACACCTCATCAGCTCTAAAAGTAGATTTTTTTTTTTTTTTTTTTTTTTTTCTCTGACTCTACAGGTTCACATCTCCTGAGCACCTCAAGCATGGTTGAAGGGAGCAGGAAAAGTGCTGTCACCCCTACTGCTAGGCAGGGGAAACTGAGGCACCCATGTGGGGTCTGCCAGGAGCCCCTCCCCAGGCACAGCACCACACTCTTTTCTGCAGAGCAAGCGAATGGTTTTATTTCCAGGCTCAGAGGAGGATTTATAGTGAATCACAGTGGCCAAAACTGCAACTGTGGATTTTTTCCGAGTGAAAAGCTCCCTCTCTTTCCACTCTGCCAACAGCCAGGCCACTTCCCACTCCCATAGCTCTACAAATATTTTCAAGACTTCATCTGTCACAGGACAACCCCAGCATGAAGGAAAACGTGGTCATTTAGCAGCTCTCAGCTGGGACTTTGGCACCACCTGAAGCAATCACCCAGTTCAATGTATAACAAGAGGTGGGGCTGTGGACCATTAAGCTTAAAAAAAAAAAAAAATAAAATAAAATAAAAAAATAATAATAAAAAAAATCCCCCTCTCCTTGAGCTCAGTCAGTGGCTTTCTACTTGAAACACTGCAAAGCAAAGGGCTGAGCTATGTGACACCCAGCAGATCTTTTCCAAGCTGTGAGAAACTCATCTGGTTATTGGGAAATGATTTGGTTGGTGCCCAAAAGATGCTCTCAAGGAGCCTGACAAGGCCTCTGGAAACATCAAACTGCTGCTTGCACCCCTCCAGCATGGGGATGACACTGATGGTTTGATTCCCAAAGCAGCCCCTTGGCACAGCTCTGGAAAAAACAAGTGGAGTATCTGCTTGTCCTCTTTGGATCAGGGCTCGTTGGTAGGAGGAAAAGCAAACATCTCATCTCCTTAGAACAACATCTGCACATTGCTGTTTGAAACAAAGAAACCCCATTTCTAAAAAGGCCCCCAGTGATCTCACCATTTCAGGCACCATTTCAGGCAACGCCTTGGGGCTCCTGTGGCTTTGAAACCAACTCAAAAGAAGCAGGGGAAAAAAGAAACCACACCAAAAAAAATTAATAAAAATGTAAAAATAATTAAGAAAAAAACAAGAAAAAAAATCCAAACCACCCAAGAAACTGAAGGTTTAGGCAGCAGAAGCTGATGCATCACCCAGAAACTGGAGGCTGCCAGCGTGCAGCCCTCACTATGCAAAATCTCTGCAATATAATTCCTGAATCTTCCTGAAATCTGCCTGAAATAATTTGCTGAGCTAGTGTAAGGTCAGGCTGTTGAAGAGAGGCTGGGAAGAGTCCTTGCTGGGAGCTCTTGCCTCCTTTCCCAACTGGAATTTCTCAGCCTGGCCGACGCAGTGGGAGGCAGCAGGAGGAACTGGAGCTGCTGGGATCAGCTCTGCCTCAGGTTCAGCCACAGCCAAGGAGAAATTCCTTGGCTAAAAGGCAGAAGTCACAGATCTGGCTGGGATGCTGGCTCCACTGCCTGGGAAAGAGACAGGCAAGGAGGGGAAGGTCCTGGATGAGCTGCAGGGATGACTGCTCCCGTGCTGGAGATGGTGAGAAGGGGGAGAAATCAAGAAGATCCTGTTGAGCAGCCTGGAGAAACCTCTCCTGAAGACAAATCCTACCAGTGCAGGAGAAATCCTACCATCCCTGCCCATCCTGGCTGACAGACAGGGATACAACAGGTCTCCAGAGAAAGCTAAAGCTCCATTTTTAACCCATTCACCTCCAGTAATGATGCAAGTTGCAAAAATGGTTGTGTAGAACAAGGATGAACCCTGAGGCTCTGCTCAAAGCAAAGGAGGAGCAGCCTCCTGGGGCTTTTTAGGATCCCTAAGTATCATTTTTAGTTCTCATTTCTAAGTTTTAATCATATAGTAACTTTCCTGCCACCCCCAGAGGCATTTGGAAGATCAGAAATGCAAAGGGGACCTGAGTGTTGGGGGTTTTTTTAACTTCAAGGGGTGCAGGTGTGGAGTTTCACTTCCCCAGGAACACCCCCAGAAATGCAGAGCTGAAGGAAATGAGGAGCCTCTCAAATTTAGGATCACAGCCTGGGTTTAAAAACTTCCCTGTTTCAAAGTCTGGTTGCTCCCCCCAAGGGGTTAAGCAGCTGCATGAAAGCTCCTCACCACCTGTTTAACATTGCGTGGAGAAGAGTTAATGGCAGCAACCATTTGCACCTAAATTTGAAACAAAACAAAACAAAAAAAAACCCAACTGAAATAGCCCAAACAAGTCCAGCAGGAACAAAGAGACAGAGATTGAGGTTCAAACACATCCCAGGCTAATCCAGGGCAGAGAAAGCCAAGCTAAGAAATAAATCACCCGGTGAGAACAGGCTGAGCTTGGCAGCCTCCAACATGAGCAGGTGCTAATAGGCAACATCTCTGGAGGAGCAGAAGGACACAGGAGAACCTTTCCTCTGGATTCCCTTCAGACAGGGGAACCTCCTTCCTTTCCCAAGGGAAGGAGCAGCAGAGCAAACCAACCTGGTTTTGATTCCACTTGAAGTCTGGGAGGAGCACGAAGCCGTCGCAAGGGTCGGGGTTTTCATGGAGGATCCGATCAGCCTCAGCTTTCTTCTCCAGGATGTTGTAAACCCACTGGGAGAGAGAGAAACATGGGGCTGAGAAACCAGCAGGAGGAAAAAAACCCAAACAAACAGCACCTCGGGCAGGTTCAGCCCAAGCTCACGGCTGAGTGAACATTCCCTGCAAGAGGAATATTAAGTAAATTAAAAAAAAACCCACCTGCAGACTTGATTTTAAGATGATTAAATAATTTCATGGCTGGTCACATTTGGAGTTAATTATCCATAAACCACTCCAACAACAAACTCCAGGGGACTGTGAGCACTTCAGTGAAAGGTTTCACCCTTAAGACCTCCCAGGTTGCACCCAAACCTTTCCTTGGGGAAAGAACTTGGGAGAATTCACTCACCAGGCCTGTGAGTTCTTGGGCAATGGAGGTCTCTTTGTTTTTCTGGTTAATTAGGAATTAACTTGCTGCTCTTCTTCTGTACTTAGAGCTCCAGCCTCCAAACTGCCTCTAATCTCTGCTCTGGTTATCCCTCAAGATTATTATTATTATCTAAGAGAAGAGTTTTGGCTACAAGATGGCAAGAGATCCAAGAAATCCCCCAAGAATTTAATTAATCTCATCAAAACTCAGGATCATTGTGAACTGACCTGAACAGATCTTTAGGGAGAAACCAACCTCTCCCTCCTTTGATCTGGGGTGGGGTTTTTTTGCTTTGATTTATGGTCTTTTCTTCCTAGCAACAAGAAGATTAGGTTCTCCAAGTGATTTTTGGGAAACCTGGCACAGGATTACTGTGTAGCCCTGGAAGAACAGGGGTCCAAGAAGCTCAGCAGGAAATCCAAGTTTGCCCTTTGGGGTTGTTATTTTATTTCAATTTTTTTTTTTTTTTTTTCTTGCCAAGCTCTCACTGCCCTGAAGAAGTTCACCACCCCAAGGAGCTGAATTTGAAACCCAGGCCCTTGCTGCTCCCAGCACATGCCCAGAGCCTGGCACCACAATCAAACTGTTCTGCCCAAAACCATCTGCCCACCCTCCAGCAGAGGACAGAGGCTCCTCTGTAGTCTCTTTCCCATTCTGTTCCCTTTCACATTTCCTCTCTCCACTCATCCAGACCCATTGGATCAAGACACAGAGCTGCATTCTCACATCCTAGAGGTCAAGGACTGAGCTTGTGCTGACCACCATTCCTCAGCAGGTATTTCTGAGGGTCTCCAGCACAATGTTTCTGGTGAAATCTGGCAAGCACATGGTGGAAGAGGCAGAGAGCAAAAGCTCAAGCAGCTTCTGAAGGCTACAAAATGGCAAGAAATCCAAGAAACCCCTCAAGACTTGAATTAATCTCATCAAAACTTAGAGTCATTGTGAACTGACCTGAACAGATCTAGGGAAAAACCAACCTCTCCCTCCTTTGATCTGGGATGGCCTTTGTGCAGGTTGGAAACATGATCTGGGGTTGGTTGTGGGTTGGTTTTTTTTGGGGGGGAGGGGGCAAGGGGGTGTATTTTTAATTTTTAATTTTAAATCTTCATCAGAGCCAGGATTTGGTTTCTTCCCCTTTCTGCATGGAATCAGTCCCTACAGGCATGTGCATTTGAGTCCAAAGAAGAAAGATGGGGAGAGAAGAATGGTCCAAAATGATGGAGAAAAAGGAAAAAAAATTACATTGCTGCTGCCTGGAAGGAGGACACTGAAATTGGGTGGGATACAGATCCAAGGGCTGAGGGAGGAGCTGCAGGCAAAGCCCAAGGAGTGAGCTGTGATGCAGGAATCCAGGAACAATCTGTGCTGTCCCCTTCCCAAGGGGCTCTTCAAAAGCCCAGACTGCACCAACGCCCCAGGAGCCACCCTGGGAGAGGAGGAGGAGGAGGAATGCCTCAGAATGGAAAATCTGCCAGAAACCTGGAAGAGGGAGACTCTGGGGATATCTCCAAGGCAAATGATTTCCCACCAAGATGGAGACAGATGTCCCAGAAGGTTGAGGACACTTTGGAGAAAGAGTTGAGCAGGGCTGAGCTTGCCTCAGAGGTCAAATAGCCTCGAATAAGCCAAACAACTCCACTCTTCCACCTCCAGCCTGGGTTTTGGAGGAGGCATTTGCCAGCTGAAGGAGAGCCAAGAGGTGAGTGAAGCTGTGGAGCTCATCATACCTGGGTGCTGAAGCTCTGGGCCTGGATGAAGGGCAGGGTTATGTCCCTGTAATCCTCCCAGGTTTCACGGACCAGGTGGATTTCTTGGCGCAGGTATTTCTGGAGATGTTTCTCTGTGGCTGGGTACACCACTGTGGTTTTGATCTCTAGAACCAAAAGCATTCACAGATGAAAGCCACCTGACTTCCCTCCCTCCCCAGTAAATCTCTTTTCCCGTCCAGAAATGCCCCACTAACTCATTTTTAGAAATGTTTTAGAAAAATTTTTAGCAATAGCACTAAAAACAGCAGGGTGGGGGAGGAAAAGGAAAACCAAACAAATTCTCCAACCTCCCAGTCTCTTGCTGCTTTTCTCCACCAGGGATGAGCCCACAGCACAGCCAGGACCTGGCTTTCCAGTTTCCAGGAGTTTGCTGTCTGAAAGGTTGTGGGTTTTTTGCCCACACTCGCTTTTTGAGGGCTGTCAGCAACACTGTGGCAGAACCAGGTGAAAAGTGTGGAATTTCTGAGGCAGGACACCTGGCAAGCTGGCAGCAGGAAATCTTACCCAGGGTGGTAAAACACCTGGAAAATCCCCCTTTTTGGCTGAGAGGATGAGTGACAGAGACCCTGCCAGCAGTGCAAGAGGGATGAAAACAAAAAAAAAAACCCATGAGGCAGAACAAATCAGGCAGAGTCACAAAAGCCCCGGCTGCACTCCCCAGGCTTTATGTGCCAGCCAGACATGGAATTTAAACCTCCTAAAGCCAGGACTTAGGGTGGGTTTTTTCCCTAGTTTTCTAGTTCTTCTCTCTCTCTTTTTTTTTTTTTTTTTTAAGCTGGGTGACTCTGCCTTTTCATTCCAGGCCAAGCCCAGCTTAATGAAATCCCCAGGAAAATTCTGGGAAGATGAAATATGAAAAAATGCAAAGCCATGTGGGCAGCCCTGGTTTGCTTCTCACCATACACATGTTCACATGAGGTTGGCTTCCAGGGCTCTGTTAGCACTCCCAGCAGAATGATGTCACCTAGCAAAAGTTCTTTGAAAAAAAAGAACCTTTGAAAAATTTGCTAGAACTCAAGGGAAAAAATAAACCCCAACAAAAAACAACAAAAAAAAACTCCAACACCCTACAACTGGGAAAAAAGACAAGGCTGTAGCTCCTTTGCTCCCTAGGAACAGCAAAGCACTCACAGGGGGAGAAAAATAGGCATAAAATAAGTTTTCACATTCAGATTAAGGTTGAAAAGTTCCATAGTGGAATTTTCTCCTCCAAAAACCAAGAGCAGGGAGTGCAGCAGAGAGCTCTCCAGGCTAGGGTGGGTTCTGGAAGAGCCTCAAGCACCTTTCCCAAGTTTGGGTGGTGGGCAGAGCCACTTGGGAAGCTTTAAAAAAAACCCTAAACCTTCCAGGGACAGGTTTAGAAAACAAGATGTGGGGAGGGGAGAAGCTGTGGATAAGTTTTGATTATTTCCCTGCTCCAGGCAGCCCCTCCACATGGACATCCAGCCAAAACCTCCCCTGGAATGAGGGTGAGGAACCACTGGAGAGGGGATTGTGGGTTTTCTGTGATGGTGAGTTATAAAAAAGAAGGTTTAATTGAAGGAATCTGAGTGAGGAGGAGACAGAGGTAGAGAAAAACCCATCAGGAAGCTCACCCAGGCAGCTGGAGGTGATCCAGCCCTGTCCAGCTTGGGCTGACCAGAAACAAAACTTCTGCTAAAAAAGAGACCAAAAAATCAACCCAAGGTACAAAAAATAAAACCACAAGGCACAGCTGAATCTGGGAAACTGAAAAAAAAAACAACAAAAAAAAAAGGGGGGGGGGGTTCCAGGTTTCACCCTGGGGCAGAGATGTTTTTTACTTCCTTTTATGAGCAGGAACCAACTATTGGATTGTAATCTGCCTGATCAGCTCCACCATGGGGTGCAAGCCCAGGAATTGGGCAGTAAAAGGTCCCAATTGCACTCTTAAAATTCAGTTTTGTTTTCTCCTCCTTCCTGTCATGCACAGCTCTGCTTTGCCTTCAGCTCCTCAGGGAGCCACTTCCATGCAGCCTGAACCAGTGACACACAGCCTCTTCCCCTGAGGAATTATGAATATAAAATCAGGAATTATTTAGCTTCACCATCATAACTTTCAGTCTCATCCTCCCACTGTTCCACTTCTACCCCACTCCTGGACAGGTCCCTCACAGCTTGGCCCCAGACATCCAGAGCTCTTCTTATGGAAGCAAAGACTCCTCCAAGGTCTGATAAATGCCCTTGAATTACCCCAGCATGGCTCTGGTGCACACAACATCCCAAAATTGGTCTTAACTTAAACCTCAGGGGTTGGCTGGGCAGATAGGATGGCTGGAGACACACTCTGGCACCAGCCACCTGGCTCCAAAATTTCCTTCTCCTGACTCAGGTGGCTTTGGGTTCCCCTTCTGATGAACTCTGCCCATTATTAAGCTGGTTGATGAATGTTAATTAATTGCCTAGGGGGCCAGGAGCCAAGCAAGACACTGACAAGCTCCTCTTCCTGACCAGCACTCTCCCAGTCCCCAAAATCTCCTCTTGGAGCTACCACGGAGTGAAATTCCTCTTCCCAGAAGAGGAGGGAACTGTTTGCTCAGGTAATGAGCTTTCAAGGAAGAATCTTTCTGCCAAACCAGCCTTGAAACAGCAAGCTTTAAAGCTATAAAACAAAGGCAAACTTCAAAAGTCAGCCAGAGGCTTTTTTCCTGTTCAGACCTGCAGGAGGAATGGCACCAAAACTTACCCTGAAGTTTGGTCTGCATGTGGGGCAGAGGACACACTGAGAAGAAACAACCCAAAAACAGGAGGGGGGAAGACCCAGATTCACCAGAAACAACCCCAAAACCAAGAGGTGAGAACAGAGATTCACCTCGTTTTGCTCCAGCCTCTGTGAAACAAACAGGACCCAGCATGGAACTGGCAAAGACCGGGGAGACTTTCACAGATTTCCACCCTGGCGAGGGGCTCGGGATCTGCTACAAATCCCAAATCCCACCCGTGTTGCTCTGGAGTTTCCCGGCAAAGCCCCGCGGGAAGGCAGCAGACAGGCCCAGGGGATTTCAGGCTTGCAATGCCACCTGCTGGGAACGGCTGCGAGCTGCCAGCACCCAGATTTCCGGAGGAGGAATCCTATCCCGGACACCTCCTCCCCCCCAGTGGTGTTTTCCTGGTGTTGTCACACCAAAACCTCCGATTCCCAGGCCGGGGAGGGAGGAGAAGAGGGGCTCTGCACGACTCACAAGCTCCCAAAACCAGAGCCCCCCACCCCGGGGTGCTGGTGGGAGCCCTCACCACTCAGCTCCGGGGGGGGGAAGAGGTGGTAGGTGCTGTAGATGTCATTGCTCATCTGCAGCTCCAGCTTCCTGGGCTTCTTCAGCAGCTCCAACACCTTCTCCTCACGGAAAGGAGTCTTCTCCAGGATGATCACAGCATCTGTGCCCTCTCCTGAGGGGTTGGTGATCTGGAGGGAGAAGGGGGGGATGAAATCGGCAGACCCAGTGCTGGCTGCAGAGGACCAGCAAATGTTCCCAGTCTGTAGCCCCTCCCCTCCCCCTCCGGACACCCACCCCAAAATAAATGCACAGCAATTAAGGAAATGGAGTTAATTAAATTAATTAATTAATTGAATGCCTCAGGGGATGCAGGAGCCAGGAGCCCAGGAGGTTTCCACGGTTCTCACACTTCTCCAGCCACAAAACTTCCAAAATTTATTACAAATTTCCCTTTTACCGATTGCCTATCCAATTTACAGACCTGGGGCTTCGCATTTTTCTTGCGAGATAAATTCAACCCCCCCCCCCCCCCCCTTCCCTCAGCAACTTGGCACAGAAAAAACCCAAAGGAACAACTCGGATGGATACAGAACATCCCGGCTGGGAATGCGAATGGAGATTCCACCCTGGGGGTTCTGCTTCCCGGGGGGATTTGGGCAGAAAAGGGACGGAGCAGTCTGAAGGGGGGATGTGAGGAGCAGGGAGGAGGGGTGGCCTGTCACCTGAGGGGGGGTTGGCCTGTCCCCCCGGGGGCTCCTGCTGGGGCTCTCCCCGCTCCCGTCCCCGCAGCTCCCCGGTACCTGGCCGTGCAGGAACACCGCCTTGTCCCTGGCCGACTCGCGCAGCACCCGCCGCAGCTGCAGCTGTGCCAGGGGGAAGGGCAGGGGGGTGTTGGTGTTGTTGGTCCCTTCCCCGGGGGTATCTCCACCAGCCCCCTTCTCCTTCTCCTCCTCCTCCTCCTCCTCCTCCTCCTCCTCCTCCTTCTCCTTCTCCTCCTCCTGAGGCCGCCGCCGCTTCCCCCTCGGCAGCGCCTCCGCCATCGCTGCGTCCGCACCGCGCCTGCGCTCCGCCCCGACAGCGCCCCCTGCCGGCTCGGAGGTGCACACCGCCACCACCCACGGACCCACGGGCACAGGACCCGCAGGGACACCACCCCACGGGCACAGGACCCAGTGGGAACCAGATCCCCAGTGCCAGGACCCCACGGGGCCACCACCCCATGGCCTCAGGACCCACAGGGAACCCCCCCCCACAGGCACAGGACCCACGGGTCACCCCCCCATGGGCACAGGACCCACGGCCCCGCCATCCCAAGGCCGACACCCCCACCCCACACTCCCCCTAAAGCTCCAGTGCCCCAGCTCCCCCCTACTCCACCTCCCATGGTCCCACCAGCCCCATGATCACAGGACCCCACCACCCTGTAAGCCTCATGGTGCCCACCCCCCCCTCCTCCCGTGGGTGCCACCACCCCCAGCACCCCCCATCACATCACCTGAACGCCCTGGGACAGGGTCCAGGACCCCACAAGACCCTCCCACGAAGGTGAGTGACCAAGCTCTGCATGTGGGGTCACTCAGGCATTGTCTCACTTCAAACACAAAAACCCCACAGTTGGTTTTCTTTTTAAAAAAAAAAATAAAATTTGAGTTTTCATTGTCACAAAGGCACCACCAAGCACCATGGCAGCCCAGCACCATGGGACAGGAGCAATGTCACCTCTGGGACATCCAGGGGGAGGTGAGTCCCCTGGGAATTGTCCTCACCCCAGGGGGAACATCTCAGGGGAAGCTTGAAGACCCCCAGAGCCACCAGAGATGGGAGCTTAGTGTTGGGTGTGAGCAGCAGGGACTCCTCCTGTGCCCCTGAGGGGGTGGTGGTGGCATCAACAGGGGGTTGGTGGCATCATGGGGACAGGTGGCTGGTTCCACGTCAGGATCTCCTCATCCTCTGCTCCAAGATTCTGGGCTTCACCCCCCAGGGGCCATTGGGACGTGGCCACATCCTGACCCGGTGCTGGCAGCACTGGTGGGGACACCTCAGCACCCGGGTGGGGACACCTCACCCTGCTCCTGCCTCTACTCCATCCCGCTCCAGGATCCCCGGCACAGCTCCTGGAGGTCTGGGGGAGCAGAGCAGGAGCTGTGTCAGCAACCAAACCACCTCCAAACCCAACCCCAAAACCCGATGCCTCCCGACCCCCCGTGCACACTCACAGCGCACAACCGTGTCCCGGATCTGCCTGAAGCTCTTCTCCTTCAGCTCCATGGAGATGTAGTAGAGGTTCCTCAGCTCCCGGGGATAATCCTTCCTCTCCACGTCCTTCAGCACCGGGATGGTGCGCCCGTTGCCCCCAGGAGCCTCGGCCAAGGCTTGGTGCATCTGGTACCTGCACCAGGGGTCCCCGAGGAAGCCGGGGGTGATGAGCATCACCCAGCAGTGGCTGTTGTGCACAGCCTCACACAGCTCTGTCACCACCGCCCCGCCCGGCGCCGCGTCCCGCGGGTGCAGGAAGCATCGGAAGCGCTGGGGCTGCCCCTCCAGGAAGGACACCAGCTCCTCCACCACCTCCAGGTCCCCAGGGCTGTGGCAGATGCAGACGTCGTAGCTCTTGGCCCAGCGGGCGCTGCCCCCGGCGCTGATGTCTGGGACAGGGGAGGGCTGGAGGGACCTCACCAGGGCTGGGGTGGGAGAGGAGCTGGAGCTCTGGGTGGAGGAGGAGGAGGAGGATGGTGGGGATGAAGCAGAGGGGCTGCTCTCCACCGAGCTGGGCTTGGGTTTGTGCAGGAAACGCCTAAACCAGCCTGGGAGGAAAGAGGGTGAGGGTTTGGGGGGGTGGGTGAGCACCACTGCCAGGTGGGACCTCAGCCTGGTCCACAAACCCTTGGCTGTCACCACCCCCCGTGTGTTGGTGGGGAGGGGGCAGAGCTGGGGGGGTCATCTCCACCCAAACACCAACCCAACTCACCAGCCATGGCAGGCACTGCTCAGCCACCCCCTGCTGGCCCGAGACCTCTCCTGAAAAACGGGGTAAAAACCTAGGAACGGGGAGAGCAGGATTTGGAGGGGTGATCCAGGGACATGGAGTGCCTGGGTGCTCACAGTCAGGAGTTTTTTGCATCCACTTCCCCAAAATTTTGCTGGGAAGGAGCATTTTGAGGTCAAGTTGAGCTTTGGAGGACACACCTGCAGGGAGCAAGGCCAAGAGGTGACAGGCAGGAGATCCCGTCATTCCTGGTGACAGGGAAAGGATCCTGTGGAAGAAGAAGCAGGGATCAGTGGGATGGGGGAGAATTTCCCGGGGAAGGAGCAGCAGGGATGGAATTTGAGGGGTGCCTACCTGTGCTGTGGGAGCTCGGCAGTGGTGGAACAGGGCAGGGGGCTGCATCAGCTCCTGGTGAGGAGCTTCCTAGAGGAGTTGTGGGGGGAGGAAGAAGAGGTTGGGTGAGGCCTGGATCCTCATGAGCCCCCGAGTGAGATGGCTCAGCCCTAGTGGTTCCCCATGAACAGCAGCCTCGGGGTGGGGTTGGGACACCCAGCAGCTCCCTCAGCTTCCCGATCCCTCCGGGCAGGACGGAAGCACGGGCAAGGAAGTTGTGGGAGGTGCTTTGGCCAAACCCCCCCCTCCCACATCCGTCACACCCAACCTCACTCCTTGCTCCTCCCCCCTTGTACAACCCAACACCCCAGGCTCCCACCTCCGCCTCTCCTGGGAGTTACAGTCACCAAACCTCAGGTTTTCCCCTTAAAAAAAAAAAAAAAAAAAAAAAAAAAAAAAAAAAAACCCAAAACCTCCCCTTCCACCTCTTCCTCGCCCCACCCCACCCCAGGCCAAGCAGCACAGATCCAAACACTGGTTCTGGAAAGGTCTTTGGCTCCACAACAAACCAGCCCTGCTGGCACCAACACCCGGAGCCTTCATCCCCCTGCATCCTCCATCCCCCCTGCATCCTCCATCCCCCCCTGCAGGGACCAACCCCTGCTGCTTCCTGAGGGATCTGGACAGCAGCCTGAGGGAGAGGGGCTCCAGGTCAGTCCTCAGGGGGGTCTGGTAGGGTATTGAGGGGGTTTGGTGAGGTCTTGGGGGACCCTGAGGGGATGCTGGGAACTGGCTGTGGCTGTCAGGCAGTGCTTTTTTCCACAGATATTTCCACGTCTACTCGGCCGTGGCCTCTGGCAAGAGGACAGACCCAGATGGGGCGTACATTTGTAGGCAGGAAACCCCAAAGCCACCTGAGATGAGGGTGAGGAGGTGGCCTCTGTAGTGCCTTGACCACTCACCGTAGAAAATACAAAATATCTCCCTGTCCTCAAGGGCTTCCCACTGAGTACACCCACGAGCCCTGGAAGGCTCCAGGTGGAGGTGCCTGGTGGGCACCCACCCCCCTCTGCCCATCGTGGACACCAGGGTGGCCAGAGAGAGGAACAGGAGGGGCATGAGGGCAGCCTGTGCCCAGGGAGGTAACAAACACCCCCCAAAGGGGCACCCACCCCAAAGGGGCACCCCCACATCTCGGCTGCTTTCTTCTCCTCCAGGCACCAAGCAGGAGGCCCCTGGATCACCAGGTGCCACCTCCCCTTAATCCTTTTCTCCTGCCCGAGGGAGGAAACTTTGCTGCTGCTGTCACCACCCCAAAAACCAACACCCCAGCCCCGGACCTGCCCCAGAGGAGGGGGCGTGAGTCAGCCGCCCCCCTGAGACCCCTGACCGTGTCCCCGGGGGTCAACAGCCCCCCCAAGACCCCAAGTTCCTGAGGGGCAACACCACCCTCCCCCCCTGCCTCAGCTCCCCCTTCCCATTAACAAAGGCAGCAGAGGAGCTGGGGTGGGGGGATGGGGTGACGGAGGGGATCGGGGTGAAGAGGGGAAGGATCGGGGTAACGGGGGAATCGGGGGGCAGGGGAGCCCCAGACTCCTCCGCACAGCACCCGGGCGGTCCAGCCGCGCTCTCGCTACCTCACAGGGCCGCAGACATCGTTGCATAGGCACCGCTGGAGGAAACGCCTCGGGAGTGGCGGGTCCCGGAGGTGTCCCCGCACACGGGAGGTGAGGCCAGGAGGTCCCGGGGGTCCCGCACACCCCGCACGTTTCACACCGCGCAGCCCCCGCCCGGGCCGCAACTGGGGGCGTGTCAGCTCCTGCCGCTTATTATATGGATGTGAAACATCGCGAGAACAAAGGCGGGCACTCTCACTCACGCCCCCTTTCCCCTCTTAGCCAATGGAAGCGCGGGAGTGGAGGCAGTGGACCAATCCCGTCCCTCGGTGCCGGGCGCCTGCGCGAGAGTCAGCGTAGGGGGCGGGGTCTCCGCATGGGGCCGGGCGCGCGCGGCGCCAGGTAAGGGGAGAGCGCGCGCGCGCGCTCGGGGGGTGTGGGTGGCGGGCGCGCGGCGGTTGCCATGGCGACCGCGGCCCCGGGTGATGGCGGCGGCCATGAGGGGAACCCCGGGGAGCGGCGGGGGCTCCGTCCCCATCCCCCCAGAGAGGGGCGAGAGAACCCCCAGAGAGGGGCGAGGGGGGGGGGCCGCATCATGGCCGGAGGGCCTGGTCCCAGCCGAGCTGCCTGGTCAGCTCCCCCCGCCCCGAGCTGCCGCCTGCTTTAAAGCTGCTTCCTTGGCCTTCCTCCCCTTCCTCGGCCTCCTCCTGACATCCCCTCTTGTTGCTTTTCCCTCAGGTTTAGTGTGAGAGAGGGGGAGGAGGGGGCCCAGCGCAGAGGAAAGGTAAGGCCAGGGCAGCCCTGGGGGGTGGGACCCAGCAGCATCTCCAGCCCGGTTTGATTCCCAGAACTGGTTCTGGAGAGCCCGCCCGGCCTGCAGGAGCCCTGCTGGGCATGAAACCTTTTGCCTGAACACCTTGGCCTGGCACCTGTCAGGGTGTCAGGATTCAAGCCTCTCCCAGGCTGCTCCTGGTCACTCCCTCTCGTTTTTCAGGAATCCCGAAGCACCCAGAGAATCGTGGCATGAAATAAACAAACAAACAAACATAAACCAAACCTCTGGTGGATTTTAGCTCACAAGCCACTCTGGTGCATTGTCACAACCAGGGCTTGTTATCCCTGGGATGTCTGGAGCTTGTCCCTTTCCAGGAGGACAGAGCTTGGGGTTTTTTTTTGAGATCTTGATCCAGTTGTGCAGGGACAAAGCTGGAGGAATCAGCTCAGGATTCTTTGAGCAGGTTTTCAACTCTTAATGTGACGTTGGGGTCATCTCCAGTGTCTTAAAGGTTCTTTGAGAAGGAGATATCTGAATTACCCCTTTGCTGCTGGCTGTCTCTTGGGTCTATTTACTGTTCCTGACCTGGGCCATTTCCATGCTGAAAACCTCAAGGGTTTTTAAGGTGAATTAAATGATTTGTGGAGGGGAAGGAGGAGGAGGAGGCTGTGAGGCCACACAGGGACTCTGCCTTTAATGAAGGTCAGGGGAGCCAAGAACCTGCAGAGCTGGGTGTTTACTCTCTCTCTGGCTCCTTGTACTCTCAATAGCTGGAAAATTCCTGGTGTCTCCAGGAGGAGAGAAGCTTCTTATCTCCTTCTCCTTGGTGGCTCCCTCCTCCACAGCAGGGCCGGGAGCCCTGGGGCTGATTTCCCTGCCACATGCTAAGGTGGGGACGCTCCTGGATTTCTGTTCCCTGGAGCCTGCACTGGGATCAGCCCCCCCTGGGCAGCAGAGCTGCAGAGCTGGAGCTTCACCTTGCTTGGCTGAATCTCCAGGGTTTGTTCTGAGGAGAAATAAGCACTTTTTGGAGACAGAAGACAACTTAGGTAGGATTTCTGGTGGGTTTTAATCTTTTGTAGCTCTCTGCAGTAAGTAGAAATGAAGGTTGGGACAGGAAACAACTATTTCTTGGTAACTGTAATTAGAAAAGGTGTTTTTTTCCTGGAGTTCAGTATGACATCTGAGATGTCCTTAGGGCTGTAGTGGCTTAAAAATGGAACTGGTGACACATTTCTGCTGTTCAGTGGGATGAGGAGAACAGGGGCAGTGCTCAGGCAGCAGAACACACCACACAGGGTTTGGTATTTGGGATTTAGCAGATAATTCACACCCAGAAGCTGATCTAAACTGCAGTTCTGTCCATAAACTGAGTGAGCTGTGAGGCTGGGGGGGATTCCTCAAGGGGAATTGAGCACACTGCTCCTCACAGATATTTTTGTGAGGTTCCACAGGTCTGTCCCATGTCTAAAATGTCTTTGCACCATTCATTAAAACTTGGCTGGCTTTGTAGAATCAGCCTGTTCTTCCAAAAGAATCAGCTGATCCAACAGGAGAGCTCTCACCCTACTGAGTGGAAAGGAAATGTTGATTTTTATTTTTTTTTTCCCCCTTTTGATGTTTCCCAACCTTGACTATGCTTTGCTGTGTGCACTCAGGCTGAGTTGCCTGTGTCCTCCCTGAGACACCCCCTGGGGGTCACCCTTTTTCCAGCAGTTTTCCACCCCAAAATGGTTCACCCCAAGTGTTAGGTGGGCTGTGAGGCTCCAGAATTGGGTTGGAAAACCACAGGGTGCAACCTTCAGAAAGGATTTGAAGCCCTGGAGGGTGTGAAACCCCCAGGAGCTCTGAGCAGTTGGGGGCAGCCACACTCCTGGCTTCCTAAACCCATCTGAAACATTGATCTGAAATTGGGGGTCTCTAAAAATCAGATTATTTGAGGTGCCAGGAGGTGTTTCAGGAGGTTGGTTTCCTCCCCATAACAGTTTTTAAGGTCATACCCCACGGGCTGGAGATGCAGGGCAGGCTGGATGCTCCTTCTCTCATCACCAGGGAATGAAATGTTCTGGGGGACTTCTTAGAGCCAACAAAAAACTTTTTTTGTCTTTCTTCCCTCCCGCTGTGTCCCAGTGGGAATGGCCTTGGAAGCAGGGAGCCAGTGGTCTGCCAGGGGCAACCTGCAGCCCAGTTTTGTCTGATTTTCTCAAGTTTTGTTGTAAGGGGAGTTAAGGAAGTGGCTGAGAGCAGCCGGGCAAAGTTCAGACACGAAAAAAAAAAGAGCAATTCTCAGCCCAAAGGTGATCTCATAAAGATAACAAACTCTGGGATTATTTATCTGCCTGGGAGAAGCTGGCTGGAGAGAGACACCCCCACCACGCCATCCTCATCTCCTGACTTTGCTTGTGTCCTCTGTGCACTCTAGGAACTGGATGGCTTCTACAGTCAGCCTGGGTAAAGAGACAGCATTGGGAGATGGAATGCCACCTGCCAAAAAGCCCAGGTAAATCCAGTGGCACTCCAGGCACTTTCTAACAAGAGCCTTTGTTCTGTTTCCCTCCTTGCATTGTTCTGTCAGAGCAGGACACTTGGCAGCCAGCCCCCAAGCCATTCTTTTCAGTTGCTTGAGCCAAGAAAACTCCTCTGTTTTCCTACAGTGCCTGAAACAAAAAAGCCCAAACACCCAGAACCTGCTTGGGTTTTAACCCCTCAGCCAGGGTGTGGGGTTGCATGGACAGTTTCTATCTCTCTGTCTCCATGGTTTGAGCTGGAGCCCACACCAGGTCACCTCCAGTCTGGTGATCTTGCTGCTTCTCTTCAGATCAACTCCAGTTCCTGGTGGGATGGGCAACTGCTCCAATTAATACAATTTTCTCCAATTAATACAATTTTCCTGTGTGTAAATGCTCCAAAATCCCACCCGGGTGCCCCACACTATCCAGGAGCTGAGCGTGGGGCTGACTCAGGGCATTCCCACCCTGCTCCCCACCCAGGGCTGGAGCTGTGGCTTTGAATTTTAACCCAAAATCCAAACACCTCAGCTGATTCCTCAGCTTGCCTTCCACTCCTGTGCTTTCTTGACGAGGAGAGGCTCTGGGAGGGAGCTCAAGGTTGAGTCTGGAATGAGCAGAAGAAGGGGCTGGGAGATTTAATTTTTTTCCTTGGGGGGTGGAAACAAGAGTGTTCCTCAGCATGGGAACAGGACACCTCCTCCAGAGGCCTTAACATGTGAATATTTTGTTGTTCTTTTGGGTTTCAGTCTCTGGTTTTTCTGGTTGGAAAAATTATTTGTTTCTTGATGGATTTATTTCTTGTGGTCCCAAAATGCAACCTCCACACATCACCTCCACTCAACCTCCTCAAGAAGAGAGGAGGGCCCTCAAGGAAAAGCTCCATCTGTGCTGGGTTGGTTTATTCCCCCCCCTCCCTTCTGGGTTAAATATCAGACAGAAAAATAGATAAAAAAATCATTCCTGGCCTCCCTGGGCTGCTGCTTCCATCCTCCAGCAAGCTGAAGTTGTTTGAGGAGAGCAAATGGACACAGGCAAAGTGGGGAGAAGCACAGCTAATGAATAATAATAATTTGGAAAAAAAAATAAAGAAAAAGAGAGGAGGAGGAAGGAGAATTTGGGCTTTCTGCCAGCTTCCAGCTTTAGCTGACACCAAGCTGCTCCTCTCAGGTGAGAGGAGGCCGCGGGAGGTCTCAGGTCCTCTCACCAGCCCCCCTCTGGTGACCAGAGGACCTTAATGGAGGCATCAGCACAAAACTGAGGCAGAAGGCACCTTGCTTGTCCTCAGCCTGCCCATTCCACCCCCAGGATGTCCTTCCATGGATGATGAGGCTCTTTCCTCCTCCTGCAGGAAGCTGCTGCCAAGCCTCAAAACCAAGAAGCCTCAGGAGCTCGTGCTGGTGATTGGGACAGGAATCAGCGCTGCTGTTGCTCCCCAGGTCCCAGCCCTGAAATCTTGGAAGGGGTTAATCCAAGCCCTCCTGGATGCTGCTATTGACTTTGATCTCCTGGAAGATGAAGAGAGCAAAAGGTTTCAGAAGTGTCTCCATGAAGACAAGAACTTGGTTCACCTTGCCCATGACCTTATCCAGAAGCTGTCTCCGGTGAGCGCCCTTGTGCCATACCCAGCCCCAAGTGAATGGGTTTCCTTCTTGGAAACATCCCAAAATTGGGTCCTCCAGTGTGGTCCCACCATCTCCCAAGTTCCCATTCTCCCAAGTTCCATCTCCCCAAGTTCTTCTGGCTACAAGGAACACAGTGGCTGTGCTGGGTGCCTGATTTGGGGGGATTTCACTGGGAACATGGTGGAGGAGGCAGCACCCATCTCGGCCTTGGGGAGGTCTTGAGGAACTTGGTGGGTATTTAACACCTGGAGCTTTGGGGAGGTTTTCAAGAACTTGGTGGGTATTTAACACCTCCAGCCTTAGCAGAAACCAGGCTCTGATCTTCATCTCCTTCTCCCAGCGCACAAGCAACGTCCGCTCCACCTTTTTCAAGGACTGTTTGTATGAGGTGTTTGATGACCTGGAATCGAAGATGGAAGATTCTGGGAAGCAGCTGCTCCAGTCTGTGCTGGACTTGATGGAGAATGGGGCTCTGGTGTTGACCACCAACTTTGATAACCTGCTGGAACTGTATGCATCCCACCAGGGCAAGCACCTGGAGTCTCTTGACCTGACAGATGAAAAGAAGGTAAATGATGATGATGGGTTTTTTTCTTTGGCTGGGATTCCTTTCATCTCTGTCCTTGAAACTCCTGCCTTGGCCTCACGGGATGGACCTGCATGCTCCTTTTCCACCTCAGCCTTGTGTTGATGTTTCTAACCAGCACAGGAAGCTCAGAGCTTGCCTGTCTTATTTTTATCACGTGCTTTTTGGGCCTTCTCAGGGCTTTGAGGCTTCCCTCTTCCGGAGAGGGCTGGGTGGCTCCTCCTGCTTCTCAGAGTCAGGAGGGGCTGAGAAATAAAACTTTGTAGGCTAGAAAAGAGTATGTATAGTTTTACCTGCATTTGCTGCTTACTCCTGTGTGCTGAGTTGGTCTCCTCCCCCAAACATTGACCCAAACAAGTGCCATAGGCCATGGACAGACCTGTGACCTCCTGAGGAAGATGAGGAAGAAGCTGCCTCTTTGCAAGACCACCACGAAGGGTTGTTTTGAACTGCTCACCTTTCCAGAGGGCTTTTGTTTCACCCAGGTGCTGGAGTGGGCACAGGAGAAGAGGAGGTTGAGTGTCCTGCACATCCATGGTGTTTACACCAACCCCAGCGGCATCGTCCTGCACCCGGCCGGCTACCAGAACGTCCTGCGCAACACGGAGGTCATGGTGAGGCAGGGTCCCTCCCCTCGGGTGGTGGCAGAGGCTTTAATTTGGTGGCCTAGAAGAGGAGGGATGGAGGAACACCTCACAGAACCAACCATAGAAACATGAAGGTTGGAAAAGGCCTTTGAGATTACCCAAGTCCAACCATCAACCCGACACCAACCAAACCACGTCCCCCGGTGCCACCTCCACGTGGTTTTGAACATCCTGAGGGATGGTGACTCCACCACTGCCCCGGGCAGCCTCTTCCCGTGGCTGACCACTCCCGGTGCACAAATTGGTCTGAGTGTCTGATCTGAACCTCCCTGGGTGCAGCTGGAGGCCATGCCTTGTTGTCTCCTCCCCACGCTTGGGCTGAGGGTGGTTGTGGTGGCCAGGCAGATGCTGTCTCTTGTGCCTCGTGGAGATAAACCCCTGACTGAGAACCTCTTTCCCTTTTTTAAAGCGGGCGATTCAGAAGCTGTATGAGAATAAGTCCTTCCTGTTCTTGGGCTGTGGTTGGACTGTTGATGACACCACATTTCAGGCCCTGTTTTTAGAGGCTGTGAAGCACAAGTCGGACCTGGAGCACTTCATGCTGGTGAGGAGGGGAGATGTGGACGAGTTCAAGAAGCTGCGGGAGAACATGTTGGACAAAGGTATCAAAGTCATCTCCTACGGGGACGACTACGCCGACCTGCCCCAGTACTTTGAGAGGTTGGCCAGTGAGATCACCATGCGGGGACGAGCAGGTAGGGGTGGCTGTGTCACCTCAGGGTTCCATGACATTGTTCTTCACTATCTCCACAAGCTTTGGCACGTGGACAGTGCTGCCAGCCCCTGCTCTTTGTGCTTTTATTCTTCTCTAAGCTTTTGGGTTTGTTTTGTTGGTTTTTTTCCCCCCCCAAAAGAGAATTGTCTGGATCTGGGCTTTCCTTTGATGAAATCTTCACATGTCATGGGGTTTTCCAACAGCTCTGCTGCTCCTCATCTTATTTTTCTCCCATGGCTGCCATGATTTCCTCCGAAAAACAGGGGAAAAGCAGCGAGTTTGCTCATACAACCCAAGCAGGAAGGTTTGTGGTGTGCAACATCCCCTCCTTGCTCTCTCCTAGGTGTGCACAAGGAGGGACAACAGCTCAATGGCTCTGCTGGTGACCTAACAGGTGAGACCCCCACCCAAACTGAGAGGTTTCCCCACCACCCCCAGCCCCTCAGGGCCCCTTCAGGAGCTCCATGGGTGCCCAGGCAGGCTGGGCAGCACTCTCTCCTTCCCACAGGACACAGGAGTTGAGCATCAGCCTCTGCCCAGGATCCAAATCTGGTGCTGCCCACCTGCCTGGGACCCCTCTGAGCCTCCTGGGAGGGACAGATGGACGGACAGACACCTGGTTTCATGTTGAAATTGTCTTTTGACACACGCAAGGTCGCTCCGAGGGAGCTGCAGCCACTGAAATGCTGATTTCATACTTAGTGCTTTTTGTATTCTGTACTTTACATTAAAAAAAAAAAAAACAAAAAACCCATAAAATTTTGAGTGGGTTTTTGTATTCGAAGCTCTCATTTTTCTAAGTTTGTTTTTTTCTCGTTTTTTGGATTAAAAAACTCCCTTATGCTTCTATTTTTTTTTTTGCTGTGCCTGGTTATGTGATTTTACACACCCTTTCCCATCTTCCCTTCCCAGGAGGGAAACACCACGCTGGCTTGGAGGGAAGTTGTATTTATCCACAGAGAACAAATTCCCCAGGGTTTTTTAGTTTTATTTTTTTTTTTTTTTATATATAAATTATGTCTTCTTGGAGCAGACAGCATTGGATTTATTGCACTAGAGCACACCTGCGGTACAGAGCTACAAGACACCGTCAGAGAGAGGTTTGTATTATTCTGTGGAGCACTTCCAGAGGCACTCGAGGAGGGGGGAAGGAGGAGGGGCAGGAAAGCAGCAAGCAGCCACCAGGATCTTTAAATAATTTGTGGGGTTTTTTCTCCTTTTTACTCAATCAGAGGAGCCAGGCTACAATTAGCACAATGGGACCAAGCTGCTGCAGCTCTCCCGCCCCACCACCTCCAAGGACCCTGCTGTAGAGTCCTGGGGATGACAGAAATTGGGACCTTTAAGGCAAATTTTGCATTTCTCCCCCCTTCCCTCCCAACCTGTTTTGGGTTTTTTTTGGTTTATCAGCTTGGGTGGAGCTGCCCCCAGAAGCAACATCACCAACCAGCCCTACCACTGCCACCAACCACAGTGACTCTCCCAACTCAAACCACTCCTTTAGCTGGTCTGAAGCAAAAATGATCAAAAGCAGCTCAAAACAAACAAAAAAATCACTTTCAAACATTCTCCCCCCCCCCAAAAAAAAAAAAAAAAAAAGCCCAGCAGGCCCTCACGCTGCCCCCCAGCTCTGTGCAGCACAAAGAATACAAAGCTCTGGATCCAACCTCCCACCCGGGAGCCTGCGTGGCTTCACAACGAAGGAACCCAGGGGGAAAGGTTTTTCCTGGAGAAAAGGGATATTATCCCCCCAAAAAAACCCTTATCCCACCTTGGGCTCCCCTCATTTGGTTCTGAGCTACACGGGAAAAACTAAAGCGTGTTCTTCTTGGCCATCTGCAGACAGCAATTTGGTGGGGTTTGGGTTTTTTCCTCCTCTTTTTTGTTGGTTTTTTTTTTAGGCCTTCATGAGCGCTGCGACCACGGCCTTGGCGTTGAGGCTCCTCAGGTCACAGTAGGTTTGCCCGGTACCGACGAAAACGATGGGCTTACTGGTGATGTAGGTCATGGAGATGGCTGCTCCCACCTGCAGGAGGACAGAAAACCCTCCTGAAAACTGTAAATCCAACTCAGAAGGTAGAAAAGCTTCCTCAGGTCCATATGATCCTGGATTTCCATCAGGGAAACACAACTGCTAAATATTAAATGGTTTAAATGTGGAAGAGGAAGATGCAGGATGGTGTCCAGAACAGATCTGTGTTAGAAAGTTGCCATCCCTCCCACTCTGGACACCAGGAGGAAGCTGTGTGTGCAGCCATTTCCTTACCTTGTCATCAATGGTGTCGAATTTGGTGAGGACGATGCCATCGATGAGCCGCGGGGTCTGGGCCATGGAGTGGTCAGCCAGGGCCTTGTTGAACTTGACCTGAGGGAAAGAACAGATCCAAGAAGGGTCCAATAAAACCTTGAAAAGTGGATTCCCCCCTCTCTGTCTTTCAGGAACACCACTCACCAGCTGATCCACAGCCTCATTTCCCACCAGTGCTTCCCCCACGAAGAGGACGAGGTCGGGAGCGTTGACAGCGATGAGTTTGGCCAAGGCTGTCATCAAAGGGGCATTGTCCTGCATGCGCCCTGCCGTGTCCACCAGCACCACGTCAAAGCCCTGGTTGCGAGCTGGAAAACACCCAAAAGGAGACAACAGTTATAAAAGTTACACAAGTTATGAAAGGCAATAGGTTGCCCTCCTGGAGGTTTGGCACCCGCGGGAGGTTCCTCACCCACCCACCGTAGGAAATGGCCTCCATGGCGATGCCGGCGGCGTCCTTGCCGTAGCCCTTCTCGTAGAGCTGCACCATGGTCCTGCCCCCATGGCTCTCCGGGGGGTGCAGAGCGTTGAGGCGCCGGGTGTGTGTGCGGAGCTGCTCCACCGCCCCGGCACGGAACGTGTCACACGCGGCGATGAGCACGCTGAAACCGTTCTCGATCAGCCAGAAGGAGATCTGGAGGTGACCAAAGGTGAAACCTCCTCTCCCTCAGCACCTCTGCCCCCCCAGAGCCGAGAGGCTGGGGTCATCCTCACCTTGGCCAGGTTGGTGGACTTGCCCACCCCGTTGACGCCGCAGAAGGTGACGACGTAGGGGCGGCGGTGGCGCTGGGCGTCCATGACGTCGCGGAGGACATCAACGCGGCGCTGGGGCTGCAGGATCTGCACCAGGGCCTCCTGCAGGGCCTGCTTCACTGTCGAGGTCACCGCTGGGGAGGAGGAGACACAGAGTCACACCTCAGGGGAACACCCCCGAGCCCCAAACCTGGAGGGAGCCACCCGTGGCCAACTTACTGGTGAAGGTCCCCATCACCTTCCCTTCCAGTTTCTTGGCCACCGACTCGCAGAGCTGCACCGCGATCTCCGCTGCCACATTTTTGGCTTGAAGAAAAGATAGAGGGGAGGGAGTCAGGTGCACTGCAGGTCAGCCTCAAGGGGAGGACAGAGTCCATATGATGGATCCTCACCAGGCCAAACCTGGTCAAGTACTCCCCAGAAGTTCCTGTAGGCAAGAGCAGCCCAAACCATGGGTGCTGCCACCTCAATGTCAACCTGCTCACACCTACCGATCAAGTGATCCTTCATCTTCTCCAGCACAGGGTCCATGTCTTCTCTGGTCAAGCTCTTGGAGCCCACCAGGCCTTTCAGCATACCAAACATGCCCCCCAAGCCACCTTTCTTGGCACTGGAGAGAAGCAGAGGGGTGACCTTCAGGTTGGAGAAAAAACAAGGGAAGAGCCCACCCCAAACTCCACCTCTTTGTCCCCTTGGTTGGACTGGAAAAGGAGTTAGGGGTGAGAAAAGGAGAAGTGAGGGGTGCAGGAACCTCTACCTGGGTTTTGAAGGGTTCTGAACCACCTTCTCCTCTTCAGCTTCATCATCACTCTCGTACTCCAGGTCGTAAAGGCGTCCGGGCTCCCGGTTCCGATCTCCCAGGGCCTGTGGGGGAGGAAAAGACACACCCTGAAGAGGGACAACCAGACAGGGAGGTGGCTCCACGTGGACCTCCTCGTTTCAACCCCAAAGCTCATCCCTGGTGGCAGGTTTGGGGGTGGAGGATGCACCCCCGTGTCTCCCACCTCCACAGCTGGACGTGGAGAGCAGGCTGGGCTTGCAGCACCCAGGCCCAGGGGTGACCTGGCTGTCTCTCCTTACTGTCTCGGGGTCAAACTCCTTCAGGGGAGAGGCCTCGGTGCTGCCGTTGGCGGCAGAGTTGCTGTAATCCAAGACTTTGGCATTGGAGTTCCCCAGGTCCCACACGCGGGGCTTCTTCCCCTTCTCCTTCTGTGCTTCGGGCTTGGGAGATCTGGGGATATCAAAGACCCAAAAAAAAAAAAAATGGTTTCTGGTGGGTGCTGCCAAGCTCTGACTTCCCCAAGAAAAGAGAGAGCCCACCCACGGCTGGAGGACACCAGGTGTGAAGTGTGGAGAGAGTGACCCACGGGCTGGGATCCTCACCTGGACTTCTCCCCTGCTTTGCTGTGTCTCTTGAAGAACTCCTCACGGTTCTTCTGCAGGATCTCATCCTTGGTCAGCTCCTCCCTGTCCCCAGATGCAGAGGATGCCTGCTTCTCACCCCCTGAGGCTTTCCCAGCTGCTGCCACAGCTTCAGTTCCTGAGGGAAAAGAACCCTGAGATCACCTCCGAGACACAGAAACTCCAAAATATTAATTCCCTCTCCTAGAACTCCTTCCTGGTTCACTCACCCTCCTTTTTGGAACCTTTGTTCTTCTTGTTCTTGACTTTCTCCTTTGGTTTCTCTCCTCGGGTTTCTATCATACACTTGACAGTCTTCTGGGACTTCAGAGACTGCTCAAACGTCTTCATCACTGTGGGAGCTCGCACCTTGCTGCTCTCCTCTGCCTCCCTGTGAGGAACCACCTGTTACCCTCCATGGTAATTAACACTGATTAATCACAGATTAAGGAAGTCAGGAACCCAAGCTGTGGTACCTGAGGAGGCGCATGAAGTCATCTTTGAAGTCAAAGGTGCCATTGAGGATCCCCAGGGTGCCCTTCTGCTGGAACTCGTTGCGGTATTTGTCCCGGAATTCCTTATGGACATCATCTATCAGCTTATCCACGTAGGTCAGGGTCAGGATCTTCTGGAACCCCACCTGCCAGATGAGGAAACAAGGCTGAGACATCCAGTCTCAGCACATCTGAGCAGCGGAACTTAAAATCTTTCCATCTGCTCCAGAAATCTTCCCTTTGGGGGAGGAGGTTTGAAGCCCGTCCTCCCGAGATCCACCCCGGAAAGGAAAAAGGGAAAGGGAGGGGGAGAGGGAAGGAGGAGGAGGGCAGGGGGAGGGGGGCAGGGGGAAAAAAAAGAAACCAAAAGGCAGAGCCTTGGATTTCAGCACTGACCAAACACACAAGTGTGGGGTTGCTGGCAGCAGAGCCGAGAGCTCTCTGCTTATCACTGGGTACGTGTGGGGAGATAAGGGGTGAGGAGAAGGTGGGAAGCTGCTCCCCAGGGGGACACAGGTTGGGCTTCTTTTTAACCAAGTTTAATAAAATTTAAAGGTTTTAGGAGGCTGCAGGCTCCTACTTGAGCTTTAGTAACTTCATCCTCTCCTGGGTGTACCCAGGTGTGTGTATCCCACCTCCCCTCAGCTCCCCAGAACCCTTCTGGAACCAGGGAGGACAAGACCCACACCTCCTGACACCTCAGCACCACATTTTTTTTGCCGTTTCCCCTCTTTTTAGGCAGTTTTCTCTCCCATTTCACAGTCTGGGCACAGCTTACCACAAACACCAGCTCAAACTGGTTGTCCAGTTTGTATTTGAGCGTGAGAGCTTCATGGGTGAAGGAGTTGTTGCCACCTCTCTCCTGGGGGAGAGGAACCATCAGAAGAGGGGGGTCAGCAGCCAGGAGACACCCACACACCATCCCTGGCACCCCCCCCCTTTCCCCAAGGCACCCCAAGCCCAGGGGGTCCCATCCTGCCTCCCCCAACCCCATATGGTCCCCATCTCAACCAGGGGGTCCCATCTAAACCCCCCCAGATAAATCCTTGTGCCTACATCCCCCTCCTCAATCCCATGTGGGTCCTGCCCGATCGCCCCCTCCCCAGCCCGGTGGTCTCAGCAGACCCCTCCCCAGCCTGTGGATACTCCCACCCCGCCACCCCCCTCCCCAAGCGGATGGTCCCACCCGTGTAACCCCCCGCTCCCCAAAATCCCCCCTGATGCCCCCTCCCCAGGGAGGCTCCCCCTCCCCCCCCCCCCGTGCCCCCCATCCCCTGCCAGGGGGTCCCCCCCGCCTCCCCCTCCCCAAACGCACGGACCCCACACGGAGCCGCTCCCGCCATATTCCCTCCCTCCCGGGTGCCGCCCCCTCCCCAGCTTCCACACCAGAACCGGGCGCCCCCTCCCTGTGCCCCCCCCACCCCACCCCCCTCGGTGGTCCCGCCCGTTGCCCCCTGACACAGGGCCCGCGTTCCCCGCCTCCCTCCGCGCCCACCTGCAGCAGGACGGATCGGATGAGAGCGTTAACGGGGGCGGTGGCGGCGGGGCCGCGGACCCCCTGGAAGCACCAGAGGACGAGGCCGCCTTTGCTGAAGATGGTGAAGAAATCGAGCATGGCGGCGGCGGCGGCGGCGGGGCCGGGCCCGGCTCCCGCACACGTCGCACTGCCCGCCGCGCTTCCGCCGGAAGTCAGCGCCGAATGGCGGAGGGAACCGGGAGAGGCGGCGGCCAATGGGAAGGCGGGGGAGGGGCAGGAGGGGGGCGTGGTTATGCAGATTAGGGAGACGTCATACGGCTGATGGGGGCGTGGTTATGCACATGAAGGGTGAGAGCGAGGGGGCGTGGTTATGTAGACGAGGTGTTCTCTTTTCGGGGGCGTGGTTATGCAAATTAACGTTTCGGTGCGCAGTGAAGGTGCGGTTATGCAGATTAAGCATGGGGCGGGGGCGTGGTTATGCAAAGTAGCGATTGGTGTGCGACAGGGGCCAGGTTATGCAGATGAAGGTGATGTCACGGGGGCGTGGCTATACAGATGAAGAGTGTCAAGAGGGAGGCGTGGCTATGCAAATTAACTGGCCCACGACTGGTTGCGTTTATGCAAATGAGGGGGCGTGGTCAGCCATGCTGGGGTCGCGGCGCGCTCTGTGCGGGCTCCGGGGGCTCCCCCGGTACCGGGGGGCTCCCGAACCCCTTCGCCCCCTCAGCACCGCCACCCCCCGCCTCAGCAGCGACATTTTCCGCAGTGAGAAGGGAGCGGGAAGCGGGGGGAGGGGGGATCGGAGGGAAACATGGAGCGGGGTCAAAGGTTGGGGACGGGGAGGGGGAGATGAAGGAGGGAGGGCAGGGGGAGTAGTGGGGGCTCGGGGGGGTCCAGGGGGGTTGGGGAGGTCATAGGGTGGTTCCAGAGAGAAATAGCGGGGGTGAGGGGGGCTTGGGGGGTCCCAGAGGGGTCTCGGGGGATCACAGGGGACTGGGAGAGTCCTGGGGTGTCCCAGAAGGGACTGAGGTGGTTCCGAGAGATTGGGGGGGGGTCATGAAGGGTCCCAGAGGGGACCAGAGGGGGTGCAAGTGGACTTGGTGGGGGGCTGGGGTTCCCAGAAGGGACTGGGGGGAATCACAGGAGACTGGGAGGGAGTCCAGGAGGGTCCCAGGGGAGTGAGGGGATCCCAGAGGGGTCTGGGGGGGGTCATGGGAGATCCCCGAATTGACTGGTGGGGTCCAGAGGGGTCCCAGGGGATCCCAGAATGAACTGGGTCCAGTAGTACTGGGAGATGCACCGAGGGAACTGTGGGGGTTGTCCCAGGTGGGTCTGGGGGTGTTGCCAGCTGTATCCCCCCCTCCCCATGCCTGGCAGCCCTCTCTCCGCTTTCCTCTCAGAGCTGGGGCCGGGTCTGAAGAGTTTCGTCCAGAACCTGAAGAACCAGATGCCACCTTTGGATGGTGGCAACACCCCTGGGGGGGGATGGACCCCTCCGTGGGCCTCCCTGGGCCCGAGACCCCCTGAAGAAGCCGACGTGGTGGTGGTGGGGGGCGGCGTGGTGGGCTGGTCCGTGGCTTACTGGCTGAAGGAGCTGGAGGGCCGGCGGCACGGGATGAAGGTGCTGGTGGTGGAGAGGGACCCCACGGTGAGGAGACAGCCCCAGAGACCCCTCCTCAGACCCTGCTTTTTTCACGTTTTTTTAAAAACACTCACACTTGGGTTTTTTTCAAGTACTCCCGAGCCTCCACCGTGCTGTCAGTGGGGGGGATCCGGCAGCAATTTTCCCTCCCAGAAAATATCAGGATGTCTCTGTTCTCTGCCAGCTTTCTCCGGAATATCAATGTAAATGGGGTTATTTTGTGGGGTTTTGGTTTGGTTTTTTTTTGGGGTGGTTATTTATGCGGGAGTATTTGTTGTACCCAGCTCTGCTGACTCAAAATCCACCCCCCCTCCACCCCCACTCTTACAGGAGTACCTGGGGGTCCCCAACGAGCCCCCCATTGATCTCCAATTCCAACCCTCAGGATACCTTTTCCTCGCCTCCCAAAAGGATGCTGCAGAGCTGGAAGCTGCCGTCCAGCTCCAGAGGTGGGGGACACACACACACATAAAGTGGATTTTTAAATTTTGTTTTGGGGGAGGGAGGGCTGTTTGTCTCATTTTAACCCCCTCCCCTCCACATGCAACCTCCAGGAAGGAAGGGGCACAAGTGGCCTTGCTGTCGCCCACCCAGCTGAAGGAGAAATTCCCCTGGATGAGCACAGAGGATGTGGCTGTGGGGTCTTATGGTACAGGAGGGGTCATGTGGGGGGGGTGTGGGGACCCCCAGTCCTCATCCCTTCCACGAGCACCCTGCATCCTCATTTTCTTGGTGGGGGAGAAGGGGGCCCAACCCTCCTAAATGGGTGGGATTTGTTTTGGGGAGGGTGTCACGCTTCTTTTTGGGTGGGGGTCACCGATTTTCTCCCCCCTCCCTAACCCCCCCAGGTCTGGAAAACGAAGGCTGGTTCGACCCCTGGTCCCTCCTCCACGCCTTCCGCCGCAAAGCCACGTCCATGGGGGTCTGCAGCTGCTGCGGGGAGGTCCGAGGTCAGCAGAGGGGAGGGGGGGGAATGACACACACTGGGGTGTCCCCACCCCCCCCCTCCTCGGGACCCCACCCCCATTTCACCCCTAAAACCCCTCCAGGTTTTGTCACCTCAGCTGACAACCCGCAGGACCCAGAGGCAGCCCGCATCACTTACGTCCATGTGAGTGTCTGTACCCCCCAGACCACCCCGGGGGGTCTCCAGGATTATCCCTGACCCCCCACTCGTGTGTCTCTCCCCCCCACTCCAGGTCCACATGGCAGACAGCCTGGAGTACCAACCTGTGGCTTGTGCCATTGTGGTCAACGCTGCTGGAGCCTGGGCTGGGGAGCTGCTGCAGGCAAAGGGGCTGCCAGGGGGGCTGCAGGGACCCCCCCTCCCCATCCAGCCCAGGAAGAGGTGCAGGAAAAAGAAAGATGGGGGGGAAATTTTGGGAAAGGGGGGTGGTGTCATCCCTTCTTTTCACGGGGATGATAAAACCCCTCGGTGATTTTTAGGGTGGGGGGAGTCACATCCCAGCACCCCCCACTCCTCCATTTTCACTTTAAGCTTTTATTTTTGTGGGGGTGAACCTCTTTCCCTTTGGGGAGGGGGAGTCACCTCCTGGTACCTCCCACCCCTCCATCCTCAAGGGTGGGGGGTGAACCCCTTAGTCCTTTTTTTTTTGAGGGGGGTTCCATTCCTTTATCCCTCACACCAACCCCTCAACGCTGTTGTTGCTGGTGGGGACAACACCTCCCCCCCTTTATCTTGATGAGGGGGGCTCACAGGTGTATTCTGGGGGTCACAGCTGTACTTTGGGGGTCACAGGTGTATTTTGGGGGTCACACCTGCATTTTGGGGGTCACAGCTGTATTTTGGGGTGCCCCACAGATACGTCTTCTCCTGGCACTGCCCTGATGGTCCTGGCTTCTCCTGCCCCTTCCTCATCGACACCTCAGGTGCCTATTTCCGTCGTGATGGGATCGCTGGCAACTATTTGGGGGGCATGAGCCCCCCCGAGGTGAGCCTCTTGCATCGCTTAGGATTTTATTGTCTTTATTTTATTATTTTTAACCCCTCCCTCCCGTTTTGTTACCCTTTATTTCCCTAAGGAGGAGGAACCAGACCCCAGCGACCTCTCGGTGGACGACGCTTTTTTCCAGGAGCAGATTTGGCCTCGTTTGGCCCGGAGGGTCCCAGCTTTTGAGTCTTTAAAACCCCGGGGGTCTTGGGCCGGGTATTACGACCACAACAGCTTCGATCAGAACGGGGTCTTGGGCCCCCACCCCAAATTAGAGAACCTGTACGTGGCAGCGGGGTTCAGCGGGCACGGGCTGCAGCACGCCCCGGCTGCGGGCAGAGCTGTGGCTGAGCTGGTGGTCAGGGGGGGCTTCCAGAGCCTGGACCTCCAGAGGTTGGGCTGGGAGAGGCTGAGGGAGGGGCAGCCGCTGGAGGAAGGGGGGGTGGTGTGAGGGGGTTGGGTTTTTTTGGGGGTTTTTGGTTTGTTTTTGAGGGGGTGGAAACCGAAGCGCGGCCGCTGGGGAAACTGAGGCACGGGGTGATTTTTTTCCTCCCCCCCCAACCCCTCCAGGCTGTGGAAATAAAAAAGCAGAGTGAGGAGTGTGGTGGGGCTGAAATGCGGGGGAAGGGGGGAGGTGATCCCAGTATTCCCCAGTCCCGGTGTGTGTGTCCCCAGCATGTCCCCATTGCCACTGGCCCCCCAGGGACCCTGTTGCCCAACCCCATTCCCAGTGCCCCTCAAACCTTCCCCCTCTTCATCCCTCCAGTGCCCCCACTCCCAGTATCTCCAGTGCCCTCATATCCCCCAGTATCCCCATCTTTCCCCCATTACTCCTCACTGTCCCCATTATATCCCAGTATCCCCACTCCAGCTGGTCCCTCAGTGCCCCACAGCACCAGTGTCCCCATTACCCCCTTTCTTCCCCCATTAACCCCCATTTACCCCCTTTTGGCCCCCAGTGGCCCCATTACCCCTCCAGTGCCCCCATTCCCCCCCACTAGCCCCCATTCCCCCCATTTTTTCCATTCCCCCCCAGTATCCCCATTCCACAGTGTCCCCATTCCCCCAGTGCCCCATTTCCCCCATTAACCCCCATTGTCCCCATTCCCCCATTTCCCCCATTTCCCCCCAGTATCCCCATTCCCCCCAGTGTCCCCATTGTCCCCATGCCCCCCCCCAGTGTCCCCGGTCCCTTCCATTCCCTCCCATCCGCTGGGGCGCCCCCTAGCGGCGCGGAGGAGCAGCAGCCGGTGCCGGGGGTCTTTTTGCGCATGCGCAGAGGGAACCCGGGGAGGCGTGGTCTCGCTCGGGGGCGGTTCCCGCGCAGCGGCGGGAGGAGCCCCGCGCATGCGCCCTGGGAGGCGGCGGTGCCGCCGGGAGCTGGGCCGGGACTGCAGCCCTGCCCGCCCCGGTACTGCCCGCCCCGGTACCGCCACCCCCGGCACTGCCACCCCCGGTGAGTGCGGGGGACGGGGAGAGGAAGGGGCTGGAGGGGAGGGATGGGGGAACGAGAACCCTGGGGTTATCGTGGGGCTGCCCTCGAGAGGACTGTGGGGGACAGCCCTGAGGGACCGGTGGGCCTCAAGGGACCTGTTGGGCAGCTCTGAGGTAATTTTGTGGTCCTGGGAGGGTCTTTGGGGTTAACGTGAGGTAATTTTCCCTTGCGGGGGAGTGGTCTGAGTGGCCTGAGGTAAATTGGCCGCCCTTCAGCCAATACTGAGGAATTTCGGGCAGTGTGGAGATCCGTGGCGGCAGCCCTGAGGTAACTGTGGGGTTCAGGAGGTCTGTGGGGGAACCCTGAGATAGTTTTGGATTCCATGGAGCAAACCCTGAAGTAGCTTTGTGCTCCACGGAGCAACCCTGAGGTAGTTTTGTGTCGTGTGGTGTAACCCTGAAGTAGTTTCACTTTGTGGGCACAGCCCTGAGGTAGCTGTGGGCTCCAGGGGCTCCGTGGGGCAACTCCGAGATAATTTGGGACATCAGGGACCCCCCTGGGGACAGTGCTGAGGGGACCATGGGGCAACTGAGGGGGTCCCGATGTATTTTTGGTCATTGTGGGGCAACCCTGAGGAATTTTGGGCGCCACGGGGGCAGTGCTGAGGTCACTGTCCCCTCCCCACGCACCTGATCTGGGGGGGAAGGTGCCAAAATTAATGCTGTGGCCTCGCGTGTCCCCAGGCTCCCTCGGTTCCCCATCTCTCCAGGATGAGAGAGGTTTGGGTTGGGCTCTCCCCCACTCCCTGTAGTTGATAGTTTGGGAACCAGAGGTGATGCTGGAGTCGAGATGGCTGACAGTGTGAAGACCTTCCTGCACGACCTCGTCAGGGTGAGTCTCCCCCCTCCTGGCTCAGCACCCAGGGCCAAAGCTGAACCCACGGGGGAGGAGGGTGATGGTTTAACCCAATCCCACAGGGAATCAAGGACTCCATCTGGGGCATCTGCACCATCTCCAAGCTGGATGCCAGGATCCAGCAGAAAAGGGAAGAGCAGAGGAGGAGGAGAGCCAACAGTGCCCTGGCCCAGCGGAGGTTTCACATGGAGGAGAAGAAGCAAGAGGCGTGAGTGGTGGAGCTGGGGGAACCCCCCAAAAAAAATAATCCCCTTGGTTCCTGCTCATCTGGGTCCCCATCCCTGTGGGGACCTGAATTTTATCCTGGTGGGAGTTTTGGAGGAAAAAAGGGAGTTTTCTCGTGGGGGGAAAACCCAGAAGGAAGCTTTGGAAATGGGGGGCACGGGGGGGCTGGTTAAGTAATAACTAATTTAATAATTAATTAAGAGAACAATTTAATAATTAAAAATGAATTAATAATTGTTGGGTGCAGATCCATGGAATAAATAAACCCAAATTAATTCCACCCTGCAGGGAACCCCGGATCGTGAGCCGGATATTCCAGTGCTGTGCCTGGAACGGGGGCGTCTTCTGGGTAAGCTGCTGATGGTTCTGTTCTGAACAATGAACCCACTAAAACCAGCCCGGGGACCCACCAGGGACTGGTGGGAGCTGTGGCATCCCCCATCCTGATGTGTGATGGGATGTTGGGGTTTTATGGGAGCTCAGAGGCTGCCTCAGGCTGGTCCTTCACCGAGCTGACACTCGGCTCCACGTAAACCAGGAACCTCTGTGGAAATGTTGGGAGGAAAACTGGAGGCTGTGAGGTCACAGCCGTGGCCTCAGAGGGTTGGGGAACTTCTCTAAGGTCACCCAGGTCCCAAGCACCTTCTATTTTCTCTCCCCCCAGCTGAGCCTCTTCTTGTTCCACCGTGTCTTCATCCCCGTCCTTCAGTCGGTGACGGCGCAGATCATCGGTGAGCGGGGCTCCCGGGGGTGAGGAGGCACATCCTGACCTGTCCTGGTGTCGCCTGTCACCCTGACCTTGTTCTGCCCTCCAGGTGACCCTTCCCTGCACGGTGACCTCTGGTCCTGGCTGGAGTTCATCCTCACCTCCATCTTCAGTGCCCTCTGGGTCCTGCCCCTCTTTGTCCTCAGCAAGGTGGTCAACGCCATCTGGTTCCAGGTGGGTCGAGGGACCTTGGGCCTTCCTTGGTGGATCCTTTGGGATCTCCTTTCTCCTGACCCCTTGAGGGGGGTGTGTGTGTTTTTGGGGGACAGGACATTGCGGATTTGGCCTTCGAGGTGTCTGGCAGGAAACCTCACCCCTTCCCCAGCGTCAGCAAGATCATCGCTGACATGTTGTTCAACCTCCTGCTGCAGGCACTCTTCCTCATCCAGGTGAGCTGGTGATAGGAAAACCCCCAAAACAGCCCCCAAAACAGCCCCACCCCACCCCAGGGTGATGGGGTGGTGGGGTGGGTGATGGAGTAAGGGGGTGGGTGACAGGGTGGGTGATGGGGTGAGTGGCGGGTGGTGGGGTGGGTGAAGGGGTGATGGGTGAGGGGGTGGTGGGGTGGGTGGGTGGTGGGATGTGGTAGGGTGGGTGATGGGGTGATGGGTGGGTGATGGGGTGGGGTTTGTGGGGGTGGTACCTTCCCCCCATCCCTGCTGTGCCCCTCAGGGGATGGTTGTCAGCCTCTTCCCCATCGACCTCGTTGGCCAGCTCATCGGGCTCCTCCACATGGCCCTGCTCTACTCCCTCTACTGCTTCGAGTACCGCTGGTTCAACAAAGGTGACACAGACAAAGGTTTTACCTTTTCCTCATGAAATTTCCCTTCGGTTTTGGACGTTTTGGGGTCATTTTTTCCCCATTCCCTCTCTCCCCAGGCATCGAGATGCACCAACGTTTATCCAACATAGAGAGGAACTGGCCCTACTACTTTGGCTTTGGCTTGCCTCTGGCTTTCCTCACAGCCATGCAGTCCTCTTACATCATCAGGTGAGGTGCCTGACATCACTGCTGATGTCACTGCTGACGTCGCTGCTGACGTCACTGGCGCGGCCTTTTTACCCTGATTAACAATTAACTCCTTCCTCCCCCTCCCAGTGGTTGCCTCTTTTCCATTCTCTTCCCTCTCTTCATCATCAGCGCCAACGAAGCCAGGACCCCTGCCAAGACCTAGTGAGTCACCAGAACCCTGGGAAATTCCCCCCCAGAAGCCCCAAACTCCCCAAATTTCTCTCCAAATCCCTGGAGGGAGGGAGGGGAGGAGGTGTGGAGGCTGACGGGCTCCTCTCTCCCCTCCCAGCCACTTCCAGCTCCGTCTCTTCTCCCTGGTGGTTTTCCTCAGCAACAGGCTCTTCCACAAGACCGTGTACCTGCAGTCTGCCCTCAGCGCTGCTTCCTCCTCCTCCTCCTCCTCCTCCTCCTCCTCCTCCTCCTCCTCTTCCTCTTCCCCCTCCCCCGCCAAGCACCCGCCTGCTCCGGGCCCCTGAGTGACCAAACCCCCACCCGCGGGGAGGGGACAATGGGGACAACCCCGCCCCCTCTGTCTCCCCCCTCTCCTCCACGCCTCTTCAGCACCGCGTTCTCCCCCGTGCCGTGAGGGAATTTTGGGGGGGAAGCGCGGGTTTTTAACACTTTTGTGTATTTGGGGGGGGGGGGGGGGCGTGTCCTGCTGCGGTCAAACAGGTGCGTGGGTGTGCGTGTGTATGTGTGTGTGCGTGGGTGTGCGTGTGTCCCACCTCGTGCATGTTTCTGTAGGGCGGTGGGGGGAGGCACTTGATGACGTTGACACCACTTCCTCCCCCCCACCCCCCCCCTTCCCAGGGCTTATTTTTGGGCCGGTTTCTCGAGTTTTCTCTAGTATTTTCACACGGAAACATTAAACGGAGGAGTGACGGTTCGCAGCCCCCTGTGCCTGCCCCTCTTTCCGCGCCGGCCAAGGGGGGGGGGGGGGGGGTTTCCCCTCCGCCGTTTCGTGGCGTCAGCACGTGTCACGTCCTGTGACGTCACCAGCCCCCACCCGGAACGACCTCCCCCCATCCCCGTGTCCCGGTTCTGCCCTTCCCGGGGCGCCGCCCACGTGGCGGGGCCGCTCCGCTTCCGCCCACGTGACCTGACCGGCCACGCCCCCTTGGTGCGCCCCAAGCCCGCGCGGACACGTCACGGCTCGTTCACGAGCCGGCTCCGCCCCTCGCCCCGCCCCGTCCCGCCCTTCACCAATGGAGAGGCGCCGTGGGTGGTTCGCTCCGTCCCGCCCTCTGCCTGCGCGCCCGGCGTGGCGGCCAATCAGAGCCGCCGCTTTTAGAGTGGCGTCTGCGTGGACCAATGGGAAGCGGGGGGGGGGCGGGAGGAGCCGCGCGGGGCGGATGGCCGGGGTGGCGGTGCCCAGCGCGGAGCCCCGGTGAGAGGCGGGGGGGGCCCGGGCGGGGGTCAGCGGGGCCTGGGGTGAAGGGATGGGGCGATCCGGGGACGTGGGGTGAGCGGCTGGGGGGAGCTGTGGGGCTGAGAGGGGCGTGGGGCTGTGGGGTGGGGGCTGAAGGGAGCCAGGGCCTGGGGGGTGGAGGGGTGAGGGGCGTGGGGCTGAGAGGTGCCTGGGGCCGCGGGGTGAGGGGTTATGAGGGGCCTGGGGCTGTGGGGTGAGGGGTTTAGGGGCTGTGGGGGTGAGGGGCTGCGGGGTTATGGGGTGCTAGGGCCGTGTGGGGTTGTGGAGTGTCCAGGTCTGGGGTGAGAGTTATGGGGGGAGAGGCTGTGATGGGGGGGGTTCAGTTCTATGGGGTTTGGGGTGCCCGTGGGTAGAGCCCCTCCTGCCCAGCAGGCACGGGCGTCCCGTTGGTAAGAGCTGGTGATCATCATCATCATCCCCGGGGGAACCAGCAAATAATTAAGACATGAGAATGATTTCTGTAGCAATTAGTGACAGAAGAGCAGCAGAATCCCTTCTGGGTCACAGAGAGGTGGGTTTGTCAGGCCCAGTTGGTGTTTGATTTATAAAGCTCAGCCTGGCCACATCCACTCTCGTTCAGCAGGGGTGGGATCTGAGGGTTTATCCACCAGGTCTGGGGCTGAATCTGCAGGGAGTGGTGTTTGGGGTTTTTTTCTGGATTTATTGCATGAAGAAGTACTTGAGTTAAAGCAGGGTGTTTTTTAAGAGAAGAAAACTTGATTTTTGTTTTAATGTGTGGTTCAAAAGCAGTGGTTGAACTCTAGAGAAAAATCAGCTCAAAGCTGACACCTGGGTTGTGTTTTTCACACAGAGAAATAGAAACATCTTCTGCCCCAAAGAAGTTCTGCTCCTTGTGAAACAAAGTAAAACCTCAGCCCAGAGCTGGGAGCTCAGGTGAGGATGGGAAGCAGGAGTTTGGGAGGGGAGAGAGGGATCAGCCACAGCCCCCTGGGGCAGGAGTGTTTCAGGTGTTTTGTGACAGGGTAGAGAGGTGGTGGGGCTGGCTCCCTGCATTCACCTTCCCTCTTTGTTTCCAGGGGAGTCCTCAGGCTCTGCCTTGGATGCCAAGATGACCAAGTTGGGGTTCCTGCGGCTGTCTTACGAGAAGCAGGACACTCTGCTCAAGCTCCTCATCCTCTCCATGGCAGCTGTGCTCTGTAAGTCCCTGTTCTGATGGACCCTGTGATGGAGCCACCTCAGCTCCTTTCTCCTTTACCTCTTGTGGGTGGAGCCTCCTCAGATTTTTCCTCTTCTTTTCCCTGTCATGAATGGAACCACCTCAGCTCCTCTTTCATCTTTTCCCTCTTGTGGATGAAGCTCCCTCAGCTCCTTCCTCTTCTTTTACTGTTCTTTTATCTCTGTGGACAGAGCCACCTCAGCTCCTTTTTCTTTTACCTCTTGGGGCTGGAACCACCTCAGCTCCTTTCTCCTCTTTCACCTTTTGTGGAGCTCTCACTTTCCTGAAGCCAAGCTCCACACCCCTTCCTTGGAGAAACACGTTTCTGTCTCCCCAGTGACAACTTTGAGACAAAAACCATTTGAAGTTAGTAAAGCAGCAGATAAAGCTTGGTCTCACAGGCTGACTCTGCCCTTTCTCTCCCTTTGCAGCTTTCTCCACCAGGCTTTTCTCTGTCTTAAGATTTGAAAGCGTCATCCACGAGTTTGACCCGTGAGTGTTTCCCCTCTCCCATTCCTCGGGGGGGTTTGTTGTTTTTTTGTCTCTTCTGGAAAACACAGAAATTTGGGTGGCCTCAAGTGGAGGGTTTGGGCAGGAGGGTCAGGTCAGGTCCTACCTCTGGAGGAGGGGATGCTGAGAGCTTGTGAGCCTTTCAGGTACTTCAACTACCGCACCACCCGCTTCCTGGCAGAGGAAGGATTCTACAAATTCCACAACTGGTTCGACGACCGTGCCTGGTACCCCCTGGGCAGGATCATCGGGGGCACCATTTACCCAGGTACCCCCAGCAGAGCTCTCCTGGCCCTCAGCCCTTCCCTCAGCTGCCGTTGGTGGTTGCCAGCAGCCCCTGACAGTGTCTGTGTGCCCCAGGGCTGATGATCACCTCTGCAGCCATTTACCACGTCCTGCACTTCTTCCACATCACCATCGACATCCGCAACGTCTGCGTCTTTCTGGCTCCCCTCTTCTCCTCCTTCACCACCATCGTCACCTACCACCTCACCAAAGAGCTCAAGGTCAGGACACGCACCTGTGGGTTTCCTTTCAGCTCACAGGGATGTTTTTTTATCACCAGCCCTAAAACCTGCTCCTGGTCTCTGTCCTCTCAGGATGCTGGTGCAGGTCTCCTCGCTGCCGCCATGATCGCCGTGGTGCCCGGCTACATCTCCCGCTCCGTCGCCGGCTCCTACGACAACGAGGGTGAGGAGCACAGAGCCTCAGGATAGGCTGGGCTGGAAGGGATCATCCAGATCCAACCCCCCTGTGTGGGCAGGGACACCTCCCACCCGCCCAGGGTGCTCCAAGGCCCATCCGACCCGGGCTGAGACAGTGCCAGGGATGGGGCAGCCACAGCTTCTTGGGGCTTGGCACCCTCACACCAAAGAATTTTTTCCTAATGTCCAACCTAATTCTTCCCTTTTCAACTTTTAAACATTGCTCCTTGTCCTCTCACTACACATCCATGTCCAAAGCCCTCCCACAGCTTGCTTGTAACCCCCTTCAGATACTGGAAAGCTGCTACGAGGTCACCTCAGAGCCTCCTCTTCTCCAGGCTGAACAACCCCAATTCCCTCAGCCTGGCTTCCCAGGGAGGTGCTCAGCCCTCTGAGGATTTGAGTGGCTCTGCTCTGGATAAGCTCCAACAGCTCCATGTCCTTATGCTGGGGACTCCAGAACTGGACACAGTGCTCCAGGTGGGGTCTCCCAAGAGCAGGGAAACCTTCAAAAGACTTGCAGGGTTTTCCTTCTTCTGCTCAGGGTTGGAGCTGCTGCAGGGCTCTTCCAGAGTTTTATTGCTCTTCTGGCAATAATTTTGGTCCTCATCATGTTCATGTCCCTCTGGTTCCACATGAGGGCATCAAAAGCATTTATATTTATATTTTTAATATCTGGTGCACCCTGGCATTAAAATACTGATGTTTCTGGGCTGATAGGAGCTTGCTGTGACCTTTTCCTGTCCTTCCTTACCCAGGTATTGCCATTTTCTGCATGCTCTTGACTTACTACATGTGGATCAAAGCTGTCAAGACTGGCTCCATCTATTGGGCAGCCATGTGTGCCCTGGCTTATTTCTACATGGTGAGCTTCTGGGTAGGGGGACTGAAAAAACACACCCCAGGAAGTCCTCCTGGTCCTCAGGGAGCTGGAGCCTTGGTGGAGGGTTTGGCACGGGAATGAGATGGGTTTGTTCTTGTTTGTTCCCACTTTCCCCAACCCAGCTGGTTTTTGGGAGAGGTTTTATGAGAAGCTCTGAAAAATTTGAGCTTCTGGCAGCTGGGGCTGTTGGGGATATCCTTGGAGAGAGCTGCTGGGCCAGAACCCCTGAAGAAGCAACCTGCTGCCCTTCACCTCTGCTGTGTGACCTTTTCCCTCCTGACACTTGTGGGTTTTCTGTTTGTTTTCTCTCCTGGAAGGTCTCCTCGTGGGGTGGCTACGTCTTCCTGATCAACCTCATCCCCCTGCATGTCCTGGTGCTGATGCTGACCGGACGCTTCTCCCACAGGATCTACGTGGCCTACTGCACTGTCTACTGCTTGGGAACCATCCTCTCCATGCAGATCTCTTTTGTTGGCTTCCAGGTGAGGACCAAGGGTGTTTTTTAGGCTCGGGAATAGTTTATTTTGTGGTTTGGTGGCTCCTATTTTCCTCCTCCTCCTCGCAGCCTGTCCTCTCCTCGGAGCACATGGCCGCCCTTGGGGTCTTTGGCCTGTGTCAGATCCACGCCTTCGTTGACTACCTGAGGAGCAAGCTCAACCCCCAGCAGTTTGAGATCCTCTTCAGGAGTGTCATCTCCCTCGTTGGCTTCGTCCTCCTCTCCATCGGGGCTGTGCTGATGCTGACAGGTAGCCCTGGGCTGGTAGCAGTGACCCCTTCTGAGGCCCAGTGTCCATCTGGAGAAGCAAAGATGGGCTGAGAATGAAGGTGGGGTGGGGGGATATAGGGGGAAATGTCATTTTAGGGTAAAACTGCCCTTGGCTTCTTCTCTAAAATGGCGGTTTTGAGGACCAGAGGTGACACAAGGTCCATGAGGGAACACCTTGGCCTTGCCTCCTGCTCCCTGCTGGAACTTGATGCTATTTTTTGGGCCTCTTCCCCAGGGAAAATCTCCCCGTGGACGGGACGTTTCTACTCCCTGCTGGACCCTTCCTATGCCAAGAACAACATCCCCATCATCGCCTCTGTCTCTGAGCACCAGCCCACCACGTGGTCCTCCTACTACTTTGACCTCCAGCTCCTCGTTTTCATGTTCCCAGGTAAGCACAGCACAGGATGGCATCGCCACCCTCTTGATGACATCACCAGAAGGTTTTGTTTTGCCTTCTTTTCCAGCTCTGAGGCATTTTCTCCCTCTCTCCTCCTGCAGTGGGTCTCTACTACTGCTTCAGCAACCTCTCAGATGCCCGCATCTTCATCATCATGTATGGTGTGACCAGCATGTACTTCTCAGCTGTGATGGTGAGGGCTGACAGAACCCATTGGAACCTTCATGGGGCTTTGCTCCCTTCCTTAAAACTGGTTTATGTGCAGCCATGTCACAAAACTTAACTGGTTTTGGTGTTACTGCCTTTGCCCACCACCACGTCTCTTGGTTCCTGGTCTCCCGTAGCTGAGTTGCAAATCCAAACAACTTCTCCAGGTCTCTGAGGAGGAACTGATGACCAATGGCTGCTCATGAGCCTGTTTCCACTCTGGCTCAAGCACTGCAAGCCCTAAGCAGGGTTGAGTTCTGGTGTGGAGGCATCTCCTCATTCTTGGCTCCACCTCAGAATGCCAGAGGGTGTTAAATTGAAGTCACTTGGCCAGTTTGGAGAACTTCAGAGAACTTCCCCTAGGGCTTTCCCACCCACTAAAAAAATCAGCTGTGAGTTTATCTCCAGGCTGATGTTTCCTCTGGATTCAAGATGCTGGATGAAAGATGGTGTTTTATTTCCCTCTTCTCTCTGATTTCTGTTCAGATTTCTTCTTCAAGAGGCACTGACTCTTCTGCTGTCCCCCCTAGGTGCGTCTCATGCTGGTGCTGGCCCCAGTGATGTGCATCCTGTCTGGCATTGGGGTTTCTCAGGTGTTGTCCACCTACATGAAGAACCTGGACATCAGCAGGCCGGACAAGAAGAGCAAAAAGCAGCAGGACTCCACCTACCCCATCAAAAACGAGGTGAGCAGTGAAGGAGGAGACACCCAGCCCTGGTGGGGGTGAGTGCAGGAGGTTGGTGGTGCTGACCCTGACTTGTTCCCCCAGGTTGCCAGTGGCATGATCCTGGTCATGGCTTTCTTCCTGATCACCTACACCTTCCACTCCACCTGGGTGACCAGCGAGGCCTATTCCTCTCCTTCCATTGTCCTCTCTGCCCGGGGTGGGGATGGCAGCAGGATCATCTTTGATGACTTCAGAGAAGCTTACTACTGGCTGCGTCACAACACGCCGGAGGTAACGGGGGTAAATCTGGTGGTGGGGACACAAGGTTGTCCCCTGAGAAGCTGACAGCACCTCTGGTGTTGGGGTGCAGGATGCCAAGGTGATGTCCTGGTGGGACTACGGGTACCAGATAACAGCCATGGCCAACCGCACCATCCTGGTGGACAACAACACCTGGAACAACACTCACATCTCCCGTGTGGGGCAGGTGGGTCCTTCCCTCAGCCACTGCCTTGCCCTGTCCTGCCCGGGGACACCACCTGGCGTGACTGACCCCTCCTCCACTTCAGGCAATGGCATCCACGGAGGAGAAAGCCTACGAGATCATGAGGGAGCTGGATGTCAGCTACGTGCTGGTGATCTTTGGAGGCCTCACTGGGTACTCATCTGATGGTAAGGTGTCACTCTGAGCTGGGCCAAAGCCATCCACGGGGCACTGGGGGGGTAGGCTTCTCCAAAGCAGCCCTTGGAGGAGCCAAGTCCCACCTTCAGCTTGGCTGTGAAGTGGAAATTACCAGAATGTTCCTCTCTGGCAGCTGCACATCGTGCCCCCAACTCAGCCCCTCAGTTTTGATCCTCAACTCAGCCCCTCGCTCTTTGCCCCCAACTCCTCACTCTTTGCCCCTCACTTTTTACCCCCCCACCCAACTCCAGGCCTCACGCTCTCTCTCCACCTTCCAGACATCAACAAGTTCCTGTGGATGGTGCGGATTGGGGGCAGCACCGACACCGGCCGCCACATCAAGGAGCACGACTACTACACCCCCACGGGGGAGTTCCGTGTTGACCGCGAGGGCTCCCCGGTGCTCCTCAACTGCCTCATGTACAAGATGTGCTACTACCGCTTTGGCCAGGTCTACACTGAGGCCAGTGAGTCCCCAAAACCCCTCGCCATGGGGGGGAGGACACAATTTTGGGCTGCCCCAAGCTCCCCGGGGTGACCCTGCCTCTCCTTTGCCCTCTCCTAGAGCGGCCGCCCGGCTACGACCGGGTGAGGAACGCCGAGATCGGCAACAAGGACTTTGAGCTGGACGTGCTGGAGGAGGCCTACACCACAGAGCACTGGTTGGTCCGAATATACAAGGTGCGGCCCCAAAAACCACCCTAAACCCTCCGAATTTGGGAAAACCTGCAATTTTTACCACCACTCACCTTGTTTTTCCCCACCCAGGTGAAGGATTTGGACAACCGTGGCCTGTCGAGGACGTAGAGGAGCCACCTGCGCGCCGCTCACCGCACTGACCCCACCTGGGCCTGTGAAGCAGAAGTTCTGGGGGTTTCTTTTGGGTTGTTTTTGTTTGGTGGTTTTTTTTTGAGGGTGGGTTGTTTTCTACCGTTTGTAAGTGCAGGCAGAAGATGGGGGGGGACCAATCCCCGCCCCTGCCCGCCTGGGAGGGGTTTTTATACACGGAGCAGTTGCCAAATCGGGAGCCAACAGCTCGAGCCGGGGCTTGATCAGCGGGCGATGATGAGGAATAATTATTAAATTTTAAAGAAAAGAAAACATTTTTGGGTTCTCTCCCCACCCCAGAGCGCGCGGGAAGGGATTTGGGGGGCTTTGGGGGGGGGTGGATGGAACCGACCCCAGGAGGGATGGAGGGGAGGGACGGAGCATCCCGGGGAGGGGCCGGGGGAGGAGGGGCCCATTCATCCTGCGCGCGCAGGGCGGGGCGGGGCTCCGTGGCGCTGGCGGGAAAAAGCAGCGTTGCGGGACCGGGACCGGGACCGGGTTCCGAGCCGGCATCGGTTCCGGTTTCCGGGATGGCGGTACCTTTCGTGGAGGACTGGGACCTGGTGCAGACGCTGGGAGAAGGCGCCTACGGGGAGTGAGTCCGAGGAGGGGAAGGTGGGGGGGGGGGGATTGCCCGCCCCCTGCCCGCCCCTTTGCTCGCCCTTTGCTTGTCCCTTGCTTGCCTCTGTTTGCCCACCAATCACCCTCTGCTTGCCCACCACTTGCCCCCTGCTTGCCCCTTGTGTGCACTACGTGGCCACCGCTTGCCCACCACTTAGCCTCAGCTCGTCCCTTGCGTGTCCCTTACATAGCCACCACTTGTCCCCTCCTTACCCCTTGTGTCCCCACCACTTGTCTCTTACTTGCTACCTGCCTGGCCACTGTTTGCCCTCTCCTTGGCCCCAGCTTGCCCACCACTCACCTCCCTGCTTGCCCAACATTTGCCCTAAAATTGCTCCCTGCGTGGCCACTACGTGGCTACTGCTCGTCCTCTCCTTGCCTCTTCTGTCCCCTCTACGTGGCCACTGCTTGCCCTCTCTTTGCCTGTAGCATGTCCCTAATGTTCCTGCCTGTGTGGCCACCACTTGACCCCCACCCCTCCTCTGTGTCCCCCCAGGGTGCAGTTGGCCGTCAATCGCCGCACGGAGGAGGCGGTGGCCGTCAAGATCGTGGACATGAAGCGAGCAGCTGAGTGCCCGGAGAACATCAAGAAGGAAATCTGCATCAACAAGATGCTCAACCACGAGAACGTCGTCAAGTTCTACGGGCACCGGCGGGAAGGGGCCACTCAGTACCTGTTCCTGGAGTACTGCAGCGGGGGGGAGCTCTTCGACCGCATCGGTGGGTGGAAAACAGCCCTGAGCCCTTGTGGGACGGGGCCTTGGGGGAGGAGTCCTGCCCTGACGGCCTGGGGCTTGGGATTCTCCTTCCCATCCAGAGCCCGACATCGGGATGCCGGAGCACGAGGCGCAGAGGTTCTTCCAGCAGCTGATCGCTGGCGTGGTGAGTGTGGTGGGGATGCTGGGGATGTCGGGGTTGGTGCTAGAGGTGCCGGGGGAGATGCTGGTGGTGATGCTGGTGATGTCAGAGAAGATCTGGGAGGTGCCAGTGGAAATACTGGTGATACTGGCAGTGACACTGGTGATGCTGGAGGGTATGTGAGAGGTGCCAGTGGGGGTGCTGGTGATACTGGCAGCAATGCTGGTGATGCTGGCAATGGTACTGGTGGTGCCAGTGGTGGTGCTGACAGTAGTACTGGTGATACCAGATAAGATGCAAGGTCTGCCAGTGGAGGTGCTGGTGATACTGGCAACAATGATAGGGATGCCACTGGTGATGCTGGCAATGGTACTGGTGATGCCAGTGTTGTTGGTGATGCCAGTGGTGGTGATACTGGTGATGCTGGCAGCGATGGTGATGATGGTGGTGGTCCTTGTGGTGCCAGTGGAGATGCTGGTGGTGCTGGCAGTGCTGTTGGTGACACTGGTGGTAGTGCTGGTGACCCCATCAGCCTTCCCCCCCTCCCTCCCCAGGTCTATCTGCACAGCATGGGCATCACCCACCGTGACCTGAAGCCGGAGAACCTCTTGCTGGATGAGCGTGGTAGGAGAGGGACCCTCCCCACCCCTCTCCACCCTTTGCTTTCCCTCTTAAGTTAAATTTCCCTCTTAAATGTCTTTTCTGCTCCTGCTGGGCTCCAGACACCCTGAAGATCTCTGACTTCGGCCTGGCCACCGTTTTCCGTCACCAGGGCCGGGAGCGGCGGCTGAGCCGGATGTGTGGGACCCTCCCCTACGTGGCCCCCGAGCTCCTGCGCCGCCCCGAGTTCCGTGCAGAACCCGTCGACGTCTGGGCCTGCGGCGTGGTGCTGACTGCCATGCTGGCTGGGGGTGGGCAGGGATGGGGAGGAGGAGGGTGGGGAGAGTTGGGAGTTTGGGATGAGGAGGGAGGATGTTTGGGAGGAGTAGGGGAGGGGTAGGGGATGGGATGTGGGGAATGAGCACGGAGCAAGGAGGGGTGGATGTTGGGACTGAGCAGGGGATGAGTGTGGAAGGAGTAAGGGTGGGCATGGGATCAGTAGGAGTGAACATATTGAATGAGTATTGGGTGGGCATTTGGAATGATTTGGGGAGAAGTATGGAAGGAGTAGAGGAGGATGGAAGGAATTAGTAGGTGTGGATGTATGGATGAGTAGGGGTTGGATAAGTGAAAAGAACAGGGAAACACGTGGAGGGATGGATGAGGGGAAGGGTCTGTTTGAGGGGCAGAGGGGGTGGATGGGATGAGGAGAGGTGGACATATGTTTCCCATTCCATCCCCTGCTGGTGCCTTCTCCCCTGGATTCCATCCCCCTGGTGGCTTCTCCCCCCAGAGCTGCCCTGGGACCAGCCCAGTGACACCTGCCAGGAGTACAGTGACTGGAAGGAGCACAAGACCTACCTCCCACCCTGGAAGAAGATTGATTCAGCACCTTTGGGTGAGCAAACAGCCCCTGTCCCATCACAAACAGGGCTGGGAGGGCTTGGAAGTTGCTTGAAGGGGTGCTCTGGAGAGCTCCAGAGGTCCCACAGAACTCCAAAGATCCCAGGGAGCAGCTCCCAGAGGTCGCACCAATCCCCAAATGTCCCAGGGAGCTGTTTTTAAGGTTCCAGGGAGCTTCTAAAGGTCCTGGAGAGTCCTAAATGTTCTCCTATGTAGGAAGAATATTCACAGGAGCTCTAGATTATTTACTTCCATCAGTAATTTTCCATGATGGCCACAGCTTGAATTGGGTCTTTGGCAACTTCCAGGAGGGGTCTTGGGCAGAGCTCCAAGTAGGGCTGGGGAGTGCCTGGTGTCCCCAAGTGCCTGTAGCTGCAGCAGGACCAGAAGGTCCCCAATTATTCCACCTCAGCAACCCAGTGGGTGAGATCAGAAAGTGTTGGATGGTTTTGTGGTGTTGAAAGAAGCACATTGGCCTCATCTCCATCCTATCTCCTCCAGCTCTGCTCCACAAGATCCTGATGGAGAGCCCCTCAGCCCGGATCACCATCCCTGACATCAAGAAGGACCGGTGGTTCAGCAGACCCCTCAAAAAAGGTCTGGGGAGACCAGGGAACACTTGGACCCCTCTCAGCTTGGGGAGAGGACAACTGGGCACCGGACACTTGGACACGCCCAACTCTTCCCTGGGACACCTGGCCCTGAGTGGCTGCTGCTGAGGGGATTTTTTTGGCTGATTGGTGGACACTTGTCCCAGGGGGGAGTTGGCAGGGTGGGAGTGTCTGGTGGCACCCAGTTGTCCCAGCACCCCTCTGGTTGAGGGGCTGACGGGGTGCCCTGTCCCTTCGCAGGTGTCAAGCGGGCCCAGGGCTCCTCAGGGGGGGTCTGTGACTCCCCTGGGGGCTTCTCCAAGCCCGTCCGCTCCGACATGGACTTCTCGCCGGGGAAGAGTGCGCTGGGGTGAGGCCCCTCCCTGCAGGGCTCTGCGGGGGGCAGGTTCTGCCTGTTTGCAGTGGCACCCCGGGGTGCTTTGCCGGCCCAAAGTGTTGGCACAACCCCTGGTGGGTGTTGGGACCCTGCAGGGCTCTGCACGCTGCAGTGCTTCACACCTTGCAGGACTTGTGCAGTTCTGTGCACACCTGAGGCTTCCTGCCTTGCATCTGTTTGCATGTTCCAGGGCTTTACACCCTGCAGTTCTTTGGCACGTTGGATTTCTTTTCCTTTTTGTGGGTCTTTGCAGCTGTTTGCACATTGCAGGGCTTTTTGCAAGACTTCACACTGCTATTCTTTTACACCTGGCAGTTCTGTGCAGTGTGCAAGGCTCTGCACATGCAGTTCTTTGCACATCGGGTTCTTGGTGCTTGGCAAGATGCTGCTCTGTGGGGCTCTTTGCATGTTGCAGTTCTTTGGGTGTTATTCAGGCTCTTTGCAGGGTGAGTTCTTTGCAGTGTGCAAGGTTTTGCACTGTGCAGTTCTGTGCACATTCAGGGCTTTCTGCATTGCACTGATTTGCACTTTGCAGGTCTGTGCACACTGCAGGGCTTTGCCTATTGCACAACTTTGCATTTTGCAGTTCTGTGTTCTTTGCAGGACACTGCACAGCTCTTTGCACGCTGCAGTTTTTGCACTTTGCAGGACCCCACTGTGCATTTCTTTGCATGGCTTTCTGCTTTCCAGTTCTTTGCAGCTTGCAGGACTCGGAAGTTTTCTCCATGCTACTTTGCACCCTGCAGGTTTTGTTTTGCGGTTTTTTTTCTTTTTGCGGGTTGAAATTTCTTCGCAGGCTGCACTTTCCTGCCCTGTGCCGCCCCTTTTCTCTCCATCCCTGACCCCACCCCGTATCCCCTCCAGGGAGGACCGCGCTGGTTACTCCACCTCGCAGCCGGAGCTGGGGACGCTGTGGGACAGCGGAGCGGCCACCATCGACCGCCTGGTGCAGGGCATCAGCTTCTCCCAGCCCGCACGCCCCGAGCACATGCTGCTCAGCAGCCAGCTCCTCGGCACCCCCGGCTCCTCCCAGGTGGGCTGGGCAACCTCGGGGCGCGGCTGGGCAACCTCGGGGAGGCAGCTTGCAATAGTGTGAAGATCTGGGGTTGCAACTCCTTTGATATTTTGGTTACTTGGGGTGCAGCACTGCAATGCTGCGAAGATTTGGGGTGCAGCTCTGCAATAGTTGGGGTGCAGCTATTCAATATTCAGGGTGCAATATTCAGCTCTGCAATATTTGGGGTGGGATTTGCAATATTTAAATATTTGGGGTGCCACTCTGCAATATTGGGAAGATTGGGAGAGCAACTTGGCAGGATTTTGAGTACTAGAAATACTTGGGGTGCAGTGTTGCAATATTTGGGGTGCAACTTGGGTTGCAGGTATTCAGGGTGCAGCTTTGCAGGATTTTGAATATTTGGGGTGCAGGTTTGCAAGATGGGGAACATTTGGGTACAAGTCACCAATATTTGCAATATTTGGAAAATCAGAGGTGCAAGTTTGCAATATTTGGAATATTTGAGTTGTGCAACTCTGCTGTATTGAGAAGATGTGGGATGGAACTTTGCAGGATTTTGAATATTTGAAATGTTTGGGGTGCAGCTTTGCAATAGTGTATTTGGGGTGCAGAGTTGCCATATTGGTAATATTTGGGATGCAGCTGGTAATATATGAGGTGCAGCTTTGCAGGGCTTGGAGTATTTGGGGTGCAGCTTTGTAACATTAGGAGTGTTTGAGGCAGAGTTTCACAATATTGGGAGTATTTGGGGCGAGATTTGCAGCGTTTGGAGCCTGTGCAGCATGGGTGCAGCTCCTCAGGCCGTGTCCTCCTGCAGGTGGCAGCAGCCGGGCAGGGTTGGGGGCTGTCCTTCGGGTGTCAGTGACCCTTGGGGTGTTTTTTGGGGGTGCAGAGCCCGTGGCAGAGGCTGGTGAAGAGGATGACCCGGTTCTTCACCAAACTGGATGCCGAGGGCTCTTACCACGCGCTGCGGGAAGCCTGTGAGAAGATGGGCTATGGGTGGAAGAAGTCCTGCACCAACCAGGTGGGGTCTGGGGGGGCAAAACCCAAGGTGGGGGGCAGAATCCCACCCCCATCCCTCATGCTAACCTGGCTACAAATAATTGGGGGACCACCCCCACTGCTTGCAGGTGACCATCTCGACCACAGACAGGAGGAACAACCAGCTCCTCTTCAAGGTGAGCCTGGTGGAGATGGAGAGCAAGATCCTGGTGGATTTCCGCCTTTCCAAGGTGAGCAGGGGGGGAGCATGGGGTGGGGTTGAGGGGGTGCAGGGTCCTGCAAGACCATGTAACAGGGGTGCAGACAGAACCCTGCAGGGTGGGTGCAGGACCCTCCCAGCTGGGTGCATGGAGCACACAAGGTGGTTCAGGACCAAGGGTTGGAGGGGGGGGGGGGGTACCTGCCAGGTATCAGGAGCCCCCCAAGCCCCCTCCCACACCCCACCTCTCCCCACGCAGGGCGATGGGCTGGAGTTCAAGAGGCATTTCCTGAAGATCAAGGGCAAGCTCAGCGACATCATCAGCACCCAGAAGGTCTGGCTGCCTGCCACATGAGCCCTGCACCCCTCACCCTCCTCCTCCTCCTCCTCCTCCTCCTCCTCCTCCTCACCCTCACCCACCCACCACAGGGCTTCCTGTTTTAAAGGTTCAATAAAGTCCTTGGGGGGGAACAAAGTGAGGGGTTGGGTTTTGTTCACTCTGAACCCTACTGATTACCTTATTGACTCTGAACCCTACTGACCTCCTGCCCCTGATGCTGCCACAGACAGCTCCGGCCCTAAACCACCCCATTCCCCACCCCTCTCCTGCAAAATTTGGGGGCTGGCACCCCCCCTTTCCCACCCTTTGCCCTCATTACCCAACCTCTCTAATTACTTTTCTGCAGGACTAACGAGCCAGGAGCTGCCAGGGCTCGTTAGTGCTGGAACAGGGGTGAGGAGCTGGGGATTAACCCCGAGGGGAAGACACCCCTCAAAACACAACCCCTCCCCCCAGTCTCTTCCCCAAGCCCTAGTAGGAGATTTTGGGTCTAGAAAATGCTTTTTTAACTTGTTTCACCTTTTAATCTCCCTTTCCTTAACTCGTTTTTTTAATTCCTCCCCCTTGGGCAAAGCAATTAGCGGCGAATTTTTAATTACACGACCCCAGGCAAGGGGGAAGCCACCACCTCGACCTCCTTTGCTTTTCAAGGGATTAAGCTCCTTTAATTGTCCAGGAGATCACGGATTGCAGCCGAGGGAGGGGGGGGATAATTAGGCTAAAAACCTGGGGTTTCTGCTTCACTCCCCCCTGGAATTTATATTTCCAGAGGGGGAAAACATTAGGAATGGGTTATTTTGGGTGGAGGGGGGGGGTGTGAGGCTGGACACAATCTGTTGCAGGAGTGGGAGGGGAAATTTTGAAGGGTGATTGGGGAATTATTATTAATCTATTAATGATTAAATTACCTGCTAATCATAATTATGAAGGGGGGTGACAGGGCCCATTCACCCCAGGCTGCTCCGCCCTCCCCTGCGCATTACCCAGATATAATCCCAGTTATTTTCCACCTCCAATTTTTTTTGGGGGGGGGGGGTCAATCGTTTATTTTTGTTTTAAGAGGGCTGATTTTCCACACTGGGGTAATTTTTTTTTTTTCTTTGGGGGGGGTGTGGGGGGTGCAGAAGAGATTTTTTTCTCTTCCCAGTGGAGCGGAGGCGGGTGCTGAAAGCGCCCTTTGTGCTGCACGGCTGGGGACAGGGCGCTCTCAGAGAGGCACTGGAGTGTGACAAATGCCTTAAACCAACATTATCCCCAGCCCGGGCTGATGGGTCGTGTCCCCCCCCCACCACCACCTGTCCCCTTCAGCCCCCTCCCCAACCCCCAGCCCTCATCACAAATTCATGGTGATACCGTTTTACCCAGGGGGGATGGAGGTGGAGCAGAGGGGTGAGGGTGGAGGGGTCAGGGTACACAGGTGGGGTGGAGGGTTTGGGATGGAGGGTTTGGGATAGAGGTAAAGGATGTGGGGTGGAGGGTTTGGGATGGAGGTGGAGGACATGGGGTGAAGGGTTTGGGATGGAGGAAGGTTTCAGGACACAGGTGGGATGGAAGGTTTGGGGTGGAGATGCGGGTTGCAGGATGCAGAGGTGGGATGTAGGATTTGGAATGGAGGGTTCAGGACACAGGTGGGACGAAGGATTTGGGATGGGGATGCAGGATGCAGAAGCAGGGTTTGGGCTGGAGAAGAGGGATTTAGGGTAAGTACTTGTAGGACACACACTGTGGGGATGGAAAATGCAGGTCCTGAGAGGCAGAAACAAGATTGAGGGTGCAGAGGGGGGCTGCAGGACAAAGGATGGTCCAGCCTGGAGCTGCAGCCAGCCAGGAAATGCAGATTTCCAAAGGTTTGGGACCCTGTAGAGGGTTTTGTCTTTCCTCTCTGTTCCCCATCTGGGTAGCAGAGCCTGGGCATGGGGCCACATCTGCCCACCAGATGTGGGGAGGGGCCTGAGCCCCTGCAGGTGGGGAAACATCTTGGCTCCATCCTGGCCGGGCTGGGAATGCTGCAGTTCCCTTTCCCAGGAAGCATCTATAGGGGCTGTAGCCCAATATGGCCCAGTAAAGCCCCCAGGCTGAGCTTAGAGAGGGCCCCAGGGTGGGGATCCCAGGTGGTGCAGAGCTGAAGGTGTAAGGAGCAGTTCCAGGAGCTTTCTCCTCTTTGTCCTTGTCATCCTCCTTGTCCTCCTCTTCCTCTCCTTGCCCTCTTCCTCCTCTTCCCCTTTTCCTCTCCTTCCATTATCTTGTCTCTTCTTCTCATCATCTTCAGCTTCTTATATCTTCTCATCTTTCCACCTCTTCTTGCCCTTCATCCTCTCTTTCCAGGTGAGATCTGTGGCCACATGTGCTCCATGCCTCAGTTTCTCCCCTCGTAGAAGTACCCACACTGCAGGGCAGGCTCAGGAGCTGATGCCACCCAATGCCACCTTCAGCGTGAAGGGCGGGGGAAGGGGCTAAGGACCAGAACAAGGGGGTGAGGACTGGGATGGGGTGATGGAGACCAGGAGAAGGTAAGAGGGAATGGGATGGGGTGAGCGGGGCCAGGACAAGGTGATGGGGACAGGGATGGACTGCTGGGATCCAGGACAAGGTGATGGGGACAGGGATGGGGTGGTGAAGACCAGGACAAGGTACCTGCTGGGGTCAGGATGATGATTATCTGGGATGAGGTGGTGGGGACCACGCTGAGGAACCTTCTGGGGATGGGGTGATGGGAACCAGGACAAGATACCTACCAGGCACAGAGCAGTGGGGACCAGGAGGAGGTTGGAACTGGGATGGGGAGCCCAGCACAGGGTGATGCTGACACGTCCCCGGTGAAGGAGAGCATCTCCCACACCAACCCTGAGCTGTGCACCTACAGCAGAGGGTGAGGAGAGAGAGGTTTGGGGTCCTCACCTCACTCATCCCAAAGAGCCGGACAGCTCCCACGGGACTGGGAGTGCCAAGGACTGGAGCTCCCACGGGGGATGAAAGGCTCCTGTCCCAGCAGCATTAGACGCGCCGCTAAGGCTCATTCCCGATCGGTCATGCTCCGAGGCGCAGCTGCAAAACCCCCTCCAGGAGCCCAGGATGCTCCAGGGGCTTTGTTTGGAGCAAGCCCCCTGCTTCCCTGAGACGAGGGAAAGAGATTATGGGGCAAGAGAAAGAAATTAAAAAAAAAAAAAAAATTAAAATCATCCTTGTGAGCACGGAGAGACAAAGGAGAGCCTGGATGCCACTGGCCTCCTTGGCTGCATGTCCCTCTCCAAGTGACCCCTGAGATGCACTGGCCCTGCCATGGTTGAGGGTCCCCATGGAGGGTTGGGGGGTGCCCCATACATCCCCCAAAATGAGTGAGAGAGGAGAAGGAGGAAAACATTGAGAGGGAAAAACCTTGGGAGGAAGGAAACCTGGCAAAGAAGGAAACCTTGCATGGAGGAAATCCCATCATGGCAAAGCCCAAGCCCTGGAGAAGGCAGGAGTGATGGTTTGGAGCAAGCCTGGCATGACAAGTCCTGCTGGCAAGAGCAAGCCCAATCAACAGACCCAAGTGACAGGCCCAGTGGAGCAGGTCCAGTGGTTCTGCACCAGCCAGGTGTGCTCAGGCACCATCCCTCCCAGCACCCAGCCCAGCCCAAACCCATCGGGGTTTCCCTCTGCTGAGGTTAATTGGGTTACACAGAGCTTGTCTGGGTGCCTGCTTCCTAATGAGCATCTCATTTGAATCCATGCAAAATAGCAGGGAGCATGGCACCGTGCTAATTAAAACCATTGCTTGTTGTTAATTAACCAGCAATTCCCCTTTCCAAGAGGGTATTTGCATGCAAATGGTGCCTGAGGAGGAGATGGGGAGGGGAAAATAATCCTGCTCTGGGTTTGGGGCATTTTCTTTGGATTAAATGGGATTTTTAATCCCTTGAGGATTTTCAAGGGTTCATTTTCTAGGTTTTCTTCCCCATCCACACTTACGGAAATAACGACATCCCACAGGAAACCTCCGGAGTGATAAAATTAGGGCTGGTAGACACAGCACAAACCTTTGGTCTCACAGGTTGGCCCCCATCCCTCACCCCCAGTCTTTGTTCTAAGGGTGATTTATTTATTTTTGTTTTATAGAAAAGCCCATTTCTCTCATTTTTAGACACAGGAGCTGTGTTTCCTCACGACTCATTGCTGGAGCCTTTCCAAAGTCCCCTTCCATCTCAGTCCACGTGGAGATGAGACCCAAAATTTAACAAATCCCTAAACAACAGGAGCCTTTTCTGGGTGGGTTTGGGGCCTTGCAGGAAGGGCAGAGGTTTGGGTGCAAGGGGAGGCCATCATGCACCAATTCCACCAGTTTTAATCCCACCGATTAGGTCTAATGCTGGGCAATTTAGCAAGCTGTTAATATTAAATTACGCTGCAAATGATGGGAGCTTCCCCCACGCTCCCCACGATCTGGCTGTGGTTTGCAGCTGGATGCTATCCAAACCTCCAAAAACCCGAATTTTTTTTTTTTTTTTTTTTTTTTTTTCCTGCTTTCCAGCCCTGTCTCGCCCAAGCAGGGGTTTCTCCGTGGTGTTACCCAGGAGGGGATGATGCACAGCATGCTGAACCATTATTTCAACTACAGAAAAAAACCCGGAGCCGCTCTCCTGCTCCCACAATGGTGTTTTGCAACGGGGTGCACGGGAGCCACAGCTCTGCCCTGGGTTGCAGAGAGGCTTAGGAACCCCTCAAGGGTTTGCAACAGGTACCCCAAGCCTTGGCTCGGGTGTGCAAACAAGCAGCCAGGGCACGGCTGTGACCTTTGCACGGTGCACACGAGGGAAGATTGCACAGCGCACAGGCCTCAGGAGCACTGCTTGCTGCGAGGCTGTGGTGTGTGCATGGTGCAGGGGTGCACGGGGGGATCACCACAGGATGGTTTGGGCTAAAAGGGGCCCCAAAGACCACCTCGTTCCAACCCCCTGGCATGGACAAGGAGGTTGGGACAGGCTGCACAGGTGCGTGGGGGAAGAGCTGGCTGGGTGCATGGTGCAAGGTTCACATTTGCAAGGATGCACAGTGCATGGGTGCATGAATGTATAGCGCCTGGGACACGGGTACGTGGGTGCACGGTGCATGTGTGCACGGTGCCCAGGACACGGGTGCACGGTACCGTGTGTGTGGGTGCAGAGTGCCTGGCACACGGCTGCGTGGCTCCAGGGCACACGCGTGCTCTGTGCCGGTGTCCCGCGGTGCCCACGCAGCTCACTCCCGGTCTCCATCCTCCCCCCGTCCCGGAGCTCCCGGTGAGGCTCCGGGCTCTGGGAGGTTCCGGGCCGCTCTCCCCGCCGCCCCGGTGGTGCGGGCCGCCCCCGGCGCTTCCCCCCGCGGGCCGTGGTACGCTCGGTGGGGCGGGGCCGGGGCGGAGCCACCGCCTTCTCCTCCTTCTTCTCCCCGAGCCGGGCCGGCGGCGGGAGCGGGGCGGGGAGGGGGAGAGGAGCGGCGGGTCTGGGCCGGTCGGCGGTGGATGGAGGCTCCAGACCGCCGGGTCTCCCGCCCCAGCCTGGAATGTCCTGGGGAGCCGCCACCGAGAGGGAGCGGGGCCGCGACGGAGGGGGAGGAGGAGGAGAGGCGGCTGGCGAGAGGTAAAGGGGGCGGCGAGCGCTTCCCGCCGCGGTGAGGGGAGAGGACGTGGGGCGGTGTGAGGGGAAAGGATGGGGGAGACGTGAGGGGAGTTCGGGGGAGCTGCGAGGGGGAGGCTGTGAGGGCAGAGGCCGGGGACAGCCGGGCAGGTGGCAGCAGTGGCTCGGCGGGACTCGGGCGCTCCTGTCAGCCCCGAGGGGGCTGAGGTGTCCCCGGCTCCTCGGGGGTCTCCGCCGGTCGGGCTGGGTGTGTGGGGAAAAGCCGTGTAGCGAAGTCAAAGCACGACCCAAGGAGGGTTTATCTGACGGGGTTTATTCAAACCATCTGAATTCGGTTGCTTTTTGGGTTTTGTTTTCGTCTCCTCGGTCTGTGAGGCTGAGCGGGAGAGCAGATTAAAGTCGAGCCTGTACGGAGAGCTGGAAAAAAAACTAAAAAAATCAACCAACCCATCAGAGCGCAGTTTCACTGCTCTGCCTGCAGTCTGTTACTGATTTACGGGCTTATTTCACAGTGAAAGTTACTTTGGCTCTGCTGTATTTGTCATTAAAACGCTCTTCTACTGGAGTCTCGGCAGGGATGGGCTGGAGGTCGCGTCTGGCTTCTCCACAGCCTGAAAACAGCTCATCTCGGTGCTTGTTTTTATCCGTAAGGTCACTTTGTCAGCCCCTGGAGCAAGAGGTGGGTGCGATGTCTCAGGATCTAAAGCATCGTGACATGCTAACTCGTTTTTTAATTTTTTAAATTTTTATTTTTGCATCAAGGTGCCTCCATCCTTCAAGCCGCCCAGTTCTTGAGTTTGAAATTGCTTCTGCTTGCTTTTGGCTTTGCCAGAAAAAAAAAAAAAAAGAAAGTAATAATTACGCTGGCTTTTAATGAAAGAACTTTACAGTCGCCTTATTGCATGTTTTCAATATTGGTGTTTTCAAACCCAAAGGGAAATGTTTTTCAGACATAACACACAACTTTTCAACTGCTGGAGCAGAAAACAGGCGGTGTTTATTTTGCCCCTGCCTCGTAACTTTTTTTAATGGTTAAATGTGATGGCTTTATGTAGGTTGTTTGTTGTTTGTTTGTTTTTTTTCCCCTCCCATTTTAAACTGCTTTCCCAAAGGACTTGCTGTGTCTCAGAGGCTCCCGAGGAGAAGCTGCGCCGAGCCCGCGGCTGTAAAGCTGTCAGCTCTGAAGCGGTGTTTACTCACCGAGTTGTATCTTTCACACATCCACCAGAAACACAGTTTACTAACCCTAAACACACCGCTTGTCACTGAGGTGACCGGTAGCGTCTCTGCTTTTATCCTCTGGGGGTTTTGTCATCCGTTTCCCTTTGAACAAAGCAGGTAAATCCCGTGGTGTTGCCTGCAGCCCTTTGGCTTTTTGCTGCCCCGAGCACTCGGGGGTTTTGACACTTGTGATTTCCATCAGGAGAAAAAGTGCTTCTGTCACTGTGGTTGCTGGGTGCAACAGCCCACTCCCTTGCGTCTCAGTATTCTCCAAAATTCTCTGCTCGACCAGTGGTGAATGTTTGATGGCATAATTTCTTAACTCTTTTCCATGAAATTTGGTATTTTAGGCCCCGATTACAACCTGCGTGCACTTGTTGCACCGAGCTGAGCTACATGGTGAGCGCCAAAACCAACCCCCTGCTTCATTTTAAACAAGTGATGAGCCTGTCTATGGAGAGGGCTTGAGAACTCTGTTACAAAGAAATAATTTTCTTCTTTATTTTTTCCTGTATTCCTCTCACCAAAACAAGAGGGAAGAATAAGCTCCCTGGTTTTGCATCCCAGAAAACTCCTCCGGCTCACAGAGCGACCTCAGAAACCTGTGACGGGTGTTCAAAACTAGTTGGTTATTTAAAGCTGGACTCCAGGTATAAAAATACCGAGGCAGGGGGCTCCCCTGCTTTACCTGGTTGCTTCATATCAAAAGGTGTTTTATTTTTTCCAAGGAGGAGGAAGTAAGGTGGGCCCAGCTCTAGAGGCGAGGGATTAGTTCTTCACCCCAGGGTGAGTGCAGTGGCTTTGTTGCTGGGATTAATGTGCTTTACACCCTTAAGCTGCTCCCAGTACTTGGAAAGAGTCGTGCCCGGGTGGGTGGGAAGCTCTGGTACCCCATGGAAAGAAGCTTGGAGTGGGGGCTAGGGGTGATTTTTGGTTATTTTTCATTGTTTTGCAAGCACTGGCTTGAGTTGGTTCTTTGCATTCTTGGGACGGTTGCAAAGTTGTGTTTGGGTCTGCTCCCTCTGCTGGGCAGCCCAGCTGGGATGCAGCAGGACTAAAATTTGCATCTCTCACCCCAAAACTGAGGGGAAAAAACCCACCTAAGGAGAGGCCTGATTGCTGCGGGGAGCAGACCCCACCAGCCCTTCCATTTGCTCAAGGTGCTCTGTGAGCTGGGGCTCGTGCTTACTTTGGCTGCCTGGTGTGCCAGAGGAATAAAGCAGCTGTGCTCTGGCTTCAGGTGATGTCACCCAAGGATTTGAACTGTCAGAGCTTGAAAAAAAATAACACAGCCTCGTTTAAAAGCTGCTGGGGCAGATGTGGAAACTGTGAAGCAAAAGCTGCGCCGGCATTCCGTCATCTCATAAATCCTCCTCCCCCTGTCCCCAAGCTGATTTGCTTCACCTCGATCCTCCCGAGACCCCTGAAATTAATTTGGTGGCTGCTGGAGCTGAGGCACAACCACAAAGTGCCAAAAAAGCCCACAACAAACAACTTGTAATCTGTATGCTCTGAAACCTTTGGTTGAGTCCCAGCAGCCCTGCGCGAGGCTTCACCCACAAACCTGCCGAGATCTGGAATCCCTGATAACATTTTTCTCCATGGAATCGCAGCTTCCAAACCTGCCCGACGCCTTTTGTCAGGCAACGTCTAATTTGTATGAATTAATTGATACTGTAAACCTGACCTTGAGATGGAGAGTCAGCTTTTTTGTTTTGTTTTGGGTTTTGTTTTTTTTTTTGTCTGCTGCTTTTGCTTACGACCCGTGAGAGGCTCCGCTTCCACTGAGCCAACCTGCTTTCCCCACTTGTTTTTCTATGGGTTTTCTGGTTTTCCTCAGTGTTCCAGTGGGCTGGGAGCTCCTGAGCCAATTCCTCTCTGCAACTGGGGTGAGACTGGTCAAAAATCCTGCCTTACAGAGCTTCAAATTCAAAGGTTTTAAATCCTGCAGCAAGCAGAGCTGCTCAGATTTCCTCATTGAATGGGAATTCCCAGCTTGTCTTTTGCAACCCTGACTTTTAAAGCTGGTACAGGGGGTTCAAACCTTGTTCTCCATGTGCTCTTTTATCTCATCTGGAGATAGTGTGCTGGGACTGAGGCACTTTTCTGGGTGTATTCCCTTTTCTTCCATCTTGCTGCTCTCCCCAAACAAGCCTTGCTGGTGTGTGTCCCATTCTCCCCATTTGTCCTTGGCAATTTAAGCCGAAAAAGAAAAACCCCAAAACTCCTTGCTGTATTACTTCAGCTAATGAGCCCACTCCAGGATTTTTAGACTAGATAATTTCCTCTGTGGGCCTGGAGATAGTTTTTATTTGTATTTTTGGTCAACTGAGTGTTCTTCCCAGAGTTTCCTCTTGCTTAGCACGGCTGCCAGCCCTCAGTGTGTCAGAGTTGCCACTCAGCTCCCCCAGCTCGCTGGGGATGGTGACTCTGGTGACACTTGTTGTTTGCTGGGGGGAAAACTGCTTCTTCAGACTGCACCCCACCACACCTGTCTTTTCCATTAGTCTTCTACTTTGCTCTTGCCGTGGAAGAAATACTTTGTCTTTCAACGGGAGGGGAAAATCACCATGCAAGGTGGGTTGTTTTCCCATTTCCCATTCCTAGGAGATGTCTCCGAGCTCTTCTAGCCAGGTGGGATTCCATTTTTTAATTTTTTTTTTTATTATTTTTCACCCCCCCCCTTCCTTTTTTTTTCTTTTTTTTTTTGGAAGGGGGGCAGGCACAGTTTCACATTACAGCCAAGGACTGGCTGCTGCAGGAGGTGGCAGGTACATTCCTGCCTCTTCCCTGCTGTGGGAATCTGGAGCAGCCGCAGGGGAGTGACTCCAGCTCAACCCTTCAGATGATAACAATTATAATAAAAAAAAACCAAACCACACCACACCAAGCCCCAAAAAACTTTCCCGCTGGATCTTGCCCCACGGTTACAGAGTTGCTAAATCTTCCACCCCAATGATTGGCCCTTGGGGGACAGAAGGGGGGTGGAGGAGGAGGGGAAACTGATTTTGGTTTTTGGCAGCAGAGGGGTTTTAAATTGGCTTTGCTGGCTCATAAAACCCCATTGCCTCATGGTGGAATATTTTCCTGCCAAGAGGGATGGTCTCCTTCCCCCAGCACTCTCTGATGAGGAGACCATCCCTTTTGGCCACAATCAGCATTGCCTCTGGCTTGGCCATGAGGTGAAACCACACTCGTGGCCTCCCCTATCTGTCCCAACCTGCTGGTGATTTATTCCCCCTTACTTTTTACCAATATTTGTTGCAATTCAAAGAGGGCTTCTCCTTGCAGCACAAAATGCCAAAGAGGCCTCGCTCTGAAGAATTTTAGAAGAAAGGATGGTTGGTATTTGGTTTTTTTTTTTACATGCCCCAGGCGACCCTTCTTGTGAAGACCAGGGGAATGACAACAAGGTTAACCTGACTGATTCTTGAGTTGAAATTCCCCACTTGCTTCTGGACTAGATTGCCCTGAGAAAAAAAAGCCTGTTACCAGGTGGTATTTTTTAATTTTTTTTTTTCCAGTTTTTATTCCCTTTTTTAAACTTCTTGTTTGTTAAGAGATGCTAGACCAGCCCAAATAAGGGTATGAGAGAGGCTGGCCATTTCCAGGAGAGGATCCACAGACAGTCAGTGCATGACTTGTTGCCTTTATCTGTGAGATCAGGAGATTCCTTTGCAGTGATGGATTAATCCACTCTTGAGTGAATAATATAACCAAGAACAAGCAGGAGCCAGTGCTCCCAAACAGATGATTTGTTTAATACGTGTGTGCCTCTCCTCCCCCTCTGAGAAGCTTCTTTCTTCACCCTTTCATTCTGCAGCAACCTGCGGGACACTCCAGCCAACCCCCCACCCTGTGCTGACAGGGGAGATGAGGACAGGGCCAGGAGGATGAGATGTGCTGGAAGAGGCTCAGGTTGGAGGGAGGAGGGTGCCTGTGGGCTGCTCTGCCTGTGGTGTCACCCAGCTGCACGTCCTCCCTGCTGAGGGGGTTGAGCTTGGACACCTCAGGGTCACCCAGTGAAAAAAGTTGGATGCAGGGAGGTGGGAATTTGGGGTTGGGAGAATGAGCTTGGGGTTGAGGGTTGGACTTGGAGTTAAAGGGTTGTTGGTTGGACTTCATGATCTCTGGAGGTCCATCCAGCCCCTAACATTCTGTGATGATTCTGTGACTCTGTGGAGGTGGCAGTGGGTGGTTTAGAGGTGTGACATGCAGGAAGGTGGTGGTGAGGTGGGTCTGGTTGTACACCTTGCATGCAGCCTGGGTTTTGAGCTTCTCAGGATTGTTCGGAGCCTCATGCTGAAAGATCTTCCAGGGACAGGCATTCAGTCCCTGTGACCACACACGTGTGAGGCTGGGCAGGGAGCTGCACAACATCAGGAATGGAATTCCTGCAGCTAAAGCTATTCCCATCCCTGTGGATAGACTGGAATCACTCTTTGGCAGCTTTAACATCTTTAAAGGTACTGAGGGTCCATCTTGTTGACAAGGCTGAAAGAGGGGTGATGGTTGTAGATGTCTGGGCAGGTCTTCCTTTTGCTCAGCACCTCCCTGTCTAGTTGTGGTCACCAGCAGAAGCTCTGACAGCTCAAGGTCAAGTTAGTGAAACTCTTCAGCTTTGGGTATTGGTGTCCTCAGGGTATGGGTTCGGAAGCCCTGGTGACAGCTGTGTCCTGGAGAACATCTGAAGGGGCAAAGAGGAGATCTTTAAACCAGGGTTTCCCCCCCTTTTTGAGAAGGAGCTTTGCTGGTGGTGGCTGTATGGAATTTTGGGTATCTGGAGGGTTTTGCTGTGTAATGTTCCAGCTCCATGTAGATGAAGCCATACAATAGCATGTGGTTTCCCTTTGTTCCCCCCTCCTTCCTCTGATAGGAGCTCACAACTGTTTCCCCATGACAGCACTGTGTGGTGGGCTCGGGTTTTCCTCCTGTTTGCTGAGGGCTTGATCCATCTGAGGAGCCCTCTCACCTTTGCCATTGCCTGAGGAGATCTCTTTGTTCCCCAGAAGGTGCTCTGGGATCCTCAGTCCTGCTTCAGAGTGACAGTGGGGATCTGAGTCTCCTCTCCTGAGACGCCAGTGAAGGGAGGAAAACCTCGAGGGGTTTTTGGAACAGAAGATGTTTTCTGTTCCTGCCACTAATCTTTGTTGCAGAGTGAAGGAGGAATGTATACTTGAAAAGTCTCTCAGGGTGTAGAAGGAAGCTGGCAACGGATGTAATCAAAACCCTTATTAACAAAACTCGTGAAAATATGTTGAAATTTCCAGGCTTAATGGTAGCATTTGGAATTCAACTCTTCAGACTCAGGCAGTTTGGGGGCACAAAACTCTGTGGGTGTTGGAATTAACTGGAGAGGAGCCTGGGAACAGCTCACTAAGGGTGGACACTGAAGTTTGACCAACTCTGGTTGTGTGGCTGGAGTCTCCTCATGGGCATCCTCCTGGTTCTGGTGTGTCTGAAACAACTCTGGGTCCAGTGAAACAACACCCACCCCCAAACAAACTTTCCAGGAGCCCCAAACTTTCCAGGAGCCCCAAAATTTCCAGCCTTCTTGTCTGTCGGAGTGAGGGACCTGCAAGTGACCCTCACCATCCAGACCCCCTTCACAGAGTGAAGAAGCTGCAGGTTGGGGAGGTAAAAAGAAGCTGAAGTCCTTCTCCCAGCCAGAGGTGTGAAGCTGTTTATTTTCACTCTGGCCAATGGATATATTGCAGGAGGCAGATGCTCAGCTTCAGCATTCCCCACTTATTTGGGCTCTGGCAAGTGTACAAGTGTTGTCTCTTCTAATCCCCTGATATTAAAAAGTCCAGGCACCTTTCTCTGGCTGGCTCTCAGACTGCTTTAAAAAAAAAAACAACAACACACACACAGATAAGCCAAAAAAAAAAAAAAAAAAAAAAAGAGAAACATTCACTTTCTTTGCCAAGTTTAAATGAAGACTAATGCCGTGGTTCTGCTTAATCTTGTTTTTCTTGCTATCTGATGGATGCTAACGTGGGATGGAATCAATCCCGGCAGCCGTTATCTTTGCAGGGCCCCTGCCTCTTGCTGAGCTCGGCATTAAAGGCATGTGGGGGAGCTGGCAGAGAGTCTGGAATCTTCTTCCTACCTCCTGAAGCCCCAGCACCCCTGTCCCTCCTTGCCTTTGGGAAGGTGCCTTCCCAGCATCTCCGCTCTGCTTGTTGGGCATCTGAACAGGAATCCTGTTCAGGATACATCCGTGTGAGTGAAAACAGGTGAAAGTCTCCCTGGTACCCATGATGAAACCCAACTGGTTTCCTACCAGCTGCTCATGTTGGAACTGGTTCTGCTGGTGGTGGGAGGAGGCCCAGGGCCTCTCCCACCTTGGAGGGTGCTGCCCTGAAATGCCCCATCCCTGCTGGGCTGGGGGACAGCACGGAGCTCAGGTGGAGGAGCTGAACCCTCAGGCTGTGTTTTGGTGATCCTTGCTGCCTCCATAGCCTGGATCCACCCACTCCTGCAGTGCCACTGGTACCAGGGAGAATGTGGGACACTCCAGATCAGCTCTCACCTCTGAGCACATCCAGCCCCAAGCCCCTTTCTCCTTCCTCACGGAGGAGCCAGCTCAGTTTCTCAGAGCAAACCTGATTTTTGTCCTCATTTGTTTCCTTGCTCTTGTGCTGAGGCAGCTTTTACCTGAGGTGAAGGGGATTGTTGGGCTGAGGGAATATTGTCAGCCATGTGTCAGTGTCAGGTATTCCTCCCCTCGAGGTTATGAGATGTGGCAGAGTTCTGTTCTTCAGTTTGGAAAGCGGGTTTGGGTCTGGGGAGCCGTGGGTGGGAGGGAGAGAGCAGTAAAACCCAACGGAGGGATGGATTGTGGCTGGCTTGTTGCAGTCAGGGTGGAGAAGGACGGGCTTTTTCCTGCCTTCTCCCTCAGCTGTCACTGCTTTTTAATAAGCGAACCTGGAATTTTATTTTTTTTTTATTTCCTTTTCTTGGTTCTACTCTGGAGCTGGGGTTGGGTGGCAGCGACTCGAGCAGTGATCCTGAGCAGAGGGACAGCACTTTGGATCAGGAAACTGAGCCCAAGTGGATCACTTGGGGTCTGGTTCCAGCTGTCCCAGCCAGTCCTGGAGGGGTGACTAACAACCCCGGGCCTCCCATATCCTGCAGCTCGGAGTTCAGGGCTCCTAATTGCTGATGATGTCAGGCAGCAGGCGATGGGCTCGCTATAAATTCCGGCTGCAGGTGTGGATTTAATTGTCCTCCTTTCCTGGAAGGGAGCAGTGTGGAGCCCTGCAAGTCACAACAGACCCAGTAGGACTCTTTGAGGTGGTGGTGGGGGTTGTATGGCTAAACCAACCCAGTGGAGTTTTTTAGAGCTTTTAGACAAGGCCCATGAAGAATCACCTCGGGAATGAGGTCAGCTGGGGTTGCTCTGCTTTCCAGAAACCTTCTCTCCCATCAGAACCCACCAGGGAGTGCTTTAGGTGGTGTGTGTGGACACATGCTCCTTTGTCTGAGGAGCTGACAAGTGTTTCTGGAGCCAGCCCGTGGTTCTAGTCCTGTTTTTAATTTCATTTGTGCTTGATTCTGTTTAGAGGAACTGTAGGGAGATGATAAAACTTGACATGTGATCATCCTTGACAAGCAGCATGCAGACCTTGGGGTGAGGAAGAGCCCCAGCCCCAGGCAGTACTGGAGGTTGCTGTAGCCTGTGCACATGGGGCTTGGATGATGAGGACACTGAGTCCTCCCCCTCACTCAAGCAAAACTCACCTTGGAGTTGAGTTTTGTATCTTTTTTTGTTAACTTTTGCCCACATTTCAGTGTTTATTAAAGGCACCAGGGTGCTGCTGGGGGCAAAGTTTCCTTCCAAGGGCCCCTTCCTTCCTATTCCCTCCTTTGGACTCCTCAAGCTGAAACTGCTCCTCATCCAGCTGAAATCCAAACCTCCTTTTTTCCTTTGGCTGAGTCTTCAGTGGATCTGATTCAGGTGGTGGCCACACGATCTCGGGGGAAGATAAGAGAATGCATGCCAGCTCCTGAAGGAAGGGGTTGCTGCCCTCCTTGGCTGTGTCCTTGCTTTAAATGGCCTTAAACTGGTTATGAAATCTCAGAGTTTGATAAAAAAATGCCTTGGGCTCAGGGTAAGGAGCAGAGAGGGTGAACATTTGCAGGAGGACCCTTCTGGATGTGACCTGAGAGGCACAGAGCTTCTCCTTGGCCATCAGAAGGTGGTGAGATGGAATCCTTCCAGGTGTGGAGCTCCACATGGGGAAGAAACCAGGAGTCTGAGGCAAAGGGGTGCCTGGGGAGGAGGGAACAGGGCAGGGTGAGGTCTTTGGGAGAGGGTGAGAATTTTGTAATGCCTTGGCTTTTCAGTTACCACCATGGGACTGTTTGACAAATGACACTTACAGCTCCCTCGGGGTCTAGAAGCCCTGATTTAGGCATTTAAGACATAATTGCAGCCCCTAACGTGTACTTCAGACTCCTGCTCTCTCCTTGCTCTTCCCCTGATGCCAGAAGAGGCAGAAACCATTCCCACTTCATTAGCATAGCAGCAGGAGGACTGTCTCAGCTTTTTTTTTCCCCCTGAACTTAATAATAAAATTAATCTAATTGTTCTGCCTGTTTGTGGGGAGGAAAGTGTGGCTTCTACCATTTTTTTTTTTTTTTTTTTCCTGTCTGCAGCAGTGTGGAAATCTTGGGGCTAAACGAGTGTGTTCAGCTGCCTCTGCTCCAGGCTTGCAGTCCACAAACTGTTAAATTTTCTCCCCTCGACTCACAAATCCATTTTTCCAGTCCATGCCAAAGCATGCGTTCTTCTATCAAGACCATATGTACTCCCAGACTTTTTTTTTTAAAGTCAAGGTGTTTTTGAAATATTGGAGTGCGAGCTGAGTATCTGAGTAATCATGACTGTCTCCTAAAAAGAAAAAACAAAAAAAATTTCTATCAGCCTCACGTATGACTTGAAGGATTAATGGAAAGCTAAACTTTGATCAGAGTCCAACAGCTGATACCAACCATCCCTGAGACTTTCCAGGCCTGAAAAGCAAAAAAGAGAAAAAAAAACAACAGCGACCAAGTCGGCAAAAGATCTGCAGCTCCATTGCATTCTGACTGTTTTTAGGCAAAGTTGTCTCTCCTTCCCTCAGTTGCTTAACATTTCCTGGTATCACCTTTGTCCTGTGACACTGGAGCTTACATCTAGCAGAGCTGGAGTAAATTATGGATGTTTTATATGCTTTGGAAAGACCCCCATGTCTTAGGGAGGAAAGCCACCAGGACTTAAAGTCCCCAATCTTTGTAGGAACTCGGTCCCTGTCTCGTTTGCTCAGTGCTGTTTGTTCTTCTCTGCCATCTGCTTGCCCCGAGCAAACATTCAGGCCTCATTTTGACAAAAATAGGGTGCTGTTACCCGTGGCTGCACAATCCATAAAATATTTAAGTCTCCCACAACCCCCAAATTGCCCTTGGGATCTGTCACTGACTCACTGGGGTTTTAAGTTGTCTGCAGCAAGTGTTGAGGTTCCATGCACGCTCCTTATAGAAAGAGTAAAAATTTTAAAACGGGACTCAAAAAGAGTAAAAAAAAAATTTAAAAAGTGACCTAAAGAGAGTAAACATAGAGATAGTGAAGTGGGAAGATGCCTAGGAGACACTTGGAGATGTTCCTGGACTCGAGGACTGCACAATTAATTTCTCTCCTTTGGGTTGTTACAGTGAGGATCTAGGTACAGAGTACACTTTTTATTTGTTTCAAATATCATCAGTAAATATCAAAAAATTCCCTGGTCATTTTTTAACTCCTTTCCCTGTAGATGCCTTGTGAGTAGGTTTCCCTGCTTCCTGACCCGTTGGTGTCTTTCACTCTTGGTTTACAGGCTTGCTGTCAGCAATCTGGTTTTAGGGGGGAGTTGATTTTTGAGGGGAGAGAAGAACCCTTGCAGAGTTGAGATTGTTTGCTGAGAGCTTCCACAAAATCCCTTTGAAGTTTGTCACTTTGGGACTCAACTCTCACAGAACCCTGCCTGTCCCGATGCCATCATTGGAATGCAAATGTCTGATTATGGTATTTAAATTAAAGAAAAACAAAACAAAATAACAATCCCACTCCTGCCTGGCTCCTTATCTCCCTCCCTTGGCTTCCTGTAATTTAGCCACATAGAAACTGCATTTTCACAGGGCTGGAGAAGAGAGTGGAAAACGGGAAAATGGGACCACTTGACATTTTTTAATTTTTAAATTTTTTAAAAAGAAAATTTAATTTTTTTTTTTTCTTTTAGGCCAGGCTGTGACTCCAGCAGGATTTTCTGGGTGCTCCAGCCCTCTCCTCAGCACGTAATTAGGAACACATTGATTCTTATTGCAGCTGGCAGCTGCTGGCTATTGCCTTTTTCAGCTTCTGACCCCCATAGTCCCGCTGACCTTTCCTGGGGTTAGTCGTAGGCCCTTTTCATTGTGATGGGCTCGAAGTGGCTCATGTGGAGTTGATTATTTCCTTGCTTGTCTGGCCTTTTTGGTGCCATAACTCCAAGTCACTTCCATTTTCTTCCCCTGCTTTTGGCTGACCACAGTGAAAGGAAATGCTTTTGCTGGCGACAGGATCGGTTTGCACGCTTGACTGCCTCGATTGAGACCCTGAAAAGGGGGGAGGGGGAGGGTAATGAACACTGTAGGTGCTGCATTTGCTCTTTAAAGCTCGGCCTTAATGATTGAGTGGTCATTAAGCATTCATAAAAATGAGCCTCGGTTGGCTTTTTCGCCAGCTCGAACCGCCGGGCATGAAAAATAAAAAACAAAAAACCCCACCGTAATCCTTCACCCAACCTCTTCACACCCGGCGCGTGGGTGCTGGGGACCTCTCCCAGGCTTTCCCACCCACCAGAAGACCCCGGGCTAAACCTCAGTGGTGGCTAAACCTCAGTGGTTGGTTTTGGGGCTGCTCACCCCTGCACAAAAAGCTAATGAAGTCTATATGCCAGCTGTTACACTCATTTTGCCAGACCCCAGGAGGACAGCATGAAGACAGCCCGTGATCAAAGGCTTCGGAGATCACTGAGGAGCCGAGCTGCAGGAATGTCTGATTGCTTTCTCTTGGAATGCCACAGGCTTCAATACCTTTTTTTTTTTTTTAAGGTGTCTTGGTGTGAGATTTAATGATCTAACTCGGCTTGCTCACACTAAAGGTTCAGTCAATTTTGGGGGGGGGAGTGGTTTTCGTTTGCTCTCAATTTAGGTGCTTTGAAAGTCAGGGATTTTTGTTACGCTGACGGAAACAATCTTGGGGGGAGAGCAACTTAAAATGAAGTTTTTCTTGGTAATTCTGGAGAGTAAAGCACTCTCCAGGGGGGGTTAAAGCCCAACATCTTGCTGTGCTCTAGGTGTTAAATCAAAGGAGTTCAGATGACTCTGAGTTGCTGCTGTTGAGGAAAAATGTGAAATCTTCAGTCTACAAAGCTGGCTGACTCCAAGCTTGGTGTGGCACTGCTGCCTCTGTCACTTGTTCCTTGGGCTTCTCAGCAAAAGCTGTCAGAGGTGGAGCAGGTGACCTGAATAATTCCCTCTGTTCCCCAGTGTGGTGTTTCCTTCCTCTTCCTTCTCCTTTTTATGGGACCTGTGCATTTGTGTAGTGCAGAAACCCTTTCCTCCTTTAGCTTCACACTGAAGTGGCTCCTGGAAGTCCTGGTGAGTTTTGGAGGGAGTGATGGAGCCAGAGGATGGTGAAGGTCGGGTTGACATGGGGTGGTGGTGACTGGATAGCTCTGGTGGGTGTTGGGAAGGGAGGTCCTGGCATTCCCCTGCCAGCTGCTCTGAGGTGGCAGGAAGATGATTCAGGGAGCTTGAGGGAAGGAAAACTGTCAGAAAATGGGAGAAAATTAGTATGAGGCAATGGTCTTTTTTGTAGCAGCTCTGCCCTCCACTGCGAGGGTGGAGATGAGGAGTTTGTGGTCTGGAAAATAAGCCAGGAAGGTTCTCAGCTGTGTTTTGAAGGACAGGATCTGTTAAGAGTATAAAGCCTTTTTTTGAGCCAAACACAGGTAGGAGTGAGGGAGTCTGGAGGTGATGGGTTAAATCAGCTCCACTCAGCAGCCCAGACGTGGAGCCTTAGGTGTGAGACTGCTGGTTCCTGGAGAAACAGTGACAGGTGTGAAGCTTTAGGGAGACAGGAGCCTTAGGAAACCTCTCAGGTGTCCATGGAATGGTTGGGATGATGATTCTCCTGACATGAGTTCCCTTCTCTTCCTCATTTCCCTTGATCTGTGAACAAGTGACTTCAGAGCTGACCAAGGAAGGTTGAGTGCTGGATGAAAGGATTTGGAAGGTGATGTTAGGTCTTTAGAACGTGACTTTAGAAGTCAAATACAACCTTGACTGATCTTCCAGTGGTGGAGTCACCCTCTCAAACAAAGAACAATGAATAGGGCTGAGTTGTTCCCAAGTGAGCCCAGCCTGGAGTTGAGGACACTGAAATGAAGCCACATCTAACAGTGTTCCTCTTTCCCTTCTGAGTACATCCCCAGTGGGACCTCTGTGCCTAGCAAGGGGCTTCTGGAGGGGCACCAGCTGCAGAAAGAATAGGAAGATCCCCCTGATATTTTGGGGGTTGTTGGATGGTGCATCTGCCCCCAAGTGAGAGGCTTCTGCATTGCCTTCAGAAGCAGCAGATGTTGGGCTGCTGGCGTGTTGTTCCTCAGCAATGCTCCTCCAATTAAAGGGGATATTTTTCCTTTTTATTTCCCCTCCAGTCAAGGAATTCTGGTCTCTGTGGCTTGCTCTGTGCACTCTCTGCCTTCCAGTTGCTCTCCCCAAGCCAAACTGGTAGGTCAGAGGAGGAGTAGCTGTTGACACTGGCAGCGAGGAACATGTGAAGAGAAAGATAAACAGTGGGAAATCAGAGCCCCGGATAAAGTAGATCTCCAAAGATAAAGTTTAGTTAAAGATAATGAGCTGGCCTTGTTTAAACCAGACAGCTGCGAAAGAACCCGGTAGCTCCATGTGCTGGGGTTAAAGTTGAGCCAGAATATACGTTTCAGTGCTTTGCATAAATAAATAACCCAGGGAAGGCTTGGAGTAAAGCAACATTGCCCCCATCACCACCACCACCCCCCCAGCCCCTCTTCAGGCGAGTGTTTTGATGTTAACAAGTTCTCGGGGTGTTTACTTTGTCCTGGTGGAGCGGCTTCTCCTGCCCTTGAACCCGAGGAGAATTCAAATAAACCGAGGCTTTTGTCACCAGAACAGCCTCGCCACTGCATCTCCCCAACAGCTGAACGAAAGTGGGCAGATCAGATAAAAAACTGCCCCAAAAAACAGGACAACTCTTGCAGCCTTCCAAGAGAAGCCCATATTGTTACTATTATTATTGTTGTTGTTTTATTTTATTATTGTTGTTGTTATTATTATTATTATACTCCTTTCCCCTTCCCCCTTTTCCTTCTCCTTCTCTTTCTCCCTTCTCCCTTCTCCCTTCTCCCTTCTCCCTTCTCCCTTCTCCCTTCTCCCTTCTCCCTTCTCCCTTCTCCCTTCTCCTTCTCCTTCTCCTTCTCCTTCTCCTTCTCCTTCTCCTTCTCCTTCCCCTTCTCCCTTCTCCTTCTCCTCCTTCTCATTATTAGAGTCTTTTCCTGCTGCTCACTTAGCATGTATATTTTACAGCCAGGTTCTGAATATAAATTACTGTTATTTTAAAATAATTTTGCTTTTGATACGTGGATCCACCTTGGAGAGGACATCCAAGAAACCAGGACCCAGGTGTAGGATTGTTGCACTTGTTTCCCTGCTGCTGGAGGAGCTCCCAGGGTTTTTTTTCTGTGTGTTGGATGCCTGTTTGTACCCATGTCTGATAGATGAGATGTTTAAAATACATGCTGGGTGTTATCAGCAGCACCGGGCTGATGAATGGGGTAACTGTGCTAAACAGGCTCCAGTCTTATCTGTCATAATGTTATGCAAACAGCAAACTGAAATTATTTTTTCCTCCCTGGGAGAAGAGAGTATTTGATGGAGACTGAGCATCACAAACTGATTCTGAGCCTCGCCTCTGCAAGTTAGGCTGCTGGGTTTGGGGGTTTAGGGATTTTGGGGATTGAATTTGTGATTTTCGGGTGCCGAAAGTGAGATTTTGATAAAGCACAATGGTGATGTGGGCAAGGTGAGGGCTTTCCTCTTGTAGCAGCAGCAGCCGGGTAGATAAAAGCACATAGAATGGGTGCCCCAGTGGTGCAGATGAGAGAGCAGGACTGGTTTGGGAATATAAATTAGGAGATTAATACTGGTGGATTTTTTTACTCAGGGGGGAGTGAGCATGTTCAGTGCAATCCTGAGCAGTGTTGGAGGTTCGTTAAAACTTGGGAAATGTGCATAGCCTGGTGACAGATGGTCAAACAGTTATTGTTTGCAAACAATATTATCTCAAACAGATAAGATGTTTACTTTGGACTACCATGCCTCTGGGTGGGAAGTAGTTTTCATTCATCAGGGCAGGACAGTTGGGAAGAGAAAGACCAACAGTCCTTGCAAATTTAAGCTCTGCTCCTCACTCATTTTTACAGATGGTTCCTATATTGCAAGGAATATTGGCTGTTTCCTGGCTGCCCTCTTTTTCAAACCCCTAAACCACTTTGTTGTGAGGGAGGTTTTTTTACACCAAGATTTACACTAGGCATCTGTTTGTTTGTTTTGTAGCTGTTTCAGTGCCTCCTCTTAATCCTCAGCCTTTCAGCCGGTGGGAGCTGGCGCTATGCATCCGCATCCCGGGCACTTCCAGACACTGCTCTGCATCACTGCTCTCACCACTGCTCTCACCACTGCCACCAGGTCAGGTAAGGCCTGAACTCAAAACCAGACAGGCTGGGGAGGTTGAACCCTTCCTTCTGAAAAACTTTTCCAAGGGTGGATGAGCTGCTCTGAAGGAAGCGTGGCTCTTGGGGATTGGCTTTTTTTGGAAGTCTGGCTGCAAACCCAGAGTTTGTTCTTCTGGGATCTCCGTGGGCTTTGCTTGTTTTGTTTTATTTTATTTTTTTTTTCTGGGAAGGGTTTGAAATTTGGAGAGAGGAAAGGGGAAGCAGAGCTTTGGGAGGCAAAGGCTAATGCTTGGCTGCAGTTGGAATGAAAAAAAATAATAAAGAAGGGATGGTTTTAATTGACACATCTGCTCTGTGTAGTCAGCTTGTCTTAACGTAACCACACAAAAAAGAAGCTTTTACTACTTTTAGCACTTCATAGCCGATCGTTAGGAGCAGAGGGGATAAATTTTATTTTTTCAAGCAGTCAGAGGAGATAAATTCCAGCTGCAGGGTCACTGCTACCAATTGTGACTCGTGCACCCAGTGCAAAGTGTTGGTGTCGTGAGTGAGGGCAGGGGTGAAGATGAAAGTGACAGTGAAATTTCCTAGCTAGCAAGCTGAACGGGCTGCTGCTCTGCTCTTATCCCTGGAAATTCCAAGCTGAACTTAAGAGGAAAAACAGTTTTCTAATTAAAAAGCTACAAATGGCCATCTGGAGTCCCCATGAAATGCCTGGAACCCCTTTTTTTATGGATTTCATCTTTTTCTGGTAAGTAAAGCCATGCTTGAATTCCCGGTTTTATTTTCTGCTCAGGCAGATAATTTATGGCTCTGTTAAAAAAAAAAAAAAAAAGCCCAAGTTCCTCATCTGAAACTCATAAGCAGAGCTTGGACAGGCTAACTGGAGCAGCAAAGCATGAGCTGTGAGGGCCCCACCTACAACCAGACTCTTCTGCTTGGATGTCATTTAATAGTGCCTTGACCCACACTATCTGGAATTCCTCAACTTATTTACAAACTCTGAATTGTTTTCCCCTGCCACCCCATCTAATTTTAATTTATTTCTTCCCCTCCTGTATCTCTAAACCAACTCGGAGTCACTGGGTGTTGATTGCCTTCTGCTTGCCCCTTCCTCCAGAAATCCTGAGAGGAGAATTCCATCACAAACAAATGGAAATAATTCCCAGTGGTTGATTGGCCAGGGTAGGAAAAAATTTCCTCCAACAAGCAGGAATTTTCTTCTGGCAAATAAATGGATTCTCATAACCAAGTTTTGTGTAGCTGAACCTTTTATTTATTAGCAGCTTTTCCTGTTTCTGGTCATCTTTACTCTGTAAAGATAATGGATGCCCAATTCATCATCCTCCTCCTGATGAAGTCCATGGCTTTGGAATTAACAAGAGCCTTTGCTGTTCATCCAGCTTTTTTTTCTATCCAACAATTTTTAATTAGTTCTGCAGACTGGGAGACGGGTCTGCAGGAATACCTGGCAGGCTGCTGCCATTTCTAACATTTTACAAGTCACATCCAGGCCCATTTCATCTGGGACAGATCAGCTCCAGCTGCCTGTTACCCAGCTCCTTCTCTTCAGATTATGGCTGCTCTTTCCCTCCACATCAAACCAGTGGGCTTGCAGGTTTTGCTGGCCCAAACTTGTGCTGTCTTAGGGACACATTTCACCTCCCCAAGATGCTGGACCTCTTGGTTTAATGTCCCCTTCATGGGTTTTGAAGCTTGAAGTTGTCCGTGAAGACAGTGGGAATCTCTCCTGAGTTCCTCTTGTGGAGGAGAAGGTGACACCTGCTTGAGTGTCACCAGCTTGGAGTTTAGAGCCCCTCTTGCTGCCTGTAGTTGAACTAAATTTTAATCTGTTAGGAAGATTTAACAGATTGAAGAAGTTTGCCACCTCTGTGAGCAGTGGCAGGAGGCTGGAGAGAAAACTTGAGTGTAAACCAGATCCTGGTCAATCTTCTGTGCAAGCTGATGCATTATGAACCTCATCATGTGCTGATGCAAAATGCTGTTCCATGACTGAATAACCTGGTTTTTTTTTTCCTTATAGATTTAACTCCTTACTTTCTCTCCGAGCCTTTATCTACTGTCCAGAAGCCTGGTGGGCCCGTCCACCTCCACTGCTCAGCCGAACCCCCCACAGCTGGCCTGTCCTGGCTCTTTAATGGGGAACCTCTGGCCAGCAAGGTGGGAGAAGTGGAAATCCAGCCAGGATCTTTGACAATCCTCTCCCTCAGCCTCTCCACCTCTGGGCAGTACCAGTGTGTGGCCAACAGCAGCACAGGTGCTGTCCTGAGCAGCCCTGCCACTGTCTCTATGGCCAGTAAGTTGAAGTTTTCCCTTCTGTTCCTCACTCACTAGACCTCAAGTGATTTGTATGGTTTGTTTGACTTGTAGCAAAGTTTCAAGTTTTGTTTTTTTCCCCTCAGCCAGTGCTTACTTGTACATTTTTCACCTATTTCTGGTTTTTTTTCTATTTCTTTTTTTTTTTTTTTTTGCTCCTCTGTTATCTGAGACCTGTCGGGTGATCTTGCATCCCCCGGGAGGTTGTGGATCTCCATCCTTAGAGGATTTTAAAGACTCAGCTAGACAAATCCCCAGCTGATTGATTTTGTGTTGGTGACAGCTTCATTTCCACCTGAAGGCTGGGCAGGAGACCTCAAGAGTCCTTCCAAGCAAATAGAAACATTATTGAGTGAAATAACATTCATTTCAGTGAACTGATGTGAAAATACAAGGTTGCCAAAAGCTTCTCATCAAAAAAGGAGCTTGAAACAGTGACAGAGCTGCCATGCTGGGGCAGAAACATGATTAGAAAAGACGAGAAACAAGTGGGAATTGTTCCCTGGGAAAGAAGGGGGAGCTGCAGAGTTTGCTTTTCATTTATTTGGCTGCATTTGGTCAAAACCAAATTTGCATCATTTGTCTACTGGGGGAGTCAGGGCTGCCTGAGTTAGACCTTTGTTGAGCAAGATTTGAGTGATTTCTCTGTAAGGGCCACCTCATCCATGGAGCATGTGCAAAAATTCCCCCCCTGGGAGGAAAATTTCTAAAAAGGGTGAGAAGTGAGTGTTTTGGTAAAGTACTGACCCATGGCCAGACCCTCTCAGGGGAGCTGTAGGGGTGGCAAACATAGAAAAGCTTCTCAACCTTAGAAGATGCTTTGAAGGTGAAGGGAGAAGAAGGCTCTCACGTGTTCCTCCTTCTCCAGGGGAGGTTTTGGTAGCAAATCAGGAGGTGCTGTTGGCTGGGGAGGCTTTTTTTGCTTTTGCTGGTGGCGCTGGACTTGGTGTTAATGACATTTCTGTAGTGGATGAAAGAAAATATTATGTCTGTTGATACAAGAGTCCAAATGCTGCACCAGAGAAGGTCATCAGCTGACCCAGCTGCTTTTTTATCACAAATTTTGCCAATTTTCTTCCAGGTTTGGGTGATTTTTCTCTGGCAGTGAAAGCTGCTGTCTCTGCAGAGGAGGGAGGCTCAGCTCTCATCAGCTGCAAGGTGCCTGAAAGCCACCCAAAAGCACAGGTTCACTTCCAAGTGCAGGGCAGATGGCTGGAACAATCAACAGGTGAGATGTTTTCTGCCACTGCTCAGCAATGTAAACATCCAACAAAAGCTTATAGCTTCTTAAAGGATAAAAAAATAGCCACTCCAGAAGCTTGCAGAACTCCTTCTGTCTAAACCCACCTCTGTAAGTTAATGTTCTCTGCGTGACAGCATGATTTCTTTATAATCCTATAGGGATGCATCTGACAAATTATTAAAAAAATAATAAAGTATTAAATATAATATTCTTTCTTTCTTGTTTAGACAACTACCTAATTCTTCCATCTGGAAACCTGCAGATTTTGAATGTATCCTTAGAAGACAAAGGATCCTACAAGTGTGCAGCCTACAACCCAGTTACTCATGATTTCAGAGTAGAACCCATTGGACAGAAGCTTATAGTCACACGTGAGTATTCAGGTCAGCTTTCCAGAATTAATCTTTCCAGAATTAATGCATCTCCAGCTGAGGAAATAACATCCTGGTGATATTTAGCACGGGTGTATTGGCCTAAATGCCCTCTGGCCTCCAACACCACATTCTGTAAATTCTCTCCTGCGTTATTTGTGCATTTGATCCTTATTTCCCCTTCCTGTGGAGGACAATCAGCATGGCTGCTTTTCAGCTCCCAAGAGGAGAGGGGATCTTATTTGAGAAGGGGATTCTGCTAATAATTCAGCCACTGTGATTCAGTCACTAATAATTTAATCCATTTTGGAGCAGGATTTCTGGAAGCCAGCGTTACTTGCCTGCTGGGATGGATTGGGAGAGGGCAGTTTAAGTTGTTGCTAAGCCTCATCTCCTTTCCTCCAGGCCCTTCCTCAGGTGGCTTCCACATCCTGCACCCGCTGTCCCCCCAGAGCCTGGCAGTGCCCCAGCACAGCCCCCTGACCCTGGAGTGTGTGGTGGGGGGGTCACCCCCTCCTGCCTCCCTCCGCTGGGTTAAAGATGGCCGAGATGCCCTGAGAAGAGGCAGGTGGAAGCTGCTGCACTCCCACCTGGTGACAGACAGGCTGGAGGCCTCAGACTCTGGGAATTATTCCTGCCTGGTGGGGAGTGGATCTGGAGAAGTGAAATACGTGAACTATTCGCTGACTGTGCTTGGTAAGACAGCAGGAAGTTGTCAGGTCCAGGGCAAGGAAGGGTCTGGTTGTGTACTTGCTGCTTTTTGGCATCTGATTACAAATAGCCCAATGTTCTTTCTCAACCTAAAGCACATGAAAACAAAGAATAAAGATCTGTTCAAAACGACTGTATCTCTTCATCTCCCAGGCTGAAACCCTTAATTCTTTCTTCCAGTCCCCCACAGTCTGAAATAATTAAACAGTAAAGGAGAACAAACTGGGAGGGAAGCACTGCCTATTTATTTTTCTGCCCAGTGCATGTGGGATACAGTGTCATTAATGTGCCAGGGATCAGATGTTTCTCTTTTTGAGGTTGTGTAGACAAAAAAAAAAAAAAAAAGCTGTGGAGGAGAGGTGATATGTTTGGATGAGAACAAAAAACAAAAGCAAAAGGAGCAGATTGGGCCTCTTGTGTGGCTGCAAGTCACTCCTGATTTCCCCTTTCCTTTGGAGCAGATTTTCTTGTTGCTTGAGGTTTTTGCCTCCATGAGTATTTCTGGAAAAAAACCAACAGTTTGGTTTTGGAAATTTAAACCTTAGAGTAGGTCCAAAAGCAGGTTGTTGACACCAAACCTTTCTTACGGGGGTGGCACTTGGAGAATTATTTTGAGAATTCAAACCATTTTATTTATGGTATTAATGCAAATAGGTGACCAGATGAGAAGAGACTGTGAAAATAATCAAGTCTGGGGGAGAAAACCAGCTTCAGGCTGTGCAGAAGGAGAAGGCTGTGGGGCTGCTTTTGGTCTTTGTACCCAAGAAGTTGGCAGAACGTTTGGCAGCATTTTTTTTTTTCCAGGGGGGCTCGGCTCAGCTCAAGGCATAGATACACTAAATGAAATTCCCTCCCTCCACAGAACCTGCCTCCATCTCCAAGGGCCTGCAGGATGAAACCACCACTGCTGGAGCCACCGTGACTTTTTGGTGTGAGGCCCAGGGAAGCCCTGCTCCCACCTGGACCTGGCTGCACAATGCTGCTCCCCTCCTGCCCTCTCCCCGCCACCAGCTCCTGGGCAGCCGCCTACAGATCCGCGGGGTCACCCTGGGGGACTCAGGCTGCTACCAGTGCCTGGCAGGCAATGGCCTTGGCTTTGCACACTCCACTGGGAGGCTTCGTGTCCAGACAGGTAGGAGAACCTCTGAATTATTCACTTCAAGCTTTATTCTGATTTTTTTTTCTCCCCTGTTGATTTGTTTCTGACCCCAGCTGGGAGCGACTCTCCCTAAGCAGCTGCTTCTGGGTGGGTTTTAAGAGCTGTAGGTAGGGTGGTTACTTGATGCTTAAACCCAGCCACAATTAAATCAGCTTGTGGGTAAATTTTGAGTTGTTTCCTTCTTAAACAGAATCATGGTGCTGGATGAACTGGTGTTCCCAGCAGTATTAGATGAAGAGTGATTATGTTTGTTCTGGATCCTCAAGTTTACAAAACAATCATCAGATTTGGGGTTAGCACACATTTCCCATGTCAGGCCAACAGTCTTTTTGATCACTTCTCAGTCTAAGATACTTTCTCAGACCCTGAGAACCTGAATTCTGCTGTTGGCAAGACCCTCCCTGTTCCTCTTCTCCCCCAGCACTTGGAGTTGAAGACTTCCACCCTCTCTCAACCTCTTAAGATTGATGTTGAACTGTGCCCGGGGCTGGTTGAGGAGATATTTTATGACCTTCTTGCTTGTGGAGTGGACCAGGGTGGCCTTGCCTGTGCTGTGTTCCTCCCAGACAATCCAGTTTTTCCTAATTTAGAAAATCTCAAGTGTGGTTGGAGTGTGGTTTGCCTGCAAGCCTGCCCCAAGCACCAAGGCTCAGCTGATCCCTGCAGCCTAGAGAGGGAAGAAATAACTGGTAAAGTGGCTAGGAAGAAGCACGTGTGACTCTCTTAACTGATTTGTTTGTTCCCCACCCCCCAGGCAAAGGCTCCAGGCCAGTTATAGTCTCTCCCCCAGCGAGTGTCACCGTGAGGGACGGCGGGGATGTCACCTTCTCCTGCAATGCCACTGGGCTGCCCCTTCCCCTCATACGTTGGTATGACAGCAGAGGACTCCTCCACCACCACCCTTCCCAGGTGCTTCCCTCAAAACCACAGCCCCCTCCTCTGGATCCCACCTCCTCCTCCCTGTCCCAGCTGGGCTGGAGCTCCTTGCATGTGAGGAATGTGACACCCGAGCATGCCGGGGAGTACAGGTGTGAAGCCATCAACCAGCACGGCTCCACAGTGTCAAAAGCCTTCCTCACAGTTGGTAAGTGTGAAATTGCACAGTCTGCTCCCTGATTTAGGGAGAAATACCTCAAAACAATCTGTTTACAGGAAGGAGGGAGGGTGGGGATGCACAATGGAATATTATGTACTTATTAATAACAGGCTTGAGCTCTCCCAGGCTCCCTTCGTAAGAGCAAAAATACAGAGTTTTAGTGACTTTTTTTTTTAGAGTTAAAACCCCATGTAAATAATTTGGAAAGATGCTTAAAGGTTCACTTAGAGGGGGGAAGAAAGAGACCTCAAGCAAGCAACCCCATCATGTAGTTTTCAAAAGAATTCATTGTGGAGTGGGAAAACAAAACTAAATATCATCCCAGAATTCAGGCTGTGTCAAATAGCAAAAGTCCCACTGCTCTGCCTCAGAATTTTGGGGCAGTAAGTTCCATTTTAATGTTTTGTTTCTTAACTTTGATCAGTTTCTAAGACCTACTCGCTGCTTCTTCTGGTGCAAAGGGGTGGTTGAGGCCTTTTTTGTCTCGATCTGCAAGTCCTTGATTTCATATTGATCTAAAAGTCATTTCTGGGGAGCTGCTGGGGTTTTAGAGTCATTCTCAACCTTCAACATGCTCGAACATTTCCATGTTTTAATGAAGAATCTGGGCCTGAGTGTGACCTGAACTCCGATTCCAGTGTGTTTCTTTTTGGGAGCAGGAGCAACTTCGTCTCTCAGCCTCAGCAGCTTGTTCTTGTAATTCACCTTGTACAAGCACACAGAGAGGGAACTTATTTGGCTGAAAAAGATAATTTTTTTTCCTTTTTTTTTTTTTTTTCCTCTGCTGGATCTGTTCCATGCTGTGATTCATTGCACGGGCTGAAAAGCAGGCAGGGCAACTTCAGCCACCGTCATAGCGAGAAACCACCAGCATGTCAAAGGATAGCCTCAGGATCCTCTGCCCACAGCACTCACTTCTAAGACTTTTTTAGACACTTGTGGGAGTTGCAGGCATGGTAGCAGCTTCCCAGAGCTCTGAAACACAGGGTTAATTCTCCCAAAATAGCTTCATGAAGGAGACAAATCGACTCCGGGATGCCTGAGGAGCAGGCAGGTTGGTGTCAAACACATTTATTTTAGGTAGGTAGGTGGGTGACTTCACCACATCCAGATTTCAGAGTGCTTTCCCAGCCCCTGCTGGGGAGCTCACAAGGAAGGAGGATCCTCCTCTGGCTCTTCCAGAAGCAGGGAGGCAGCTCCTGGGAAAACCAAATACAAAGGTTGCTCTGCTGCCCTGCAAACCCAGAGCAGGCCAGGGGATTGGAATCTGGTGGTGACTTCACACCCCTCCTTCAAGAAAGGAGGTAGAAGAACAAGGAAAGGTGCTGGGAAATGTGGCAGGTGGTTTTGTCGGGGTGTGGAATAGTTTCTGCAGGAGGAGAGGCTACAAAAGTTGAGGACTCCTCACCTTTCAAATGAGACAGGTGAAAGGGAGACATGACAGAGAGCTGTAAAATAGTGGGTATTCTGGAGAATGTGAGTAAAAGCTCTGAATGTGTTATTTTAACGCTCAAATTTGGGACATTTGGTCCTTTTTGGGGGTTTTGGATGCCTACAACCTCTGTTCTGACCTGACTTGGTGCTGCTCATGGAGTTGGGGAGCCAAGGAATGAGAGCGAGTCCCCATGGCTAAAGGCAAAAGGCTGGCACTAACAGCAACAGCCCCCCCAAAAAAGCTGCATAGTGGCAGAGCAGCAAGGAGAAGCCTGACGTGCTGGTTTCCACGGGCAGCAGCCCTGCCAGCAGCTCAGTAAAAAGAGCTTAGATCCCAAATTGCTTAATGGAAATTATTACCCCGGGGGGGTGTGGGTTTGTTTTCCGAAGCAAAACCCAAACTCCTCGCCAGTGGCTGACGCCTCTCCTCCCACAGCAATAAACACAGCAGTGGCTGCAGGTCTCCTGTCACCAGCAGAAACCACAACTTCATTCCCTGCTCACCCCAGAGGCCGTGTCCCTCATGGACCCTCCTGTGCCCACCCACAAATCCCCCCGGGTCCATCACGCCGCCTCGCCCCAGCAGGGACAACATTTGGTTCCAATCTTTCTGGTGCATCTTTTTGACTTGGAGATCCTTCAGGGGGTGGAGTGTGTGTCTGTTGAGTTGTCTTGGGGTTTTTTTTTTATGTTGTTTTATTTTTTTTTTTCCTAAGTCAACTCCATCTGGCTTTGGGGATGGCCTCGTTCTTCCTGTCGCCAAACTTTGTGGCCTTGCTAAATAAATGGGAAGAGAGAAACAAGGGATGCTTGCTGAGACTGTGGCTTCAATTTGAAACAAAAAACAAAACAAAAAGAAAAAGAAAAAGAGAAATTTTCCTCCCTAGCTTTTTTAAAAAAGAGGCCAAAAATAGCAGCCACACTTGCTGCTGGTATTTTAATGGAGGTTTGAAGGAATCTGAGTCAGGCAGGCTAACGCTGCCGAGGCTTTACATTACCAAGGAATTTGTTTGTTTTGTAAACCAAGTTCCCTTCATTCCCTTCCCCTTTACAGAACCCTGCGCACGTAAAATAAACCTCTACAAATCTGAGAAGGACGGACAGGGCTGAGAACATCTGGCAGAGCTGCTGCAGCCCTGACACCGTGAGGAGCTCCCTTGCTTCCCAAACCTTCTTGCTTTAAGCACTGACATTTACTTGTCCTGGATAATCTCAGATGTCCAACCTGCCACCCCTTCCCTGCCTGGGATGCTCACCAGCCCCTGTGTCAACCCAAAAGTTTTTGGTTTTTTTTTACGTATATATATATATATTTTATTTTTTTTTCATACCAGGCAAAGTAAACATGGAGGATGGAGCAAGATTTCTAGGACGGCATTGGGATTAAATTGCATGTTAGATCTGCTGGTAAAAAAAACCCAACAGTTTATTCACAGCATAAATTTTCTAATGAAGCAGTTGAGTCGTGCAGCTTTCAAAGCTGATTGAAATTACAGCAGAAAAAACCCCTCAGAAACGGAGGGAGGAGAATGTCCTCTTGTGTGCCCGCCAGTTCAGGCCATGAAAAGTTCCTTGTCCGACTGCAATTAATTTAAAATTACCCCGTTTGTGTCACAAGTGGAGCTATATATTTCATTTTTTTTTCTTTTAACATGCATTGCAGCCGTTAATTTATGGGAGATGCTGGTCCAGCCGTGCCTGCAGACCTTGGGTTTCTTTGCTAGGGTGAAAAAAAGCCAAAAAAAAAACCAAAAACCAAACCCCCCCTGTGCGCAGAGGTGCTGAGGGTGTAACCTCCTCCTCCTCCTCCTCCTCCTGCAGAAACCGCAGAGCTCCCCATGGAGGTTGCTCAGAGGGATCAGAGCGAAGGGGATTTGGGTGCAGAAACGGCGTTTCCGAGTGTGCCTCCTGCCAGATCCCCGCTGGGTGCAGCCCCCCCCGAGGCCCCCATCATCCTCAGCCCCCCGCAGACCCTGAAGCCCGACGTGTACCACCTGCTCTGGCGCTCGGGGCGGGATGGGGGCTCCCCCATCAACGCCTATTTCGTCAAATACCGGAAGGTGGGTGGGTGGATTTCGGGTGGGTTGGGTTTGGGGAAGAACCCCAAAATTGTTAACAAAAACGTGGGGGCAGAGAGGGTATAGAGGGGAGGGGGGGCCACAACGGACTGGGGACAACAGGAGTTGGTCACCCCATTTCTCTTCAGAATCACGGAGTGGCTTAGGTTGGAAGGGTTGGAGGTTGGAAGGGAGCTCAGAGCTCATCCCCTCCAAGCTCCTGCCATGCCCAGGGACACCTCTCATCCAGCCCAGGTTGCTCCAAGCCTCATCCAGCCTGGCCTTGGACACCTCCAGGGAGGGGGCAGGCACAGCTTCTCTGGGCAATCTGTTCCAGAGCCCCCCCAGCCTCGTGCTGAAGAAATTCTTCCTAAGATCTTGTTTAAACCTATTCTTCAATTCAAAAGCATTTCCCCTTGTCCTGTCAGTGAACAAGGTTTTCTCTTGGGAAAAGTCCCTCTGCAGCCTTCCTGTGGGTTCCCTTCAGGTACTGACAGGTCTAAGGTCCTCCTGGAGTCCTCTCCTCCAACCACACCTCCCTCAGCCTCCTCTCATACCAAAGGTTCTCCAGCCCCTGGATCATCTTTGTGGCCTCCTCTAGACCCATTCCAACAGATCTGTGTCTGGGGGCACCAGAACTGGACACGATATTTGAGGTGGGGGTCTCAGAAGAGCAGAGCAGAGGGGGAGATCCTCTCTTGATCTGCTGGCCATGCTCCTCTTGATGCATCCTAGGATTGGGTTTTGCCTTTTGGGCTGCATGGGCCCATTGCTGGCCCACGTGGAGCTTCTCTGTCAGCACCCCCAAGTCCTTCTCTCCAAGGCTGCTCCCAGCCCAGCTTGGACTGGGACTGGGACTGGGACTGGGACTGGGACTGGGACTGGGACTGGGACTGGGACTGGCCTGACCCCAGGTGCAGGACCTTGGGCCTTGGCTTGTGGAACCTCCTGCAGTTTGCATTGCCCCATTTCTCAAACCTCTCCTGGTTTCACAGCAGAGCCAAACAAATCCCCCGCCCATTCTCCCAAGTAAACAGTTTGCTGCGTGGCAAGGCTGCTGGGTTTATTTTTCCCTAAGCCTTTTAATCCTCTACATCCTGATCTTGTCTTAGCCTGGAGGGAATGCTTAGATTTTTGACCTGTCAGTTCCTGAAAACCTTGTGCCAACATCTGTTGATACAATTCCTCCTCCAAAGGTGGTTGGTTCACCTGGAGGCTGAAAGCTTTGAAGACTCCCTTGACCTTTTTGGTGCTTCCCCTTTGCTCATCACAATCTTCCCCCCCCTCCATTGTGCTCACTCACATGTTTCTCAGCAAGGAGGTGACTGGGGGGTGTGCAGGGTGTAGTTCTTTTTGTGTCATCACGTTATTTTATGGCTTTTCTTCTTTTGAATAAAAAAAAAAAAAAAAAGGGGAATGAATGCCTTGGGATAGTGGTGGCTTCAGAAGACATAACCTTTGGTAATGCAAAGCATTCAGATCTTCCATGCTTTAGTAAAGCTTTATGTTGTTTAATAGCTTATTTTTTGGTAGAATCCTTGCCTTTTCTGTTGAGGTGGTGTTCTGATCTGAGGGAGTGTTTTGCTGCAGAGGCCAAGCATTAAGAGAGTCCCCTGAATCTCCTTCCTTTCTGGAGATTTCACTGTTGAATTAAAAAATGGTTTTTTGTTAAAAAAAGAAAAAAAGGAAATGTGCATTAATACAAACCAAATCTCCCTGCTGACTTATATTTTGAACCTTGAGAAGTAACTGAGATGGATTTTTTGGTGCCCATTTGAGCCAGTAAATACTTTAAAATGCAGGAGAAGCTGGGATAGTTTGGTGAACATCTCTTTCTTGTGAGGGTGTTGGGTCCAGTCTTTAATGTCCAGTACTCTGCTAGCTTGAAAATGAATCATAAGAACCACCGGTGTTGGGAAGAATCATTTCATCCCTTACTAGTTTGAGCCACAATTGCAAATGACCTTTTTTTTTCCCCCTAAAAAAAGTGCAGGTGTGTGTGGAGAAGGGAAAACACGTTCCTCCAAAGCGCCGATTTCGGCCTCTTCCAACCAAAGCCATTCTGTGACCCTCTGGGGTTCTGTGATTCGGGACACTCAGAGGCAGCAGAAACGTGGGGAAACCCATGGCCTTGGGTGCTGTTTCTGAGCTTTTTCCCCCCTGTCCCCTGCAGCTGGAGGACAGCGTGAGCTCGGCAGGCGGCTGGCAGACGGTGCGTGTCCCTGGCAGCGAGAACGAGCTGCGCCTCACCGAGCTGGAGCCCTCCAGTCTCTACGAGGTCCTCATGGTGGCCAGGAGTGCTGCTGGGGAGGGACAGCCTGCCATGCTGACCTTCCGTACCAGCAAAGGTGGGTGCAACAAAGCTCCCCTCTGCCCTCAGCTTCCCAAAGGTTCCCTCTGCCTCAGCTGAGGGGTGTCTGGCTGGGGAGTGCTCTGGTGGGTTCATTGCTAACGTGTGGTTCTCTAAGAATTAAAATTCTGGATCCAGTTTTGGGCCCCCCAGTTCAAGAGAGACAGGGATCTACTGGAGAGATTCCAGGGGAGAGCTGGGAGAGTGCTGCAGGGACTTGAGCATCTCTGCTGTGAAACACAACTGAGAGCCCTGGGGCTGTTGGGGCTGGAGAAGAGAAGGCTGAGAGGGGATCTCTGAATGTCCATCAGTATCTGAGGGGTGGGGGGCAAGAGGAAGGGGCCAATCTGTGTTCAGGGGTGCCCAGGAATAGGACAAAGAACAATGGGTTTAAGATAGAACATAGGAAGTTCCACTTCATCTTGAGGAGAAACTTCTTGCCTGTGAGGGTGAGGGAGCCCTGGCCCAGGCTGCCCAGAGAGGTGCTGGAGTCTCCTTCTCTGGAGACTTTACAACCCCCCCTGGATGTGTGTCCTGCCCTGGGGGATCCTGCCCTGGCAGGGGGGTTGGACTGGATCAGCTCTAGAGGTCCTTTCCAACCCCTGATATTCTGTGATTCTATTAAATAGCCATGGGGCAAACTTCCCTGGGCATTGCCTGGGCTGTTAGTAAGTAAAAAGCTCTTAAAAAGCTTGATAATGTTATTTTGGGGATGATTATTAAGATTTGTACAGTCAATATAGGAGAAGCAGCCTCTCCTAGTTGAGTTTTTTTCCCAGAGAAAACTCTTTGCCCCATCCAGTTTTTCACATCTCAGCACAACTGCTTCTGGTTTGCTTTGCAGACACCTCGCTGGAAATCTGGCCCAGGAGAAGCCAGCTGGTTTGAGAGCTGCATGCAGACCAGCAAAGCAGTTTCGGGTTTTTTTCCTTTCGTGCTGTTGGTTGGGCTGTTAAGCATGTGAACAATCTGATATTCTTCATACAAGAAGCAGAGGGCTTAACGTTTTATTAATTTAACATATTTTGTTGAAATCTCTGAATTTGAACAGGCCAAAAGGCTCCTCAGCCCAGCGGCTCCGGTCCAGCTGTGTCCGAACCCAGCTTCCATGGCATTTTATTGACCTTTCTTCTCTAGCCATGGGTTTTGTTGGGAAATTTCCTCTGCCTGTTGTTGTTCGATGATGAGAGGGAGCTCTGGAACCCAGGCAGGAGCCACTGGTGTCACCAGGATGCCAGATGAAGTGTCACTGATCCTCCATGCAGGAGTCCTTGGGCTGGTGGGGGAGGACATCTCCTCCCTCACCCCCCTGCAGAAATACCCTCAGTGTTCTCCTGAGGCTTCAGGGTTTGATTTGGAGCCCGGGCTGTTGTGGCACTAAACAGCATTTTCAGCTCCCTGACCTGCTTTTTTCTCCAACATTTCTCAGAAAGAACATCATCCTCAAAAAACACCCAGGCTCCCTCTCCCCCTCTGGGCCTCCCCAAACACTCTGTGGTGCACGAAGGGACAAATAATTTTGGAGTCATCCTCCCAGACCTGTCTCGACACAGCGGAGGTGGGTGCAGGGATGGTTTGTAGGCCATGGGCTTGAAACTCGTGCCACATACTCAGACATCCCAGTTCATTCGTGTTTATTTCTGCTCTTGGGGCTTGTGTCACCTCTTTCTAGGTCCTTTTTATCCCCTAGGCTGCTTTGATACAGGGATTTCTTTCTTTTCTTGTGTGAATTTAGCAAATACACACCTTAATTTAGCAAACATACAGCATTTCCAAGGTGTCTCTCTCTCAAAAAAAATACAATTTTCCACATCCTTGCTGCTCCTATTTCAACCTGCTGGTGTTTTCTTGCTAAATACCCTGATTTTCTCTCTGGAAGAGCCAGAGCAGGAGTAGAAATGGGAGTTTTAAGTTCTCACAGTGTATTAAATCTATTCTGAAGGTTCTCCTGAGCCTTCCCAAGGGTAGGCTTATCCCCTGATGGCAAGAAAATTTAGCCATTTCCCAATGGGTGTGATTTTTAGCCCCATTTCCAGTGCAAACAACTCATGTAGAGTCCTTTCCTCAGCCCACCTCAGCCTTTGAACTCATTGACCTGATTCAGGCAAATTTCCCCAGAGGCTGAGACCTCATTGGAGGTGTGTACATTTTTGGGGTAAAACCAGAGGGGAGTGGAGAGGTGGATGAATAAGGGAGGTGAGGGGCATTGCATGGGTGTAACAATGCTAAATATGGGAGGAGCTGGTGCTGGACTGACTAACCCTGCCTCTTTCCGTTCTCTCTGCCCCACTGCTGTCACTCCAAGTGAGGTCAGTGAGTACATCATCCCCTGCATGCTTTGTTTTGCTCTTTGCTCATGGGTCAAAGTTTTGTTGGGTCTGGGGGAGTTTTGGAGGGTTTTGAAAAGAAGCAATTTATTTTTTTTTTCATGTTGGCTTTGTGTGTGATTTTTGTTCCTGTGTAGAAGTAGTGCAACACCATATTATCTCGATAAAATAATGAATTCCTGTTTTCTACTCTCTAAGCTTCTCTTCCAGAAGACTTAGGGGGAGTGGTTACTCCAGGAGGATGTAAGATTCTCCTTGATAATACACAAAACCCAAGTCTCAGCTGACTCTGATCCCCTCCTAACATGAATTTCTTTCAGTGCCAGAAGCTCCTGACCGACCCACCATCTCCACAGCATCAGAATCATCTGTCTATGTCACCTGGATACCCCGAGCCAACGGGGGCTCCCCCATCACTGCCTTCAAGGTGGAGTACAAGCGCCTGGGCCGCAGCAGCGACTGGATGGTTGCAGCTGACAACATCTCTCCATCCAAGCTCTCCGTGGAGGTTCGGAGCTTGGAGCCAGGTATTTCCCTTTTTTTGGTTGTTTCATTGGGACTTCTCATCAGATTATCCTGTTTCTGTTTGGCTTTTTTTTTTTCCTGGGTTTTTTTTTTTGCTTTTTTGGGGTTTTTTTGTGTGCCTGTGGAATAGGAGCTGGTTACATGAATTCAAGATGATTTCTGGTTTTCCAAGTGGGGAAAATAAAACCCACCATAATTTAATAATAAAAACTTGTTCAGGGTTGTGTGTTATTGCTGGCTTTAACTTAATTGTCCTCCTTGCAAGCACTCGCGATGCAAGAGAAAAATGCATTAATGGCCTGATTTCTCTCAGCAACCAACCCTGAAAGCTCAAGAAAGGAGTCCAAGAGTAGGGAGAACAGATGCTGATGACTATTCCTGGAAACATCTTCTGAGTGCCCACCAGTTTTGCAGACTTCTTGAGCTGATGGAGGCATCTCCATCCCTGTGCAGCAGCTTCTGGTGTGAATTTCCCCCTTGCCTTTTGGAAGCTGTTCATATTTCCAGTGCCTGCATCTCTCCTTGTTGGATGTACTCCCTCGTCTGCTCATTCTCTCCTTTCTTAGTGCTTGTTCTGCCATGACATCTCCTTTCTGGGGTCAGGCAGTGGTCATCCAGGGGAGGAAGGGGTGGAGTCACCATCCCTGGGTGTGTTCAGACCCAAGCATTTCAAACCTGGCATTTCAGGAAGTGGTTGAGTCGTCACGCCGGCGTTGGGTTGATGGTCTTGGAGGTCTTACTCCAACTTGAACCAATCCCTGATGATTCTTTTCCCTCTTTTCCCAAGGAGAGATGTACAGGTTCCGGGTCATCGCCGTCAACACCTACGGGGAGAGCCCACGCAGCGCGGCCTCGCGCCCCTACCAGGTGTCGGGCTTCACCGGGCGCTTCTCCAACCGCCCCATCGCCGGCCCCCACATTGCCTACACCGAGGCCATCAGTGACACCCAGATCATGTTGAAATGGACAGTAGGTGGAATAATGAGCTCCCCTTCCCCTCCCCGACCCTCGCCCTTCCGGCCGCCCCCCTGGGTTGGTTGCTCCTCGGGTTACTCCAGATGTTGAACCCAACTGGGGAGGCCGTGGCTGCCGTTGTCCACCTGCTCTGGCACTGGCAGAGCCAGAGGCACCAGTGGGCTTAACTCTGTCCAAACTTCATGCCATGAGTTGGCTTCCTTCCCTGCAATCCCTCCTGCTTTTGTCAATCCAACCCCACTGCCTTCCCTCCTCGCTGGCAGTGGAGGTTCGTGTTCCAGAAACGTTCTTTCCCTTTCGTCTCTTCTACCTCCTCTTTCTGTAAACAAGTACTTTTAAAGTCCTTATTGAAAGCCACAGAAATTCTTTGCTCTTGTTTTGAAATCTAACCCCCTGGTATACTTTGGAGGATTTAACATGCAGGGTTCCTGGTGTTAGTTTGCTCTGCTTGCTCAGCCTGAAGAGATGTTAAGGATAATAAACTTAAAATAACCTCTTGTTCCTCAGGGGGCTCCATAACTTCAAGTAAAATATTCCCGAGCTGCATTGGAGAGTGACCTTAACTCCTTCTGAAGTAGAAATGGCCTTAGTTTCTTTTTCCATTGCCACTTAATCACATGAATTTTCCTGGTCAAACCCTGATTTTTGACAGTTGGGAGAGTGACGTGGAAGAAACTTTATTAAAAAAAAATAAATCCCTGTTTCAAGGGGCTGAGCCTTCAATTCTCCCCCCCTCCCCCTCTTTTTTTTTTTTTCTGCTCTGACACAGCCTTTTAAAATTCTCTTGTAGTACATCACGTCGAGCAACAACAACACCCCCATCCAAGGCTTCTACATCTACTACCGGCCCACCGACAGCGACAACGACAGCGACTACAAGAGGGACATTGTGGAAGGTAGGGAGAGGTCCCACTGCAGCCTGGGAGGGGTTTCTGTAAACCCAAACAAAGCCTTGGCCATCCGGGTAGGAATAACACCAACCACCAGTACAGGTTAGGGAATGTCCTGCTGGAAAGCAGCTCCATGGAGAAGGACCTTGGAGTGGACAGGAAATTCTCCGTGGCTCAGCAATGTGTCCTGGGGGGCATCAGGAAAAGTGTGCCCAGCAGACCTAAGGAGGTTCTTCTCCTCTGCTCTGCCCTGGTGAGACCACACCTGGAGTCCTGGATCCAGTTTTGGGCTCCCCAGTTCAAGAGAGACAGGGATCTACTGGAGAGAGCTGGGAGAGTGTTGAAGGGACTTGAGCATCTCTGCTGGGAAACAGCTGAGAGCCCTGGGGCTGTTGGGGCTGGAGAAGAGAAGGCTGGGAGGGGATCTCTGAATGTCCATCAATATCTGATGGGTGGGGGGCAAGAGGAAGGGGAGAGGTAGAGGTAGCTTCCCCACTCCCTGGCCTCCAGCTCTGCCCACACATCAATTTGTTCCTTTCTTGCTGACAGCCTTTTCAGCCTGGGAACTCCAGAATTAAATCATCCAGGGTTGATGTTTGTGGGGTTGTCCTCCATGCAAAATCCTTGGTGCAAGATGTCTTTAAACTGATTTAGCTTAAAGAGGCTGAGGAAAGGGAAAGTGAAGGAGACTTAAGGCAGGGTAAGTGCTCATAACCAGATGCCTTTTGAGAAGATTTACCCCAGCCTGGGTTTTCTAAGGTGTATAATCACCCTCTTCTCCTTTTGCCTCTCTTAATTGCTGCTCCTGCTACAAGGAAGTTACTTTTAGCCCCAAGTAGGCTGCAAACTCAGGTATGTTTGGGCTGCCTTTCACCTTTAATCAAGTTGGGTTTTTTTTCCCCCCAGTGCATATTAGATCATCATTTTTCCTGGAAGAAGTGATTAGATAATGTCTGTATTACTCCAGAAGTGGAAAACCCTTTTTAAAAAACATTTTACTTAACGGCCTTATTGCCTGGGCTGAGTAAGCCCAGTGATCTCATTCCCTCCCAGTGACGTTCATTATTTTTTTTCCCCTCATTTATTTCACTTACAAGAGGAATGGGCCTTTATTTTGAAAATTTTCCCCCTGCTACACAATACTTTGCTGCCTGACCTCAGCTTTTGCACACTCTAAAGCTGTTACAGACCCAGAGTTTCAGCTGGGAGGATTGCTTTCAAGGCTCACCTTCAGCTGCAGAAGGTATTTTGAGCTGGTGTGTTTATAAATCTCATCCACTAAGCTCTTAGTTAAGTGGGCTCCACCGTGCTGTGAAATTAGCTTGTTTCTGATTTTTTTTTTTTTCCAAGAGCCTGTGCCTGTATTGAACTCTTTGTGGCAGTCTGAAACCATGAGCAGCTGCTCAGCTCTGCCAGAGCTGGGGGAACAGAAACTCATTTGCTGGAAATATTTAAAACTTCTCTGAGCTTTTTGGGGAAAGAGGGGGGAGGGTTAAAAATATATATATATAATTTCAATTAAAATGTAACTGGAAGCATTTGATGGGAAATATGAAGAGCACCATGTGACTTAAGGTATTTTTGCTATAAATTACTTGTTCTCTCTTTTTTTTTTCACCTTTGATTTAATCTGTCTGTTTTTTGACAGGGAATTTTATCTTGAAATGACTGTGGTGGAAAAAAAAGTGTTGTGATGCCTGTATTAGCAAAGTACTTGCCCTTAGGCTTTCCTTTCCCTGTTTCCTGTTAAGTCATGTCTTTCGAGACACTCAAAACTGGGCAGAAAGCTTTTTTATAAAATCCCACTATGAGGAAAATCAGATTTGATTTCAAGCAAAGGAACAAACCCAAAAGCTCCACTCAGATGGCTCCTCACTATCCTGCAGCCAAAGCCAGACATAAGCAACCCTCCTCCTGCATCTAGGGGCTGGATTTTTCTTTTTTCCAGGGGCTGGGAGTTGAATTTTTCACTGTAAATGCAGCCTGGTGTCAGTTGTTAAAATGTTTTTCCTTGCTAATGGTGCAGGGAGAGGACAGTTAAAGTGCCTGTGCTGATTCCAGTTCCACTAATGGTTTCGAGAGGAAACCTAAAACCTGGGTAGTAATTACCCAAAGGAATGCTTGGGGGTGGGGCAGGATGAATCTTGGGAAAAAAACCTGCGATTTAGGGAAAGAGCCCGTTCCAGCTTCACCCAGGGCTCCTCAGCCCTCTCCTGGGACACCCAGCATGGAGTTCGGGTGGTGCAGCCCCTGCTCAGCTCCCAAAAAAGAGCTGTGGTCCTCCTGGGCTTGGATCCTGGAGCAGTTCCCCACTCTCTGGGCAGCTCAAAAGGTTTTTTTTTATATATATATTTTTTGTTTTATTAATGCTTAAATCAGTAGGTGGTATGACAGTCTCTTAGTAACAGTGGAAACAGTTCAAGGTGGGATTTTCCAGGAGGGATTAAGAGTGCTCAAACAGTTAATTAAACTCCCTTAAAAAAAAAAAGAAAAAAGAAAAAAAAAAAAGAAAGAAAAAAAAAGAAAAAAAAAGGTTGCTGTTTATTAAAATTTGTCATGAGCCCGTGAAAGTAAAAACTGAGAGTGATTTATCCTGAAGTGCTCAGTCCTTCAGGAGGGTGTCTAAATGAAATGCTGGCTGGGGGCCAGAGATGACAAAAATCCCTCCTTCTCTCCCAGATTGCTCAGCTGGGGACCCATCTCTGCAGGGCAGAAGTTTTGGTTTCCTCCTCATGTTTAATAAAAACCCATGTTCAATTATTTGTGGTTTAGCTGAGCAACCCAGATGGATCCTTCCTGCCAGGAATGGGCAGCTCTGGGTGGTACCTCCAGGGATCCTGCAGGGCCTGGGAGAGGGTTTTATCACTGATGGTTCCCCCTGACCCATTTCATCTGCTTTTCCTGCCAGTTTTCCCTTCTTTTTTGCCTGGTGCATTGTAAATAGCTAAAAAACCTCATCCTAAACCCCTCCCTTCTCTCTGTGCCACCAGCAAAGGAAAGATTTCCCTATACAAAATAGTTTGTAAAAATACCTCAGAACATTTTGGGGGTAGAGGAAGGCAGTTTCATATCTAAGAAGCACAGAAATGCTGTTGGTTTTCAACGTACAGATGGTAGAAATTTGGTGGAAACTTGGATCTCTGGGCTTTGAGTTTAGTTTTTTCACTTTAGACTTCTGGGTTTTTTTTTTTTGTGCGGAAATACATATTTTTTTAAAAAGAATCAACTGAAAAACATTTACTCATCAAAAGGTAAGATGTGTAGGTTGTTCTTCTCTCTTCTTCCAAGACTGTGTTCTGCAGGACATCACAAGTTATGATTTCAGAGATGCCCATAAAGGGTTAAACAAGACTTTTCTGCTCCCAGGAGAAGCTGCCACCCCCTGTGCTGTATGAAGACATCTCCTACCTGACTTTGCCTGCAGGATTTATTTTCTCTCTTCCCCCCCAGGTACCAAGCAGTGGCACCTGATAAATCACCTGCAGCCTGAAACCTCTTATGACATTAAGATGCAGTGCTACAACGAGGGGGGGGAGAGCGAGTACAGCAATGTCATGATCTGTGAAACCAAAGGTAGAGAGTCCCTTTTGTGCCCCACAAAACCTCTTCTTAAATATTGTTCTATTATTCTGTGTTGGTTTAGTTTGGTTTGGTTTTTTTTTTTTCACAGCACCAAAGTGATTTTTCTGGAAGGTTTTGGGGATTTGTTTGGTCTCATGGAGCTGGGGTTGGTTTGAGCCTATGGAAAGGGAGAAGTTGCTCTTAGTGCTCTTAGTTGCTCTCTGCCTGGCTGAGGAGATAGGAGTGTTGGGATGGGTTGGGTTGTGTGTTGGGTTTTGTTGTTTTTTTTTTTGTTCTGATAGATGACAGGATTGATTTGTGCATCTGCTTTCTGTCTTGGGGGGCTCTGTGACACAGGGTGTAAGTGCAGCCCCTGAGCAATTGATGCTTCTCTTGGCTGGCTCCATCCCTAATCCTTGCATGCCTCTGGCACAAAGTTTGCACTGTTCCCTGGAAGTGTCAGATATGGCAGTCACATTTATTTTGTAGAGAATTTCTGACTCCTTTAATCTCTAAAAAACCAAGGAAGGCTGTAAAGGGAAAATGCAGACAGTAAAACTTCAAATGCAAAGCTAGGAATGAAAAAAAAAAAATTTTAGAGGGGAAAAAAAAAAAGCCCTGAAGGAGTGGAAGTGTTGAAGTTGAGCTCAGTGAGGAGCAAAGCCTTTGAAAAGAAGGGCTAGGAGCTGCAGGGCTGTTGCTCCTCCTGCCAGGAATACAACTTTCTCCCCTAATTTTAGAATTGGCAAGCTGGAATCTGTCACTCAAACTGCCTCTGCCTGAAAATTCATCTCCTCCAGGCTCCCCTGGGGTGAGCCATCTCCTCTAACCCATCTCCACCCTGGTGCTTGTGTCTCTCTTACCAGCTCCACTCCTCAGCCAGACACCTCTCTTAGGTTTTTAGCCTGAAATGAAACAAATTTGTGCTGAAAAGTAACGTGAATTCAATCAGTGAAACCCACATCTTGTTTTCAGTGGGTTTGGTTTTTTTTTCTGCTCAACTGTTAGCATCTTAAATTATGGTTTGGAGAACGAGGCTGGGCAGGCTTCACCTCAGATAAAAGTAGGTCACCTGGCAGCTAGAAGTGCACGTTGTGGGTTTCTTTTTTTTATTTATTTATTCCTTGACCTCAGAAGTGGAAAGATTTGGGCACTTCCAAGTAGGGAGCGAGCCCAGCTCCAGCCCCACGTGCCTGAGTTGCTCATTAAAAGTCTGGGTTGACCTCCAGATGACCATTTTCCAAGGCAAACAGTGATTACCCAAGAGCAGTTGGCCTTCTCCTGACAGGTTTTATTATTGACTTGGAAGCTTTCTCTCCGGGGCCTTTAGGAGCTGAACTCTGCTGCAATTATTTTCACTTCAGAATGTTAAAAAAAAAAAAAAAAAAAAAGCCACCACATTTTCAAAAAGGTGTTCAGCCAACATCCCCATCCTTCTCTCTCCTTCTCTCTCTTCCTCCCCTCAGTCAAACGGGTGCCAGGAGCATCTGAATACCCCCTGAGGGACCTCAGCACCCTCCCAAGCCCCCCAGAGAGGGTTGGGGGCAGCGGGAGCGGCGCGTCCCATGGCCCCGTGAGGAGCAGTGACATGTTGTACCTGATTGTGGGCTGTGTCCTGGGGGTGATGGTCCTCATCCTCATCATCTTCATCGCCATGTGCCTCTGGAAGAACCGCCAGCAGAACACCATGCAGAGTGAGTGTGTTGCTGGGGTGCCCGTTTCAGGCTGAAGAGATGGAATCAGTCAGCCTGCTCCCCGGGGGAAGTGTTGCCTGTGAGGAGCCTGCTGGGGTTTATTTGGAGATTTGGGCTTTAGGGGTGTGCCTCAGGTCGAGAGCTGGGCTTTTTTGGGGGGGGTTTCTCTTGTGGTGCAGTTTTTCTTGATGGTCCAAGCCTTTCAGAGAGGTGTTAGTGAGGACAACCCCTCCTTCTGCAGGCAGCAGCCCCCAGCAGAGGCTCTGGAGCTCAAGCAGGTTTTGCAGAATCCCTTCCCCAGGCTTTGCTGCTCAGAATTCATAAATCAGCCTGGCTCTTTCCATGGCCCCTGTGTTGTTTTTTTAATGTCTTTAACTCTCTGGCAGAGAGAAATGAAACCAAACTTCTTGAAAGATAAGATAGCGTCTCCTGTTGCAGCCTAGAAGTATTTTTTGGAATGAGCTGGGAGCAGAGGGCAGAGGTTGGTTCTATGTCTGGCCCAGTTTTAGGACTCTCATTGTAGGGACCGAGGTCAGATGAGTCCCTTCAAACCCACCTTCCTGGTCTGCTCTCCAGGATGTGCCTGGTTTATCCATGTGCATACCAAGCACTTGGAAGCTTAATTTTAAAAACCCACAGAAAGAGGGGTTAAGTTTCTTTAGTTTCTTCAAGGCCCCCCCTCCACTCTGGTCTTGGGAGACCCCACCTCAAATACCATGTCCAGTTCTGGTGTCCCCACAAGATCTGTTGGAATGGGTCCAGAGGAGGCCACAAAGATGATCCAGGGGCTGGAGCAGCTCTGCTATGAGAGGAGGCTGAGGGAGGTGGGGTTGTTCAGCCTGGAGAAGAGGAGACTCCAGGGGGACCTTAGAGCTGGAGGGAACCCACAGGAAGGCTGCAGAGGGACTTCCCTTAAGAGTGTCCAAGGATGACCAGGGGACATGGATTGAAACTGAAGGAGAAGAGGCTCAGACTGGATTTTAGGAAGAATTTCTTCAGCAGGAGGGTGGTGAGACTCTGGAACAGATTGCCCAGAGCAGCTGTGGCTGTCCCCTCCCTGGAGGTGTCCAAGGCCAGGCTGGATGGGGCCTGGAGCAGCCTCAGAGGCATCAGGGAGGTTGGAGAAGTCGATCTCCAAGGTCCCTCCCAACCTGAGCCACTCTGTTGATTTAAAGCCACCCATTTGGCTTCCTGCTTGTCCATCAATCCCTTGTGACTGCCCATCTCTTCTGCAGAGTATGACTCTCCTGGCTGCCTCTACCAAGGAGCAGAGCAGATGATGGATTACACCACCCTGCCTGGCACCAGCCGGGTCACCGGCAGCATCCACAGCAGCTTCCTGGGCAATGGCTGCCCCCACCTCCACCACCAAGTTGGGAATGGCACCAATGGGATGATGAAGGGAGGAGCTGGGCTCTACCCAGGGACCCACGTGGACTGTGAACATCCCCACCAGCTCCTCAATGTAAGCTCAGTCCCAACCCCTGGGGTTTCATTGTGAGGGTGGAAAAGCAGAGTTAATTTGGGAGGGGTGTGTGTCTGTGTGGGGGGAAACACACGTCCATTGATAACAGCCAGTTCCACCAAATTCCTTATCCCAGAGGAAGCAACTGGGCTGAGATTTCTGATGCAAACATCATGCTTTTCATTTGAGAGTATCGGATGACAGCAAGAATTCCGCTGGCTCTGGGAAATCTGCCTCTGCCCTCCTCCTCCTGAGCTGCGTGGAAGCTCTGAGAAGGCTCCAGCCCTGGGCTGAGAGCCTTCCCTTGGACATATGGTATTTCTCAATCTTCAAGTTAAAGAGATTTAATTATAGCTGCTTATTCTGCAGCTTTATGGATCACCCGTTTTGGGGTGGGTTTTTTTTCCTTCTTTCCCCCACACCTGTTTCAGATCTGTAACTCTGGAGCAATGCTATTAATTACGGCCAGGCACGAATGGAACAGGAGGTTCCAGAAAATAAAAATGCCCCCAATGTTCCCTCTTCTTCTTTAATTTATTTTTTTTTATATTTTTTTTTCACTCCCTTGTTTTTGACGGTTGAGGCGGGATCTTTTTTTTATTTGTTTGTTTTATTTTGTTTTGAAATTGGAAATAAAATAAACTAATTAAAGTCTGCCATCAGCCACTGTGGAAAAAAAAAAACCAGCCCTTCTCTGCAATGTGTCCAAGAGAGAGAATAATGATTTCATTATTGTCTCTGGAAACAGATGGCTTGCATTCAAACTTGCTGAAACTTCCTCAAAAAAATAAAACAAACCAAAAAACAACTGTGAACATTGCCCAGGAAAACTGAAAGAAAAAGTTCAAAAGTCTGAAGAACCCATGCTGCTTCAGGAGAGGAAAACAAAACAGGGCTGTTGTTTGTGTTGGTAATTGAACACAAGCTCTTGGGTTTACTGAACAACAAATTAGCACTTGTACAGTAGTTGCCACTTGAGTTCAGCTCCAGCTTGGAGTCCAAACCAGTTGGTTCTTCACCTGCTTCTCTCTTTGCTCTCCTGCTGGAGCAGCCAGTGCTGGGTTTTTGTGGCTTTCAACTGAGGCCCAAATTGGTTTTTTTCTTGCCCAACAAACACCAAAAATATACAACTTTCCAAGGGAAAGCTGACCTAGGAGAAAGCTTGAGAGCTTACCTTGATGTTTTGTCCCCCCAGTTTATATTTTTGGGGAAGAAAACACAGATGTGGAGCTCCTCTGTGCCACCATATGGGACATGCCCTGCGAGGGGTTGCCCTGGTTAAGTTTTTCTTTTGGTTTTTTTTCCCTTCCACATCGTTGAAACTTTTGGGTCACTCAACCTTTTTTCCTGTAGAAGGACCTGGAATGGCCCGGGGGGGGGGGGGTGACACAGCTCAGGGAAGGGGATATTCTCCTTTTCCTTACCCTTCTCTTGATTGTTTCATTGATTGGGTTAATGAGGAAGAGCACAATGGGTGGCAATCAAAATCCATCAGCCATTTCCTCACTGCTCTCTGGTGGATTGAGCTACCTCCAAAAAGAAAAAAAAAAAAAGGAAAAAGAAAAGAAAAAAAAAAAGAAAAATCCCTATTTTTGAAAAAAAAAAAAAAAGGATTGTTGTTGGAAATAAAATGTCCAAATTCAGGTGAGCTCACCCAAACCTGCTCCCCACCCCCAGTGCTGCAGCCTGGCTCCTCAGCCCCTTTTTTTTTTTTTTTTTTTTTTTTTTTTTTTTGCAGGCAGTTGTGTAACAATGAGGTATGTGTTAATCTGGGCATTTTTACTGGTTTGTAATGGTCCCTGCAGCCAAAACCAACACCACCAAATCCCTCACACACACCCCTACCCCCCCAGCCCCCTCCCCAGTCCTTGCTGGCGAAGGAGTGACCCCATCTGTGAAAATACAGAGTGGTTCAAAAAACCAAAATAATTCCAAGTCAACTGATCTAATCGGGGTAATTACAGGAAAACTGGGATGGGTGCTGGGCTGACATCAGCCCTGCAGCTTGCAGGCTCCCCCCCCCCCCCAGAAAGAAAGTTTGCTAATGAGGTTTCAGCCTTGAAAAACCAAAACCCACAGAAACACAACACCTCTTTATGGTGTGTTTGTGAAATTACAGCCTGAGCCCCCCCCAGGGTGCAGGGAGGGGCAGGGGTGGCACCACCCTCACCTGGGTTGGTGTTGGCTTTGCTGGGACACAGGGACACAAACCCTGCCCTCAGGGGTGGATGCCACACCTGGAAAATGGGGAAAAGTGAAAATGACACTGGGCCTGAATTCCCCACTGATTATTTGCTCTTCTTTGTGATTATTTATTATTTATAATGGATTAATTCTTCTTTTGATTTATCCTTGTTTTGGTTATTTATTATTTATGATGGATCATTTATTATTTTATTTATTATTTATAATTGATTGTTTATTTTTCTTAATATTTATTATCTCTAATTGATTCTTTAGTCTTATTTTTATTATTGTCATTGATTAATATTATGATAATTTTTATAATTGATTATTATATTGATTATTAATTATCATAGATTATTCTTTTGTTATGTATAATTGGTTAATTACTCATATATAATAGATTATTCTGTTAATTATTTGCTTTTTATAATATTTTGATTATTGTTCTAGTTTATTCTTTTGATGTTTACTATTACTAATCAATTCTTTTTTAGTATTTATAATAAATTAATTAGTTTTTCATTTTTTATAACTAATCATTCCTTTGATTAATTATAACAGATTATTTAGTCTTCTTTTGATTATTCCTCATAGTTTATTTAGTTTTCTTTTTGATTATTACTTCTAATCAATTAATTCTTCTTTTTATGATTTGTTATTTATCACTGGCTGTTTCTCTTCTCTTTTGGACTTCCCCTCCCTGCAGGGGGGGGGGCTCTACACAGCAGTGCCCCAGGCTGACCCCTCCGAGTGCATCAGCTGCAGGAATTGTCACAACAACAACAGGTGAGCTACAAAAAGCAGCACAAACTGCAGGGAAAAATTCAAAAAAGCAGAAGATTTCCACACCAGGCTGGGGCTGTGGGGTGGAATAAAATACATTATGTCCCCCCAGGGCTCATTTTGCTCCATGGGTGCTCTGTAGTGATGGAGGCAGGTGGGGCACTGGGGACATTTTGATTTTTCCCCAACTTATTTCCTATGTTTTTTTCAACTTTTGAGATAAGAAAGTGGCTCCAGCTGGGGTTTGTCAGGGAGGATTTTGTTGCCTTGCTGGATTTTACATTTCCTGCCATGCCCCACAGACAGATTTGCTCTGCAGCTTTGCTGTCACAACCCTTTTTCTTTGGAAAAAACATGGGGATTTGGGTGTTGGACACACTCACTGTTGGGGGGGGGGGAAGAGTTTTGTTGGTTTTTGGTTTTTTTTTTTCACATGAGAAAAAGGATTTTTGGATAATAGCAAGAGCAAATCTGCCCTCCTGCCTCAGAGCTGGGAGTCTGGATTTTTATTCTGGTTTTTGCTATTGAAAGTGTTAAAGGAATATTCTTCCCAGGATCCCAATTCTAGATCTCTGGTTATTTTAAGGACTAAAAATAGGACTAAAAATTGGAAGTCAGGGCTGCTCCCACTGCTGAATCCTAGCTGATTTTTCCATTACATTTTGAATTTTCTCTCTTATCCAACCTGCCAGCTGCCTTTAGGTGTACCTCTGGAGGAGCCAAGTTGGAATTAAGGCAGAAACCACGTTTTGCTTAATTTTCAGGGATTTTGCTTTTGAAAATGTAATTTAAAATCAGCTTGAAATCCTTCCCATAAGCACTGCAGGTGGAGCTGGGCACACTGTGGCTGCACAGGGCTAAATCCTGGGGAAGGTGGCCTCCTGCTCCCTCCCAAGGATTTTTTTTCAGGACAGGCTGTGGAACACCAGTCAGCAAGATGTGTCTGGCACATGTGTAAATTAATTTAAGCTGTAATTCAGAGCTTGGCTTGCCAGTTTGAAACATATTTAAAATTTTTATTGCAGTTTTTTTGGTGGGGCTTTTTTTTTGGGGGGGGGTGGTTGCTGTTTTTAAGAAGAAAGGAAAGGAAAATGGGTTCCATCCCCTGCAACTGGTGCTCATCTCCCAGCTGGCTCATCAGCAGGGGTTGAACTTTGAATTTTCACGTCCCTGTTCTATATTTGACTGGTTTGAGAGAGAAACAAGTTGTCCTCTCCAGCTGCTCTCAGCCCAGAGGGGACATTCCCCTCCCTGCCCTGCCTAGGGCTGGGGGAATGGAAGGAGGACGTGGGAGAGGGGACCCAGGAGGACCTGAAACGTGCTGGAGTGTCACAGCAGGGGCCAGGGAGCTGGGGCTGTGGCCAGGGAGAGGAGGAGGAGGAGGAGGAGGAAGGCCTGGATTTCAGGCTGGAAATTCTGTCACAGAATCATTTCGGTTGGAAAAAAGACCTTGGAGATCATCCAGTCCAGCCATTAACCCTTTCTCCACCCTGGTAGGAGGTAAGGGCTGGAGAGATCCTGTGCCTCATCCCACTTTGGAACTGGGACCACCTGCAAACAAATCCTGAGGGTTTGGAGGTCTGTAAGAGCTGCCTACCAGGGCTGCTTTCAGCAAGAGCCATCTCCCAGCAGCTTTTCTTCTTTTATGGTGGTGAAATCCCTCAGGTTTTCTGTTGAAATTAGGACTTGGTGCTTTGCTGGAGGTTTGTCAGGGGTAGGAGCTGCTGAAAGGTGGATACCTATTGTGGACAGGGCTGGTGAGATGAGCGTGGTTTGTGCTTGTAGGATTGAGACCTGGTTTATTTTTGTTTAATTTATGCTATTACATTAAACTTTCTAAACTCCCAGGGGTTGCAGAGCAACTGCTGGTTTTGTACACCTCTTATTTGCAAATTTCCTTTATTCTGAGGGGAAATTTGAACTAAAAACTTCAAATTAACCACTGTCAGGGGCTGTTTTCCAGCTTTTTAAAATTTGAATTCTCCTGGTGTGGACTTTTAAAGTCAGGACGATAGTTTTGGAGGAATTTTTTTAAAAAAAGTAATAAGCCAGCACAGTTGAAACCTCCATGGGCAGCGCTGCAAACTAATAAATGGGTTTGTTGGAAGCCCAGCTGGGTTTCATGTGGCTTCTTCAGTGGCTTCTGTGGTATTTTGGTACTTGGAATAATGATTTTGGAGGTGGTTCTAGGAGGGGAAGGACAAAACTGGAGAGGGAAGAAGGTTGTTGCTGCTCCATCTTTGGGCTGGAGGGACTCCCTGTGCCCCATCAGCAGAGCAGGTGGTGGATTAATGTGGCAGCAAAACAATAAGAATTAATGATTTCAGATGTATCCTTAGAAGCTTATAAAATATTCAAAGCTTGTCTGGCCTCCACGGGGGTGTTTGGAGCATTGCTGCTTCAACTTCTTCATCCTTATTTCCATTCTTTTCTGTTTCAGACCGTTTTGGGGGTTGGTTTCCTAAAATTCATGGCAGCTTTACAAACAAACCTTTTACTTTTGTGGTAATTATGGTTTTGGATAAAAACCACATTGAAGTGGCTTTTTTTTTTCTTTTTTTTTTGGAGCTTTTTTATGTAGGAATTACTTCCATAAAACATAAACTTTGGCTGAGGCCACGTTGCTCCCGGGCCTCTGAGCACCAGTAGTATTTTCCATGGTATACAACACCTCAATGCTCAGCTCCTTTTTGTTTTCAGGTTAAATATCTTGGCTGGAACAATTGATGCAGCCATTTCACTTCCATTTCACCCACGTCTTCTAGGGCCACAGTCCAAGTTACAGAGTTGGGCATGGTTCATATTCCTGCTGTATTTTTTTAATTTGCATTTGCTCCGATAACTCTGGATTTGTTTTCTTGAGGTGTTTTCAGTTTGTTGTTTGGGTTCCAAACTTCAGCTCTTTTTCTTGGCAGGGATAACCTCGTTTGTTGGGCTGCTTTGATGGATAAAATGGACTCACAAGTCAGGTCGTAGGGTTACAGTCAATGAGGGGGAGGAACTGAGTGTGTCTTTCAAGTGGTTTTGGCTGCCCGGTGGGATTAAAAACCCCTTGTTCCTTTTCTTAACATCAAGATTGATCCAAAAATGTCTATTTAACTGTGAACGACATGGGGTAAAGGACTTAAAAATTGAAGTTTCTCAAGGGAACTGGTGGGCAGAAGCAGCTCTGAGTAACCCAGCTTTGCCTCGTGTTGCCCCTTGCAGGTGTTTCACCAAAACCAATGGCACTTTTGGCAGCACCGCTCTGCCCGCCGTGCCCATCGTCGCACCTTATCAGCAGGAGGGGTTGGAGATGAAACCTCTGAACCCCCATGTCATGGTGGCCATGTGCTTGGCCTCCAGCATCCCGGAGTGCAGTGCCCAGCTGGAGGAGGATGGCAAGGAGAAAATGGAGCAGCCCTCAACCCAACATTCCTGCTGTTGGGAGGGCAGGAACCACCTCTCCGGGGATTGCACTAGTGGTAAGGAGAAGCTTGCAATGAAGCCCACCAAAAAAAAAAATAGGCTTGTTGGGACAGGTGAAACCTTCCTGAGCTCTAAGAACATCACCTGCTTTTATTAATTTGAATCTTTGGGGCTTGTGGGTCTGTTGAGCCTAAAAGAAGAGAATAAAAAAAAACCAAGACAACCACTGAACCAACCCAACCCGCCCTGTTCTCGCTTTGCAGGCGACAGCTGCGTGCACTCGGAGACATCCAATTCCATTTTGAGCTGGAGTCCCCTCATTCTGCACCCTCTTTCCAAGGACTGTAAGGAAAAACCAGGATGGAATTCATCTGGAGTCATCTTAAATGGTTCTGGGGACCTTCGACAGCTCCAGCTGCAAGAGACCTGAGGGCAGGGACCTTCCTGTCCCCACTTTTGACGCCAGGAACTGCACAGCGGAGTCGCTGCACCCAAGGGAGTGATGGAGGGATGTTAATTATAACAGAGAGAGTCACTATTTATTTTTTTGTAGTAGGGTCAGATGAATGTATCTTGTTGTGAAAAACAAACCAAACCAAACAAGATGGTTGCCTTTTTTATATTATTTATGCCTTGAAATTCCCTTTTCCCACCTCCCGCCAAACTTGCCTGGTTATGTGTATAAAACAACACTATAAAAAAAAAAAAAAAAAAGCAAACAAAAAAGAATTGTAATAATATAAAAAAGAAAGGATGGGAACTGCAGAGTGTGGTTTCCGTGTTGTGTTCACAGCTCAGCAGTACAGGACTGGACCTCTCCTTCCATGGACTGAGATCCCGGTGAGTAAAGAAGTGAATAAATAAGGAAAATAAACTTGGCTTGAGTCCATCCAGCCTGTCTGGAGGAGCAGAACCATTGTTTTTGTCTTCAGGTGGTTGCTAAGCCTCAGGTTTGTGGGTGAAATCCAGCTGGCAGGAGCCAAACCCCTCGCTGTGAGGGGTTGGAGAGCTTTGAGGAGCCTCAAAAATAAACCAGCTCATGTCAAAGCAGCTCCTGCTTCAGAAAAAAAAAAAAAGCAAAAACAACCAAAACAAAACCAAAACCATGATGGAGTTTTGGTTTTTTTGTTGAGGTTTTTTTTTTTTTGCCTTTCCAAATTTCATCAGAGGAAATTCAACCAAATTGCTGCCTGTAGCCCTCCCTCCCCCCTAAAAATCAACCCAGGAGCCTCTAAACCTCCACCAGGAGGGGCATAAATCAGAGTTACGACTGCCTTGGGGCCACGTGTTTGGAGGAATTTTCACCCAACCAGGATTTTCCTCTCCAGGAAGGAGGAAACAAGGCTGGAACCACCGTGGATCCCTCCGGGAGTGAAGGTGCTGCAGGTGCAGCCCAAGAATGAGTTTTGGGAAGCAATTTCTGCTCCAGGAGGAAGCTCTTGCAATCATCTTTGCCAGCACTGAGTTGTGTTTAAGTGTTGGTGGTTTTTTTCCTTTTTATGGCATGCTTTCTAAATATATATATTTTTGCCTTTTGTTTTTTAAGGTTGCACAGCTCCTTGTTCATCTCCTTTCCTCAACTCCTTGATTTTTTTTCCTGCTCAAGGCTTGCTCTGGTTTCTGATGCTGTTTGGCAGGCAAATGGTTGGGGTTTAACTCCTGGCTGCTTCCTTTTCCCAAAACACCAAGATTTAACCACTTTTTTTTAATTTTTTTTCTTTTTTTTTAAACAACCACATAGACACTGTGTTCCTAAGAAGCTGGAATATGCCTTTGGGAATTGGGTGGATTTTTGAAACCATCTCATTTTGGCAGGGGTTTGGGGTGGAGATTTTGATTTTTTTTTTGGGTGATTTGATAAAGAGTGATGCTGTGGTTTTTGGCAGGAGTTGGGGATTAATCCTGAAATGAGACGGGCTCTCAACTTTTGCTATTTCCCAACAGGTTCTTCACCAAATAAGAGAGAAACCAACCCAAGCCAGGACCTGCTCCACCCTTCCCTTGGATCCTGCTGTTGGGAGCAGCCATCACTAACCACAGTTCTGAAAACCTCATGCTTTGGTCTGAGAAAGGAGGAATTAGGGATGAAGGTGGAAGACCCTTCCCCACCTCACATCTTCACACTCCCCAAACCCCAGCGTCACCCTGAAACATCACCCAGACAACGCCAAGCGTCACCCTGTGGGGTTTTTTGCCTCTCCCATCGGTGAGAAAAATGTTTCTTTGAGCCTAAATCTTTATTTGAGCTCCAGAAGTCGCCAAAATCCTCCCACTAGGGAGGAAAAGCCGGAGCGCTCATGGCGCCGCCGTCACCGCGGTGGTGATGCTGATTGGGTCCTCAGTGGGTTCTGGTGGGGCCGAGGGTGGCTCTGCAGGGGGTGTGGGTGACACCAGGTGGGTGCTGGGTGGCCAAGGTGGGTGGCTGAGCCCTGGGTCACCCCTGGGGTGATGTTACCTGCTGCTGGGACAGGGCTGGGTGCTGGTTCTGCTCCCTCCTCGCCGCCTGCGGCCGCTTCGGCATCCTCGGGCGTGCGGATGGGCTCCTGGGCGCCAGCCCTGGTGGGAGGGGACACGTGTGGTGTCACCCGGGGGCTGTGGCAGCGCCGGGGCGGGGGCTCTGAGGGACTCACGTGCGGAACAGCAGGTGATGTAGGCCTGGGGACAGACAGAGGGGTGTCGGGGGAGTGATGGAGGGGGGGGGGGGGTTTGGTGTCTCCTTCCCGCTCCCCTCCAGCACTCACGTGGGAGGGTGTCTGGGTGCTGGGCCACCCAGCGCATGGCCAGCAGCGAGGCTGCCATGGCCACCAGCATCCCGGCCACCGCCGCTCCTGTCACGGCTGGGTAGGCCTCGAACGGGGGCTCGGCTGGAAGAGAGCGAGAGCTTAATTACCCTGAGAGTAATTAACTCATTGCCCCAGGAGCTATGGGAGCCAGGCAGAGAGGGAGGTGACGGCCACCACCACCCAACGCGAGGGTCGGGAAAGCCTGGAAATGCCGGAGGGACCCGGGAGCTTCTTCCCGTTAACTCTGGAACCTACTGCCAGTGGTCGGGATGTGCCCGTCTCCTCTCCGACCCCGCTGTGCCCCCAGGGAGCAGCATGGGTGCCCCCCCACCCCCTTCACCTGGCGTCTGCACCTCGGAGGGGTGCCCGGCCCTCCGGTGGTTGACAGCCAGGACGCGGAAGGCGTAGACCACGGCCGGGTCCAACCCCCCCAGGCGCCGGTCACGGGAGTGGGGCTCGATGTCACCCGCTGCCGTTTCCCAGGGGCCGGGGACCCTCCTGGGGGGGCCCTTGGCCTGGCGCCGTTGCACCACGAAGCCGGTCAGGTTGCCGGCGCCCTGCGTCCGCCATTCCAACCGCACCTCCGTGCGCGCCCGCGTGTAGCGCAGTTTGCTGATGGTGACGTTGGGGGGGGGCGGGTACCCTGAGGTGAGACAGGGGTAAGGAGCAGTTGGACAACTGGTCACCAGGAAAACTGGTCACCAGGACAACTGGCCACTGGGACAACTTGCCACCACCCCAGTGTGAGGCGCCGGTGCAGGGCTGGGAAATGGATCTATGACTCTAAATGAATTCCTATGAATGTCTGAGAGGTGAAATGAATGATGAAGTGAAGGTGATGCCGTCACCTTTTGGTCTCGTGTCTCCAACAGCTCATGAGGGGTCAGCAGGCATGAGCATCACTTCAAAAAAAGATATTTTCAAGAGTTCTGTGTGTCTTTAACATGACTTTTAGAAAATGTTTTTGGATGGCTCAATTTTCCAGGTGTTTTGCATCAGTATTCAAAATTCTTTTAATTCTTGAATGGGGTTTTTAAATGTTGGTTGAAGAAAATATTCCAAAAGAATTGTCAGTGGTGAGTTGGCAGTGGCCAGTTGTCCTGGACTGATTCATTGAATAATCTAGGTTGGAAGGAGCCTCTAAAAGTCACCTAGTCTGACCCCCCCGAATGCTTAATTTTTAGTTGTGGTGTTTTTTTTAAAAAAAAACACATTATTTTACAAAATGGTCCAAAAATTTTTTGGTGGTGAGTTGGCAGCAACCAGTTGTCCTGGAGCTGATTGGTAATAGAACAATTTGGGTTGGGAGGGGTCATTTAGTGCAACCGCCCTGCAGGAAGTCACCCGAGTTCCCACCCCTGGATCCCTTCCCAGCACTCACGTTCCACACGGAGGTGGACGGGGCAGCTGGCGGTGCCCACGGCGTTGGCGGCGGCGCAGCGATAGATCCCACTGTCCGACGGCCACTCGGCGTCCTGCACCGTCACGTTGAGCCAAGCTTCTCCTTGCTCCACCCGGTACTTGGCCATCCCCGGGGTCACCTCCCGCTCTTGAGGGTCATACCAAGCCATGGTGGCACCGAGGTCGACGCCGCCGCCTTGCCGGCACGCCAGCCGCGCCTCGCCGCCCTCCAGCACCGCCACCTCACTCCTCTCCACCTCCAGCACGGGGACCTCTGCATTGGGTGAGGGAGGAATGTGTCCCCTCAGGGTGAGGTGGGGAAGGTGTCACCTCACGGTGAGCGGGGGACAGGCCCGGCTTACCCAACCGCAGGCGGCACTGGGCGCCGGCGGGGCGCAGGGGGTGCGTGGCCACGCAGATGAAGTCCTCTCCCCTGAGGCTGCCGCCGGCGCTAAGCACCAGGAGGACGGTGGAAGGTCCGGGGTCACCCAAGGCCTTGCCCTGGCCATCCCACCAGCGCAGGGTGGCCAGGGGTGTCCCCCCCTCCCAGCAGCACCGCAGCATGACGTAGTCATCCCCCTTGGTGGCCGCCGCCACGCAGGAGGGGCCACCGTCCGGGACCCCTGGGGATGGAGTCACGTCAGGATGGGTGGCCTCCGTGTCTGGTTGGCTGGAGGTCCCAGTGCCAGCCCAGGGGCCCCTCCACAGCGCCGGGGTCACCGTGGTGCCACCAGGGGGTGAGGAGGGGACTTTTGGGGGTCTAGCACTCACAGAGGGTGGTCCCACAGGCAGCCCCCTGCGGCAGGGCCGGGTGGGAGGCCAGGCAGGAGAAGGAGCTGCTGTTCTTGGTGGCCACCCCAGGTTGGATGCTGGTAGCCCTTGAAAAACTCGTCCCTTCTTCTGCATCCTCCTCCTCCCAGGGGGGCCCCGGTCCCACCCAGCGCAGGCGGGCAGGAGGGAATCCCCCTGGCCAGTGGCACCTCAGGGCCACTGCCCTCTGGTCATCGGTGGCCAGGGCAGAGCAGCTGGGGCTGCCAGGTGGTGGATCTGCAGGAGGCCATCAGCTCCAGGCCGGGATGGGCATCACCCCCCCCCATCCCATCCCATCCCACCCCACCCCAAATTGCCCCCTTGCACCCACAGCCTCACTGGGGAGACACCGTGGTCCATCTCTCCCTGGGAGGGACCCACCAGGCCACCTCCCCCCGCCCGGTGGCTACTTACAGTAGACAGTGAGGAGGATGGTGGCCTGGGTACGGGTCTGGAGCTGGGTGTTCTCAGCCAGGCAGGTGTAGGTGCCTGCTTGAGTGCGGGAAATGGAGGCCATGATGTAGGTCTGGCCAGTGTGGACCTGGGAGCTGTTGTGGAGCCAGATGTACCCACTGGGGGGGTTGGAGGGGGCCACGCAGCTCAGCACCACCTCCTCCCCCTCCCCTGCCGAGAAGCCCCCTGGCTTGGGGGAGAAGGGCTCCACGCTGATGGTTGGCTCGTCAGGGCCATCTGTGGGGACATGGGGACATGTAAGCCACCAGGTTGTCCCCTCAAGAGTGGGCACAGCCCTTCCTGGGGCATCCTCCCCACTGGTGGGAAACGGCTGGGAAGACTCCTTAGAAAGGGTGCAGCACGGTGGCTGTGGGCACGTTGTGGTGGCCATGAAGGGAGGCTGGTGACATGGTGCTTGGTGGCCATGGATGGACCATGGTAGCCATAGACAGACTGTGGTGGACTGTGGACATATCATGGTGATGCCATGATGGCCATGGGCAAATCTTGGTGGCATGGTGCACAGTTGCTGTGGTGGCTGTGGAGGTGCCATGGCACACAGCATGGTTGGTCACGGGCACCACGTGGTCATGGTGACCACGGATGTACCATGGTGGCCATGGAGCCAGCATGGTGGGAGGGCCTACGGTAGCCAGGGCCACAGCCAAACCCCAGCAGCAGAGATCTTGGTGGCCATGGCCACACCATGATGGTCCCTCCCACCCTTCAGTTGCCCTCCTGGGCAGGGGCAGTGAGCCCCTGGGCCACTCACAGATGATGTCCAGGTAGATGGGCTCGCTGGTCTGGTTGTTGACCTGGTTGCCCACGGTGCAGGCGTACCAGCCTGCATGGCTGCGGTTGGCCGGGCTGAGGTCCAGGTGGTCGCCAGAGCCCCTCGGGGTTGGGGGGGAGGCCAAGGGGGCCCCCCGGGGGTCCTGGTGCTGCCAGGAGAAGCTGAGCGGCTCCGTCCCCTCCCGCACAGTGCAGCTCAGGGCCACCGGCGTCCCCTCCACTGCTGCCGATGCCGTTGGCCGCACGAAGGGCTTGGAGACGGGCACTGGGGGCAACCGGGTGGAGGTGGCCACCGGGCTGCCAGCACTGGCCCCCTCTCCCTCCTGACAGGAGCCCCCAGAGCCCACCCTGGCTCAGCAGCCAGCAGAAGACTCCATTGGCGAGGGGCTACAACCCCACCGGGAGCAGCAGGGTGGCTAGCAGGGTGGCTTACCCAGGACGCTGAGGAGGACGGCACCGTATCCCACGCGGAGGTGTCCGGGCTCCGGGAAGAGCCCCTGGCAGAGGAACCTCCCGTGGGCTCCCACCCGCAGCTCCCGCAGCTCCAGGCTCCCGTTGCTCAGCGTCACCCGACCCAGCAGAGCCACAGCCCCGGGGGCCACCGCCACCTCGGCACCGTTGCCCACGGCCACCGCCCGGGGCGGGCCCGGACCTCCCGTGAAGCTCCAGAAGACCACGGAGGGGGTGAGCCCCGGGGGTCCGCAACGCAGCTCCACCGCCTGACCCCGCACCCCCGTCACGCGTCGCTCCTCGTAGTTCCCGGAGACGGCGCTCAGCGGCTGCCCTGACCCGGGGGGTGGGGAACGAGACTCTCAGGGCTCTGCTCACCCCCTCCCCACGCTCCCCCAAACCCAACTACCCCCCCCCCCCCCCCGGTGACAATTTCTGTGGGAAAAGCGGGGGTTTTCCTCACCCCCCACCAGCGCCGGCAGCAGGCAGAGGATCCAGGGCCCTCTCATGTCCAGGGCTGAGCTCTCCCTTTCTCTCCAATTCCTCCACCCCCCCAGGGAGGGGAATGAAGCCCGGCCCTGATTAACCGTTAATTATTGATAATTAAATAACAGGGATGTGGGGGAGGGAGGGGGAAACCCAACCCTGCTGCAATCAGGGCTGAGACCACACACACTCGGTGCATCAATGGCACCAACCCTTCCACCACCACCACCCCTTTTTGGGGTTAATTAATACCTGAGTGTCATCATCATCATCCCCCAGCCCCCCTTCCAGTTTGGATTTTTGCTTAAAAAAAGGGGAAATGGTTGGGAAAAGGTGGAGGGAGGGGTGAAGGGGGGAGCATGGCAGGTGCTGTCGGGGTTTGATATTTCATCTCCCATCAAAGATTCATGGGGGGTGTCCGGGCTGTAATGCAACCCCAGAGGATTTTGAGGGGTGGGGGGCACTTGGGGAGGGGACACCAGAGCCTGGTGTATCCCATTCCCAACAGGGGTGGCCACCAAGAGGCAAGGGGGGGGGGACATGCGGTAAAATCAGGGAAAAATTCACACAGGAGCCCTCTGGGTGATGAGAAATCATTTTACTGATGAGCTGTGGGACAGCCAAGGGGAAACCCCCCCACACACACCCCAGGGGGTCCAACCTCACCCCCTCCTACACCTCTAGCACCCCAAACGCTGGCGTTGGGGTTTGGGAGGGTTTCTGCTGCCCTCTAGTGACCCTGGCTTGGTATTTTTTAGTAACCATTCTCCAGCCTTTCCTTTTCTTACCCAAGTTTTTCTCCAGATTTTCTCCACCCACCACTGCCTGGAGATTTTTTAGGGGCTGGTTACCAGACATTCCGTTTTCCAACCCGTTTTTTAGGAGTGTTACGCCACCTTGTAGCCTCAAGTAACCACTTTGTAGCCTCAAGTCATGGCTACGGAACCAGAACCTTGGAGAGAAAACACAGAACAAACCCAAGGAGAGATTTATCCCTCCTCACTTTCTCCTAAAACATCTCAACAAAGCCCAACAGTGACAAGAACTGGGAGACCTTCCTCCTTAATGTAACTTTTTCCTCCCTTTTTCAAACCAAAACTGGGACTGGGGGGCGAGCAAACCCCCCCTCCAGCTCCTCACTCAGCTCTGAAGCTTCTCAATCTCATCCATGTCATCTGGATCCAGCTGCTTGATGGTGGTTTCTGCAAGAAGGAAATGAAAAAAAGTGTCAGTAAAGTGTCAGTCCAGCCCCACACCCCACCAGCCAGAAAGCTCCTGCCAGGCACTGGGTGCAGGATTCCCAGTACAAACTGGGAGAAATCCCTATGGGAATGGTGTGGATGAAGCAGGAGCTGCCCCATGTTGGGCTCCTCTGGCTGACTCCACGCTTGGACTCATCCACCTGGTGGTTATTTGAAGTGTTTCATTGCAGCTGTTTGCAAAAACTCCACTCATGTCTCCTCAATGGTGTTTAAATGTAAAGGATGAAACTGAAATTTAAGGATGGCCAAGAAGATTCAGCAACTCCAAGGATGAGGATGAGGCAGGGAAGTGGTTTCCTGCCATGCAAAAAGCTTTCCAGAACCTTCTTTTCTCTTAAAAATTCACTGGGATTTGGAAAAAACACCCAAGTATCTTCCTCTGAAAATCCTCTGGATGTTGATGAGTGATGATGGGTTTGTGCTTGGGAAGGACCCGGGTGACTCCAGCTCTCCCACAGCCAGGGATGAGCAACGGGCTCAGGGCTTGGGAGGGTGAAGGCAGAAAAAATGCCTGAAGGAGGAAAAAAAAAAAAAACAAAAAAAAAAAGAGATGCTGGAAAGAAACTTCTTTGGAGTGAGGAGGGTGAGGAGGTGGAAGGAAAAGTGGGATGGAGGAGCAGCCCAAGAGGGTCCATTTGCAGCTGGAGAATGAGGTGGGGAGGGATCAGAGGTCTCCAAATGCCCCTGGAGGTGAGGAGGATCCTGGTGGGTACTCACGGAAGTGCTCCTCAATCATGTGGATGAGTGGGATGCTGTGTTTCTCCACCATGCTGAAGGCGATGCCGTCCTTCCCGAAGCGCCCCGTGCGCCCGATGCGGTGCAGGTAGGTCTCAAAATCCAGTTTGTTCCTCGAGGTGGTGGGCAGCTGGAAATTCACTACGATGGTCACCTGCTGCACATCAATCCCTGGATGAAAACAAAAAGAAGAAAAAAAGGGATCTCTTCAAACCAGGAAGGATCTGGAGCTCCAGCCCATGCTGCTGCTGTTGCTGGAAGGAAGAGGAGGAGCCTCCCGTGTCCCATTCCCTGGTGGTACCTCTGGCACAGACGTTGGTGGCAATGAGGACTTTCTCCTTGCCATCACGGAACCTCTGGATGATGTCAGCACGCTGGGACACACTCAGCTCTGCTGTCAGGACCCCAACCTGGTGCCCATCATCATTCATCATCATTGCCAACCACTGCGCACTCCTCCGTGTCTGGGGAGGTGGTGAGAGAAGGTGTCACCACCACCCCACTCGTGCCCAGCAGCCCCTCACTGGTATTTTCCACCTTCCCAAGTTCCTCCCTGTTTCCTTCTGTGAGCTCCAGGTTCAAAATGAAGGAAAAAGGAAGGGGATGAAAAGGTTTTCAGGAGCTGCTCCTCTCCGCAGGGTCATACCTGGCAGAAGATGATGGCCTGGCCAACGGTGATGCCACCATAGATGTTGCAGAGGGCTCTGTACCTCTCCTCCCGGCCCTGGCAAACGAAGTAAAACTGTCGGATGTTGGCCAGGGTGAGCTCATCCTCCCTCAGTTTGATGACGATGGGGTTGGAGATGATCTGGATGGCAAAGGCCCTCACAGTCTCCTTGAAGGTGGCAGAAAAAAGGAGCATCTGACAGCCCTGAGGTAAAGCCCTGAGGTGGAGGGAAGAGCAAGAGTCAGCCCAGGGTGGAGATGGGGTTTTAGAACCTCAAACCCCTCAGGGTTCCTCTCTTCAAGAGAAAGGGAAGCGAGAGGAAAGCCCAGAGGGATGAAAATCCAAGGAATTTGGGACACCAAGCACAGGGAAGCCCCACCTCTGGACACGGATGCTTTGACAGGCGAGTCCCTGGGTGTCAATCATGATGTCAGCTTCATCCAGCACGAAGAGTTTGATCTTCTTGATGTCCAGGAACTTCCATTTGAAGCACCAATCCAGCACTGTCCCCGGCGTCCCGATCACCAACTGCTCCTCCAGCACCGTGCCCCGGGGGACTGTGGAGGGGCTGCCCAGTTACCACCCATCCCACCCTCTGGTGGAGCTCAGGGCCAAGAGGAACTCGATGAAAATCCCTTTTTTTGCTCCCACCTCAGTCACGGCCAAGAACTTGATGAAAATCCCCTTTTTTTTCCCCTTAGGAAAGGTGCAAACCATCCCCAGAGGGATGGAGGGAGTTTGGGAAGAGGCAGTGGTTGGGGAAAACAGACTTTTTAGTGGGACAGGCATCCTGCTGGGTGTGGCTGGAGGTTTCTGAGAGGCAACCTTGGCCAGGACTCACCTCGGTTGCCTCGCACAGCGAAGGTGACCCGGAGGTCAGGGCAGAACCTCCCGATGGTCTCAACAACGTGGCCAATCTGCAGGGCCAGCTCATAGGTGGGAGCCAGGCAGAGGCACTGGGGGGAGAGGAGAAAATGGGGGTGAGAAGGGGAGGAAACACCCCCGGAGGGGCAGGGGGGGCACTGGGGGTGAGGGAGTTGGGGCTGTGGCAAAGCTGGAGGAGCAGGGGGTGAATTATTTTGGAGGGGGGAAACTTTTCCCCCTTGGAGCAAAGACATTTTGGAGCTTGGGAAGAGCTGAACCTGCCCTAGGAGGGGATGTTTTGTCACCCCCACCCCCCAAAAAAACCACCAAACAGTCACCCAGTTTGAAAATTAAATTCTAGCCGAAGAAAAAAGCACCTCCTGAGAGCAGGCACCTCCCTGCTGCTGCCCTGGGGCTTTGTTGTCCCAGCAGATAAAACTGAAAATGGGGACAAAAAACCCACCCCCAACCCGGGTAGGTTTTTTTCCAAGGTTCTTCGTGGGGGGAGGAACCCCTTGCTGCTTCCCCTTTCCCGCCGTTACCTGCGGGTGCTTCTCGGCAGCGTTGACTCTGCTCAGCATGGCCAGGACAAACGCGGCCGTTTTGCCAGTTCCTGACTGGCTTTGGGCAATCAGGTTTTGGGGGCTGGAAAGGCAAAAGGGGGAGGAGTGAGGGGGGGGAGGAGATTTCTGCGGGAAGGGGTCCGGGGGGTGTGTGAGGATTTACTGACGGGTACGCCAGCATGATGGGCAGAGCCGTCTCCTGGATTTTGGATGGGCGGTTGAAGCCCATCATGTAAATCCCTTTCAGAAGCTCCTTTTTCCTGGGGGGAACAAACAAACAATTGGATTAAGGTGGAAAAAGGGATTTTGGGGGCTTGGGGTCGGGGGGGGGGGGGCACTCACAGGGGCAGCTCCTCGAAGGATTTGACGGAGAAGAGGGGGGAGGTGGGATCCTGCTGCAGGATCTCCACGCGGTGGTTGGATTCCACCAGCGCCGTGCGGAGCAGCTTGTTCAGCAGGGAGGCTTCTGCTGCCGCCACTGGGGTGCAGAGGAAGGGAAAAAACACGGTAAAAAACCCGCACAATGCCCTTTCCCCAGGCTGCAAACACGGGGGGGATGCGGACACACAAACCCCAGGGACCCCCAACAACACTGGAAGGGGGGGAAGCCGCAGAACCCCTCAGCACCACGCCCTGCCTCAGTTTCCCCCTCCCTTACACAGGTCCTGGAGGCTGCCCCGCCCCAGTTTCCCCCTTTACCCTGCTTCAGTTTCCCCCTTTCCCTGCCTCAGTTTCCCCCCTCTCTCCGCCCCCTCAGGCCCCACCTCTCTCCTCCTCTTCTTCCTCCTCCTCCTCCCCCTCCCCGTTGCCCGTCGGGTGGGGCTGAGGCGAGGCCCGCTCCTTCCCCACGCCGCGGTGGGACGCGGGGTGGGTGTCAGGGCGTTTCGGGGGTGCCCAGAGCCGGGGGAAAGCAGTGGCCATGGCGGAGCGGGCCCGGAGGCTTAGCCCGGGGCTCGGCCGCCGCATCCGCCTCCCGCCGTCCCCCGCCTCCGCCATGGCAACGGCCGCACGGACAGCGCCCCCTGGCGGCCGGGAGGACGGCGGAGTGGGGGGTGTGTGGCGAGAAGGCAGCGCTCCCTGGCGGCCGCAGAGGGGTTGGTGAGGCAGCGCCCCCTGGCGGCCGGGAGGGTGCGGGAGGACCGTGGCTCCGGATGGGGCGGGAACTTCCGGGGTACCGGGCCCACACGGAACCACACGGATCCGGTACCTGCGGCGCCCCACAGGTAGAGCCGGGGGGGGTCCTGGAGGAGCTGGCGCTGGGGCTGAAGGGGTCAGAGAGCCCATCCATAGGGTCGTGGGAGGTTGCAGGATGCTGAGGGGGGACAGAGACCCCCCCCATAGGGTGAGGGGGGTGCCCTGAGGGGCTGGAGACACTGCAGGGTTTGGGGGGTCCCCTGCTGGGGACAGAGACCCGGTAGGGGCCAGCAGTGCCTCCCCCCCATGGGATTCGGGGTTTCATTGGGGGGGCAGGGACTCTCCCATAGGATCCAGAGTGTCCCTAAGGTGTTGGGGACAAGGATCCCCCATAGGGTAGGGGTGGTCTGCAGGGTGTTGGGGACAAGGAGCCTGTAGGGTGCTGGTGTCCCCCATGGGGTTTCGGGGGTCCCTGGGGTGCTGGGGGGCAGAGACAACCGCACAGGGGAAGGGGGGTCCCGGGACCCCACAGGGGGGAGTGGGACCTTTGTCCCTGCTTGCTGGAGGAGCATGGACCCCATAGCACTGTCACCCCTGGGCTTTGAGGGCTCACAGACCCTCCCTAGAGCTGGGATGTTCTACGGTGCTGGGGACAAGGACCCCCATGGGTGTGGGGGGTCTGCAGGGTGCTGAGGACAGGGACTCAGTAGGACTTGGGGCAGGGGGGGAGGGTCCCTTGCTGGAGATGGGGACCCTGTAGGGTGCTACCACTGTACCCCTGGTGTTCGAGGGATGCTGGAAGCAGAGATCCCCCCCACTTCCACACCTCAAGGTCCCTGGGGTGCCAGAACCTCCCCCCCCCAGGGGAGAGTCCCCTTCTCACTTAACTCCCAGCACCCAAACAAATCCATCCACACCCTTTATTAAAATAAAAAAACAAACAACAACATGGATTGATAACAGAAAGGAAAAGGGGATTTTCCCAAATTATCCATGAAAAAGCCAAGCCCCCTCAGGTATTTTTCCGTGGGAGGAGGCCGTGGGCCAGGTCCCAGCGCACCCCCCAGCGCAGGGCCGCCCGTTTTTTTTGGGTGGGGACGGTGTAAGTGTTGGGGTGCAGGGTGGGCTGGGGCCTGGGGGGTGCTGGGGGTGGGCAGAGCATCTGCTCCCGCACGCTCCAGCGCAGCTCCTGCCTCGGCACCTCCCCTGGGATGCAGAATTTCTCCCAGTCCCGTTTGTATTCGAAATATTTGTTGACTGGGTCGGTTTTAGCCCGGTTCAGCAGCTCCAGACGGGGGGGGATGAAAGACTTGGGCTGTTCTACGGGGGTGTCCTGGGAACTGAGAAAACTTGGCTCCTCAAAATCCTCCGGGAGGGAAATGGGGCTGTCCTGAGGCCACTGGTGACACAGGGAGTCCTCCAGGGAGCTGCTGCTGCTGCTGCTCCCCATCTCCCCCTCGGAAATGTCATCGTCATCGTCAGGATGGATCTGCGGGGAGCTGGTGACCTCCCCACCTGCTGGCTCGTCCCACACCTCGGTGCCACCATCAGCTCTGTGCCTCAGCACCTTCCTCTTCATCACCAGCTGCCTGGTGGTGGCCTGGGGAGGGGCAGGAGGTGACTCTGAGGGGACAGAAACCTCGTCACAGGGATGGTGGTGTGGGGGTGGCTGCTTGCTGTGGGTCAGCATGGCCAGGAGCTCATCATCCCAGGGATACTCCTCCAGTCCTCTGGTCTCTTCCATCATCTTCACCAAATTGGGGTGATCCTGAAAGAAAACAAAAAACCAACCCAAATGAATTCCATGCAGGAATAAAGTGGCTCTGAGTCCACTCCATGGGGTCAGGAGCAGTCATTTCGTGTGTGTGGCTCCACCAAACCTGCCTGATTTTGGTTGTGATAAAGTGGAGTAACTAAAGAGCTAAGGAAGCTTTTTGCCAGGCTTAGGAGATCTTTTATGGATTAAAAAAATGTAAGTTTTGAGGGTGTTGTTATGAAATCCTGGAGCAGATGGCACGGTGGGCTGAGTGGCAGTCGTTGGCAGGCTGTCTGAAGTGTGGATGGGAAAAAGGGAGAGGGAAGGCACTGCTGGAGCTGAGCTGGGAAGAGGAGCAATGAGAAAGTGCCAAAAAACCAACAAAACCCAAAAAAAAGCAGCATGAGCAAGATGTAATTGCCCGAGTTCAGCCCTTCCTGGGCTCTGCTGGGAAGACCAAGGTGTTAAACCTGAAGAATTATTCCAGGTGTGATAAAAACTCAATAAAAAAGGGTAAATTCTCTAATTCCTTTTCCCTACAGAGGCAATGGCTGAGGGGAGCGTAGTGACCGACCCCGAGCAGCTCCTGAGGAAGGTGAGGGAGCTGGAAGAGGAGGTAAGGAGGCTGCAGGAGAAGCTTGGCCAGGATGAGAAAGGTGCTGAGGGCAAGGAGGCTCCTGCAGCCGCCAGCAAAGGGCGGAAACGCCAGCGCCGTCCCTTCGACTTCGGGGCCCACGGGCAGAGGCACGTGGCTCTGAGGGTGGCATACCTGGGCTGGAGCTACCAGGGCTTTGCCAGCCAGGAGAACACCAGCAACACCATCGAGGAGAAGCTCTTTGAAGCTCTGAAGAAGACGAGGTTGGTGGAGGAGAGGCAGAGCTCCAACTACCACCGCTGTGGGAGGACCGACAAGGGGGTCAGCGCCTTTGGGCAGGTGGGGATCAGCCCCTCCTGGGTTTTGGGTGGGTGGGATGGAATCTGGTGGGGTGAGCACAGGTCAGGGTTGGTGTTTAAAGCCTTGAAGATGAGCCTGGCCGTGGCTTCGTGCTGCGGAAGGATGATTTCAGCCCTTCAAAGTGTTTGTCACTGGTGGGGGTTTTTTATTCCCTATTCTGAGCAGATGAAATGAATTTTTTCCCCCCTTTTCTTGGCAGAGCCTTCTTGGCTGGTTTAACTTAAGCCCAGAAAAAAAAAAAAAAAAAGATACATCTGAGAACTGGCTGGCTTCCTGGGGAGGCAGGCAGTGGAATTCCTGTTTGGAGGGTCGGAGGGGAGCGGAAGGCAGCGTGGGAGTGGGAGCTGGAGCAAGAGGAGCCAGGCAGCCGGTGGGGTGGGCAGGCGGCCATCGCCTCCCCTTCCTTGGCTACCAGGGGGAGAGTTTGCACAAAATCAGGGCTAAAGTTGCTTTGGTCTTGCTCTGTTTCAAGCGTTGAGGTTTCCACACAGGTTTCCCAGCCAGGCTTTGAGTTATCACCTTCAGGATTAAGAAATAAAGTGAAAAGGCAGATTCTAGCCTAAAACCGGTGCCTGAAGTTTAAAGCTGAAGCTGTTTTAGGAGGGTGGGATGTAGGCGCCTGCAGCTTTCCCTGTTTTATTTAAAGGCACAGGGAGCATCTTCTGAGAACCTCTGCAGCAGTTCTTCCTGCTGAAGGAGTTGGTAAAACCTCCTGGTTTCAGGCTCCTTCAGCTGGAGGGGCTCCTGGGTTCCTTAGGCTCCCATCTGCTGCCTCATCCTCCCGCTGCAGGTGATTTCCTTGGATCTTCGCTCCAACCTGTCGGAGGGGAAGCAGCTGAAGGGGCAGGAGGAGCTGCGATACACCCACATGCTCAACAGGGTGCTGCCTCCTGACATCAGGGTGCTGGCCTGGGCCCCCGTGGAGCCCCATTTCAGTGCCCGTTTCAGCTGCCTGAGGAGGACCTACCGCTACTTCTTCCCTTGCGCAGACCTGGACGTGGCCCTGATGCAGGCGGCGGCCCAGAGGTATGTGGGGACCCACGATTTCCGAAATCTCTGTAAAATGGACGTGGCCAACGGGGTGGTCAACTTCCAGAGGACCATCCTGAGAGCTGAAGTGACGTGGGTGGAGGGAGGAGGAGGAGGAACAGAGCTCCAGGATCCCTTCCGGCTGTGCCAGTTTGAAGTGACGGGCCAAGCGTTCCTCTACCACCAAGTCCGTTGCATGATGGCCATCCTCTTCCTCATTGGGCAGAGGATGGAGAGCCCGGAGATCATTGACCAACTCCTGGATGTGGAGAAGAACCCTCGGAAACCACAGTACAGGTAGGGCAAGCCACGGCTGCATGCCAAGAGCTGCTGGCAAATGGCTCCTCAGCTGGGAGGTGAAGCCACCTCTCCGGGAGGTATCCCTCAGGATCTCAGCCTGGATGAGCTTCTGGTGGCTTTAGTCTTGGTATTTGGTTAAAACTAATACAGCTTTTATCAGTTTTGTAGAAAACGGGGGTGGTTTGGGAAGAAAGAACAGGTTGAAACATATTTTTTTTCCTGATGGTAACCCCTTCCCTCTCTCTACCCCAGCATGGCAGTCGAGTTTCCCCTCGTCCTCTACGACTGCGAGTTTGAAAACCTGCAGTGGTTTTATGACCCAGAAGTGCAGGAGTTCAACATCACCCACCTGCAGCAGCTCTGGGCCAACCAGGCAGTGAAAACTCAGGTGCTACGGAACATGTTACAAGGGCTGGATGCTGCTCCAGTGACTGCTGGAAAAAGTAAGGGAGGGGTTTTGTAGGATTGAGGAGGGAGAGCTTAAAAAAAATATTATTAAATAGAAGCATTTAAATAGATTATTTTTTTTTTTAATTATTACAGGCCCAGGGAACACCACCACTGTCCAGTGGGAGGATATGAAGCCTCCTCTCCACAGCCAAGTCAGTGGCTTTGTGGAGGGGGTCAAAGCCAGGACCTACAAACCCCTGCTGGCCAGGCCCAAGTGCGAGGGGCTGGAGCAGCGCATCCGCCACTTCGTGAGGAGGGGACGCATCGAGACCCCCCCCGGGCTGGAGCTGGGGGGGAACGAGGAGAAGGAGGAGGAGGAGCCCCCCATGGACAGCAAGAGGAGCCAGGGCAGCCATGGCCCTGCTGGGAACATTGAGAAACCCTCTAAGAGGGTCTGCAAAGACAAAGAGTGATGGGGGTGGGAGAAGGGCAGCTCTAGGGGCTGCTTTTCGGTTTGTTTTGTTGGGTTTTTTTACATGAAAATACAGTTTTCCAGTGCTATTTTTATAAGTTTTAAGAAATCCTCGGGGGTGATGTCATGACTTGGTCTGGGAGGGGATGGAGATTGCCTCAGCCTCCTCAGAGCCCCACCCCCCCCCTCACTCTAGGAGGGGTTCTGAGCCCTGGAGATCCTCTTACCCCACTCTCAAGGTCTCCAGGCCCCCTGAGAATCCCTCACCCCACTCTGCTGGGGGTCCTGAGCCCCTCAGCTCACTACAGGGGGGCTCAGAGACCCCTCGGCGCCCCCCATCTCCCTGGGTGGGATTCTGAACCCCCTCAGAGCCCCTCACCTCGATTGAGGAGGGGTGGGAAGGTTCCGAGACCCCTTCAGAATTCCTCACGGAACTGCCCACCTCACAGTGGGGCAGCCCCATCCCCTGGGCAGGGGGGATCAGCTGGGACTGTAGGGTGGCAGTGCCCTCCCGCGGTCTCGCTGTCCCTCCCTGTCCCCCCCGTACCTGACAGACCCCGCAGCTCCGCTCCGCCAACCGTCACCGGAGTTTAAACACCCGGCCACTTCCCCCTTGAGTCCCGCCACTCGAGTTTCTATTGGTGGGGTCGCTTGTCACTCTCCTGCTCTGCCCCCTTCCGGTTGGTCTAGCCGGACCAAGCACCGCCTCCGGAGCCGCCTGGGTGGAGGGAGGGAGGCGGGAAGATGGCGGCGGCGAGCGCTGCGGGGCTGTGTCCGCGGGCGGCGGTGGGGCTGTGCTGGGCGGTGCGGAGCGTCTGCGGGCGGGCGGCGGAGCCGGAGCTGCGGGCTGAGCAGCTGGCGGAGCGGCTGCGGCAGCGGAGGAGTGAGGAGGAGAGGCAGAGGCAGGAGGTGAAAAAGGGAGGGAGGGAGGGGCAGAGGCAGATGCCGCGGGGCTGAGGGGACGGACTACGACTCCCGGCGTGCATCGCGGCCTGGGGAGCCCACAGGGGGCGAGGCCGGGACCCCCTTCATGCGCCTCGTGTCCCCTCAGTCCCTCCGAGTCGTGTCCCTTACATCCCCACGGGTCGTGTCCCCTCAGTCCCCCCGGCCGTGCTCTCTCACGTCCCCTCAGTCCCCCTGGCTGTGTCCCCTCAGCCCCGCGTCCCTCTGCTCGGTTCTGTTGGTAACAGTCCTCCTCAGGAGCACCCCCAGGAGCTGCTGAAGGTCACTCAGGGGCTTTGCCAAGAGCCGTTTATCAACTTCTCCACCAACAAGATTTTTTGTCTTCTCTCTTCAGGTCCCCAAAGATCCGGCACAGCGCCGGGTGCAGGAATTTGCCAAGCTGAGCAAGCAGCTGCAGCAGGTTCACCCCAATGTCCTGGCCAAAGTGCTCAAGCAGGAAACCATTTACCAGAATGAGGAGATTGTGGTCATCAACAAGCCCTATGGTGTTCCCGTGCATGGTGAGAAGCTGGCCCTGAGGAAAAAATTGGTTTTGTGGTATTGGTGATGGATCCTTTGTCTCCATCCTCCCTGCGTGGAGAGGGATGGGGGATGTCTCCTTTAGGCTGCAGCATTCTGTGGGTAACTCCAGGGAGCTGAACATCCCCCTTGTTCTCTGGGGTTCTGCAGGTGGCCCCAGGATCAAGAACTGCATAAGTGACGTGCTGCCCGTTTTGGCCAAGATGTTGGAGAACATGAGAGCTGAACCCCTCCACCTCTGCCACCGTCTGGACAAAGAGACCACAGGCCTGATGGTGCTGGCACGGAACAAGGAGGTGGCTGACAAGATCCGTCTGCTCTTCAAAACCCGTCAGGTGGAGAAGTTCTACTGGTAGGGGAACGTCTGAGAGCTGAAAGGAATGGGAAGAAGGGGTGAAGGGAGAGGTCACCAGGGCCTGGGGACACGGGGCTTGGTGGAGTGATGACCTATCTAGAGGGGGATGAAGGGATGGGGGGGAGGCTCCCTCCCTGCTGCAGCAGCACCCACCTGGTTCCCCTCCCCAGGGCGATCAGCCTGGGGGACCCAGAGCCCTCTGAGGGCACCGTGGAGATCCCCATGGTGGAGAAGGAGGTGCAGAGCCACCAGCCACACTACAAGGTGAGGGGGTTGTCCCCTGGGCCCCCCTCCCCACTCTGACACCCCCTCCTCCAGCAGCTCACCCTCTCACCCCCTCTGCAGATGACCCTGGCCCCTAACTACCGCCTGTCCCCCGAGGAGGGGAAGGTGCTGAGGACCCGTCGGAACCAGCACGCTGAGACCGCGGTCACCCGGTACCGCCTGCTGGCCCGCTCTGCTGCCTGCTCCCTGCTGGAGCTCCAGCCCATCACTGGTGAGTCTGGGCTGGGGGGTCCTGGGGCTGGGGATCTGCTTTCTTGGGAACCTGTTAGACACGACTGAAATGCTTTATTTTTGGGGCTAAATCTCTGGGAATGAGCCAGCCCGGGGGATGGTGTAGCTGGGTGTCATGTTTCTCCTCCTTCCCTTCCCTCCCCAGGGGTGAAGCACCAGCTCCGGGTTCACTTGGCCTACGGGCTGGGCTGCCCCATCCTGGGGGATCACAAATATTCCCACTGGAGCAAGCTGGCACCCCAGGTGAGGCGGGTTAAATCCCATTTGTATCCCCAAACCCAGGCCGATGATTTTCAAGGCCCATTTTGAAGGGATAGAGTGGTGGAAATGATTTTTTTTTTCTCTCTCCTGGTTGCAGAAACTTCCTGAGATCACCCTGAAGAGGCTGAAGCTGGAGCAGAGCAAGGCTCGGCACCTCCCCCTCCACCTCCACGCCCACCGCCTCTCCCTGCCCCTGGGTCAGGGGATCAACCTCGTCTGCAAACCCCCCCTCTTCTTCCAGAAGACCCTGAAGAAGCTGGAGCTGGAGGTCCCTGACGATTGAGGAGACAGGCAGGGAGTGGGACTGATTTTAGGGTCTCTGAGTTTAGGGTCTCTGCTGCTTTCCAGAACCCTCCCGGGTCGGTACCAGTGTCGCTGGCTTCAAACCAGGAAGCTGCTCGTGCTTCCTGCCCTGATTTGGTGCAGAAGTTGGGCTGGAAAGTCTCTTGTTTGGACAAACTGGGCTTTGTCCAGGCCATGTTTTGAGCAATAAAAGATGCAGATCCTGCTGGAGGCCATGGGCTGGTGTGTAATGGCTCTGCTCCTCCCTCCAGAGCTCTCCAGGAATCTCTCCCTCCCATCCTGGCACTCCAGGCTCCGATTTGGAGATTCCCAACGTTGGAAAATCCATCAGAAGTGCAATTTGGCAGCGGCTGAGACTGCCCGAGGAGTCCCTCTGCTTGGCTTGGCCCAGCAGCTCCAGGGCTCCCTCAGCTCTGTGCTGCCAGAGGTGTTGGTACTGGTTCCAGGACACTGCCTGTGGGAATGTTTCCTTCCCATCACCCCATTTTCCCCATCCTTTGTGTCTAGATCCTGGCATCTGTGTTTCTTTGGAGCTTCTCTGGTCCCATTATCAGGACACCTTTCCCTCAAGAACTTGAATTGGAGCCATTTCCCTTTCCCTTCTTGGAAATCTGGGGGGACTGCAGTTGATCTTCTCCCCTCAGACCAGCAGCTACCAGTGCTTGGTGGCTTTTTGGTCCCCAGAGTTCTCAGGGCTGGTCTGGGGCTCTTTGTACCCCATGCCCCATCCTCACCTCCTCATCTGGGGTGAAAACAACCAGAGGAAGGGGAGCCCCGGGCCCCTCCAAGGCTCCACCAGAAATAACCTTGCAGATGACAGAGAGCCATAAAACCCTGGGGAGTGGCTGCAGCCTCCCAGCCCTGCTCCACAGCCACCAGTTGTGTTTATTTTTGCTATTTTGGTGCCTGCTATTTGCAAAAAAGCCTCCCCTGTAATTTGAGGTTGTTCAGGGGGATGGTTGTTCAAGCTGTGTCTGGGCAGGGAGGAATTGCCTGCAGCCCTACAAAACCTCTCAGGCAGCACCCGAGCAGCTGTGCTGTGTGTCCTGCTGGGGAAGATGTCCCTCTCACACACAGCTGCTGAGTTCATGCTCTCTGATGCTCTGCTCCCTGATCCCGGGGGTTCCCACCCCAGGGCCCTGCGCCTGGAGCTGCCCAGTGACCGCCTCCTCAAATTTGTCACCGTGGGGCTGCCCCTGCTCCTCGTCTCCTTGGCTTTCGCACGGGAATTCTCCACTGGTGAGTTGGGGCTTTGCCAGCATGGGAGCTTGGACCCTTCCTGGTCATGGTCCGATGGGATTTTGTCTGGGGGATGTTTATTAATTTTTTAGTTATTATTATTTTTTTAATGGATTATTGGTGTCTGGGAAAGCCTGGAGAAGGGCAGGGGGGTTCCCGTGTCTTGTCCCCAGTGTCTTTGTGTGTTCCTGAGTAGGAGGGGGATGCTGGCAGGGGAACAGAGGGTGTCATTGACACTACGTGGTCACTTCAGGCTAAATCCAGCCCTGGCCAATGTCCCAGGGATGCCCCTGGGGTATTTGGGTTGACTCCTTTCTGGCTTCTCAGTAATTCCCCCCCTGGCCACGTTCAAAGGGTTTGTGTTCAGTAAGAGATGGAAAAAGCCTCACTGGAGAACACCGTGGGGAGGGCAAGATGCAAAACCCCTCAGAAAAAGGCTTTTTGTAGTTCAAAACACCACCTTAGACGGGTGACACCAGGTCACAGAGCACTGTCTGTGGTTCAACCACCTCCTCCTCCCAGGTTCTCAGATCAGCTGCTTCCCTCCCACCAACTTCACTGGGAAGCAGTCAGCCTACGTGGACACAGCATGCTGGGACTCCCTGCTGCACCATGGCCTGGACACGGAGGGACACACGGTCACCAAGTCCCTCTGGGCTCTCAGGGTAGGTCCTCGGGGGGGTTGGGTCTCCTCGGGGGGAGGCTCAGGAGCTCCAGGTCACTGGGTGCCCGTTCCTCTCCTCCCCCCAGGTCTTCCCCTACTCCCTGCTGGTGGTGGGGGTGCTGATGTACCTGCCCTCCCTGCTCTGGCGTTATGCTGCCGCCCCCTCCCTCCGCTCCGACCTCCTCTTTGTCATGGATGAGTTGGACAAATCCTACAACCGCTCCGTCCGACTGGTCCAGCACATGAGGAAGGTCCAGCAGGACAGTGCCAAGCCGGAGAGGTTCTGGGAGGAGTATGAGAGGTGAGACCGCTGGGATGTGTCCTTCCACGTGGCTGTGTGGCCTTTGGGACAGAGCTGGGTGAGTCTCTGCTGTGTCCCCTCTGTCCCCAGGGCACGCCAGGAGAGGTACTTTGAGTTCCCGTTGCTGGAGCGGTACCTGATCTGCAAGCAGCACACCCATTCCCTGACCTTCATCTTCATGCTGAGGAACCTGCTCCTTCTGGTGCTCCTGGCTGCCACCTGCCTCTACCTGATCTTCCTCCACCTCAACATTGCCTTCCAGGATGAGTTCAGCTGCTCCATCAAAACGGGGCTGCTACAGGTGGAGCCCCACATCCCCCTGCTCATCCCTTGCAAGTTGGCCTTCTTCTTCATCTTCCAGCTCCTCAGCCTCACGGTCGGCGGTGTCTACATCCTCCTGCTCCCCGTTGTCATCTACAATGCCCTGCAGCTCTGCCAGTGGGACAAGGGGTTGCTCTCTGTCTACGAGATGCTGCCTGCCTTCGACCTCCTCAGCCGCAAGATGCTCACCTGCCCCCTCAACGACCTCAACCTCCTCCTCCTCTTCCTCCGGGCCAACATCTCCCAGGTTACCTCCTTCAGCCGTCTCAACGCCGTCAGCGCTCTCAAGGAAGCCGCCCCCAACCAGGGGGACATCGACACCGTTGTTGACTTCATGACGCTGCTGGCTGGGCTGGAGACCACGAAACCCAAACATCACCCTGAGGCCAATGGTGCTGGGGCTCCAGGTGGGTTGGTTTTTGTCACTCTGGAGAAGGCTTCTTGGCTCTTCTCTTGCCGCCCCAAGCCTGCTTGTGCTCTCCCCAGCACACTTTGGCTTTTGAGGAAGCTCCTTGGGGGTCTCATGGAGGTCATGGTGGTTCCAGGAGGCTCGGGCTCCTTTCCTGGCCCCCCAAGGGCTGCATTTGAACAAAACCCACCCAAATTGAAGTGGATTTAACCCCGTTTGTTGCCATGGCAACTATGGGGCTAGCCCAGCTGGCTCTTGGGGAAGCCCAAAATCCCAGTTTGTGATGAATCAGTTCCTCCTTTTCCTTCTCTTGCCTTAGGACCCAAACCTGGAGCAGAAGCAATGGGAAAAGCTTCCCGTGACTCACTGGGCTCTGCCTGACCTCAGGTGAGCTCTGGGGTTGATTTTGGGGTGGGGGTTGATCTGTCCCCCCTCTCCAGCCAAAAAATGAAAAAAGGTGGAAAAAAACAATTTTGGGGGGGGGGGGGGAAGAGACTCTTTCAGCTGATTCCAAGCACCGTGTGCCATGTTGTAGCTCATCCACACCCAATTTCTTTGCTGAAAGAGGGGGACCGAGGGGAATAAAAAAAAAAAAAAGAAAAAAGTGTGATTTAATTAAAAGTATTTATTAATAGAGCAGATTCTTGTCCATGCCCCAGGTGTCCAGGCATGGGGTAAGAAGCAGCAGTGAGGGGTTCACCTCCCGTCCCTGTCTCCTGCTGGTTCTCTTGACATCACTTTTTAGCAATTTTGTTGTAAATGGGCAGTTTCCCCTCCTTTTTTACCAATGTCATTGTAAACTGGTGCTTTTCCCCCAATTTTTAGCAATTTCATTGTAAATTGGTGCTCCCCTCCCTTCCTACAGGCCCAGGAGGAGCTGGGAAGTGTTTAATTAACCAGCCAGTAATGAAGCCACATCAGCACACCGTGGTGCTGGCTTCACCCAAGGGCTGAGCACCCTCCACTGTCCCCTTGCCACACTCCTGATGTCCCCTCACTCCAGTCCTGTGGGATTCAGATCCCAAAACTGGGTTGGAGCAGCAGCTCCCTTTCTCCAGAGGTGTGCAGGAGGAAGGGGGGTGCAGGCAGCCCCCCGGGGTTGTAGAGGACACAGGCCTGGTAGTCACAGGGCCACTCAGCCCAGGCGTAGCGCAAGCCCAACACCAGCCTCCCGCAGCCAGCCACGGACAGTGTCACCTGGTGGGACTGCACTGTCACCACTGGGGCTGGCACCCACTCACACGGGGACGCCTGGTGGGAGCAGCAAACCTGGGAGTGAAAAATTAACCCTGCTGTGTCAGGGTGGGGCTTCTCTCACCCTGCCCTGAGGGGGGTTGCTGGTGGCTTCTCCCCCTCCTCACCTCGAAGGCCGGCACGTCCCTGCTGCGCCAAACCAGCTCCTGGGTGTAGGTGATGTTCAGCAGAGCCCTGGTCACCTCCAGGAAGGCACGGGTGGGATAAGGACCCTGGAAAACCAGGTTCTTCTCCCCATAGGCCATGGCCCTGGCACCCAAGTGGAGGCGGTGGGCCACGTTCTGCTTGTCCCGTGGGTGGATGCTGTGGGAGAGGTTTTTCCAACCCACCCGGGAAGCGTTTTGGGTTGGAAATGACCTTTAGGATCAAGAAGGGGAGGGGGTCGGTGTCCCATGGGTGGTGTCCCCTCCTTGCCTGCCGTAGGGTGAATGTTCGTCACCCAGGTCCATGGCCACTGCCATGAAGGTGTTGGGCATCCTGGTGTTGGGGACAACCCCCAGGTCAGCCGTTTGGTGCCAGCGGAGCCAGGGGAAGGTGTCCCGGGGGCTCTGCCGGCGGTAGGTGGAGAGCTACAACGTGGGAAGGGGGAGAACACAGCTGAGGGAATGGACTGGGGGGCATCCTGAATGCAAGGAGGTGAGGGTGGGGGTCCTGGCCCCCCCCCCAAACCTTCTTCCTCACCTGCACGAAGCCAAAGGGGAGGAGCGGGTGGGTCTGCCCGGCGGATCCAGCGTGGAAGGCGCGGCGCCAGTCGGCAATGAGGGCGGGGAAGGTGCAGTTGTAGAGGTCGGTGTTCAGGAGGGTGTTTGCCTCCCCTGGCTCCAAAAGTGAGAGCCCAGTGGGATAAGGAGGAGTGGAGAAGGGAAAAATGGGGGGGGAGGGGACTCACCCTGGTACCAGGCGACCCCCTGCAGCGTCATGTTGAGCAGAGGGTGGATCATGGCGTTCCAGAGCACCGAAGGGGCATGAGGGCCAGAGGGGCTGGGAGATAAAACTGTGCTTAAAGGGGGGCAAAACATGGGGACAGGCATGAAACTGGGGCTTTGGGGTCCTCCTGACAGCCCCCTTGCTCCCTACTCCAGAATGTTTGGGGGTGGAGGGGATGAGGCTGACCCCCTCCCTCAAATCATCATGCCCCGGGCCAGGAGGAGGAGGGGTCCCTCCCCAGCACTCCCCTCACCTCCCCATCTCCTCCAGCAGCCCACAGGCCCTCAGTGCCCTGGGGGAGGACCAGGCTTCGATGGGGGTGCCCCCCCAGGCTGCCTCCACCAGCCCCACGGGGTAGCCCAGGGTCTCGTAGAGACGCTGCCCCAGCAGCCAGCAGATGGCTGAGAAGTAGGTGAAATTCCCGTGGCCCAGAATTTCTGTGCAAGAAACAGCTGCAAAAACAGGAGAGAAAAAACAAAACAAAACAAAAAGGGGCAAAAAGCCATTTTGGGGGCTTTTTTTGTAGGTGGGTTTTTCTGACCAGCTCTTGGGATGGACCAGGGTAAGTCAATTCCTTCCAGGTCCTGCAGTTCGTGGTCGGAGCGGGTGGGAGCCACGGCAAAGAGTCGGACATAGGGGTACTGAGAGGCTGCAGCAAGCTCCTGGCTGGCATTGGTGATCTAAGGAAGGGTTGGGAGCACACCAGGAGCATCCTGGAATGATCCCAGCAGGTCCAGGGCCTCCCTGTGGCTGCTCACCTGCAGGACTGTCATTGCCATGTTGCTCTGCCCACTGCAAAGCCACACGTCCCCAAAGTAGACGTCCTGCAGCGTCACGTTGTTTGTGCCCTGCCTGGCTGTCAACTCGTAGGGACCACCTGGCTCCATAGGGTCCAGGAGGGTTGTCCACGTCCCAGAAGGTCCTGGAAGAAGAGGATGGTGTTTATCATTCCTGATCCTGGTGAAGATCTTGAGATCTTCACCAAAAGATGGCCAACAACCAGTGGGGATGGACAGGCAAGGAGGGAAAGCTTCCCCACCACAAAGGGGGCTGGGGGAAATAAGATTTGGGAAGGTCTCCACCACCACCAGAGGCTGCAGGAGTTTAAGGGTTAAGAAAGAAAAAAAAAAAAAAGAAAAATCTGGGAGCCAAAATGTGTGTCAGAGTAGAAGCTTGCTGGTAGGAACCAAGATTACAGGAGCAGCTTGGGGTGTGTGTGACACTGCGATGGCTCTGGCTAATTATAGAGGTGCCAATTCGAGGTGTAAAGATATTCTGCTGGAGCTTAGTGTGGATTTTTCTGGCCCTGGTTGAGGATGGATCCTGCAGATCTCCCAGGAGCAACGAATTGCTGCTTTCCTGCAAGACACCTCCAGGCTCTCCAGAGTAGTTTCACCCCCTAGCAGGAGACAATCAGCCCCTTGCAATGTCCTTCAGAACTTGGAGATCTCCAGCAGGATCTTCCAAGAGAGGAAAACCATCCCTGGAGAGGGTTTTGACAAGGAGAGGAGATAAATCCCCTCCCCTCTCCCCTGGGCAGCCTCAGCACTGGGCTCCAGCATTGGTGGGGAGGGGGACACCTGAGCCCCCTCCAGAAGGTGCCAGGGGTGAAGCAGCTGGAGGTGGCAGCATCAGTGTCACCTCTGCAAGGCCAGGGTGTGGAACCAACCCCCAAGCCAAGGGTGCAGGGGCCAGGACCAACCTTTCACCTCTGCTGTCTTCTTCGTGACAACGAGGCCACCGTCCCCGGACAGAGCCACTGTCACCGTGGTCCCCAAGTCCCCATAGCCCCACACCAGGGCCCCCACGGGCTCCTTCTGCAGCACCATGTGGTGGCCATAGTAGGATGCAAAGCCCAGCATTGCCCCTGTGAGCAAGAGACAAAAACATCTCCAAGAGGCAAAACCAAAAAGCAACGAGGGAAAAAAAAACAACCCAACTGTGAAGACAATCCGGATTATTTGAGATCCTGCTCTCACTCATCAATTACTTCAGTCCTGGTCAACCTTTAGGTGGTTAAAGGCACCAGGGAGGTGAGGAAGAGGCAGGACTTGAAGTCCCCAAGTCTCTCAAACGGAGAAGTCGCCTCCCAAGGCGTAGGTGCTTGTGTGTGGATGCAGATTTTGGTCAAAATTCTTCTAGTAACAGGATGGGAGCGTATCAACCAGCTAATAAACATGCTCTGACCTATTTTTTCTTGCAAAAAAATAAAAAGTTTGGGAAGTAGTGAGGTGGGAATGTGGCAGAGGTCTCAGTCCCAGCACTCCCAAAGTCCCCATTTTCTGGGGGGTGTAATGAGGGTTTAGTTTTAAACAATGTACTCAGCAACTCTTAAACCAGCCTCAAGGCCAGTCCCACCATTTCATGCCATGAGGCTCTGGGGATGGATGAGTTACATAAAAAAAAAAAAAAAAAAAAAAAAGGAAAAAAAAATTTAAAAAAGGAATTGGAGGAGGAAAAAAAAAAAAGAAAAAAATAAGTAATAAAGCTCGAGAGGCTGGGAAGGGGCTATAAAAAGCAGAGCCCATGAGATGCTGGCAAGGAGCCACGTGCGACTCCCACCTTATGTAAAGCCACGTGCCCTGGGTGAGGAAATGGGGCTGGGGGGTGGAAAGAGGTGTCCAAATGAGGCTGAGGGTGTCCTGGGTGTTAAAATGGGGTAATGGGGTTAGGGGGTGGGGAAAGGGTGTTGAAATGGGGTTGGGAGGTGACAAAATGGAGCTAGGAGGGTGCCAAGGGCATCAAAATGAGGCGTGGGGGGTGCCAAGGGTGTCAAAGTGGAGCTGGGGGGGCGTTGAAAGGGTATAAAAAGGGGCTGGGGAGGAGAAAAGGTGTCAAATTGGGCCTGGGGTAGGAAGAGAGGGTGTCAGAATGGAGCTGGGAGGTGCCAAGGGTGTCAAAAAGGGGCTGGGGGGCACGGGTGTCAAAACGGGGCTGGGCCGAATAAAAGGGCAGCAAAAAGGGGGCAGGGTGTCAAATTGAGTCTGGGAGGTGTTTCATGGGTAAAAAAAGTGAGACTGGGGGGGGAAAGAGCCCTAAAATGGGGCCGGGGGGGGTGCCAAGGGTAAAAAAGTGGGGCTGGGGGGCGGAGGGAAAAGGGCCTGGGAATGGGGAATGGGGCTGGGGGTGCCAGGGGTGTCAAAACAAGGCCGGGGGAGGGACTGGAATTGGGTCTGGGGAGTTCCAAAGGGTACCACAGTCTTTCCCGGGGGGTGCCAAGTGTACCGCAGCGGGTCCGGGGGTGCCCCCCAAGAGGGACCCCGTGTGAGGGGGGGTTTGTTACTGCTCCCTCCCCTCCTCCTCCGTTCCCCTCCAGCCCTTTACCTGCCGGGGCCAGCAGCGCCAACAGCAGCGCCCAGGCCGCCATCCTGGGGGTGACAGCGGGGTGGTGACATCCTGGGGGGGGGTGGTGACACCGCCCCTCAGGCCCCGCCCCCTGCGCGTCTGTGTGTGTGTGTGTGTGTCGGTTGCTAAGCGACCACGGCTTCACCACAGGCGCCGGTACGGCCCAGCCGGGTGTGAGGGGGTTTGGGAGGGAGGCCGGGTTGGGGCCGGGGGCGTCGGGCGGGGAAAAGGGGGTGGGGAGGGTCTTTGGGGGGGGTGGGAACAGAGGGAGGGGGGTTCGGGGGATTTCGCTCACACGCTGCCCCCCCCATAGCCACAGCGTGAGGCTGCGCATGCGCACGTGACGGGCGCGCCCCCCAGTGGCCGCACAGCCACCTCCCGCCCTCATCCCCCCGAGTCCGCGGGTTCGAGTCCCGGGCTGGCCGCGTCGGTCCCGCGGGGGTGGTGTGAGTGGGGGATGAACCCCGGGTGTGCCGCTGCAGGGGGTCCCGAGGAGCAGCAAATGGCCACCTCCTTCTGCGGCAGAAGTCTGAGGCTGCCTGAGGGCTTCCAGGACCTGCTGGAAGGGCTGGCGCTGGAGGTGTTGCGAGCCCAGCCCAGTGACGTGGTGGCCTTTGCTGCTCAGCACTACCAGGCCCTGCTGGAGAGGAGGGAGGGTGAGTGACCCTGGTGCCCATCACCCATGGTGTCGGGTCTTCCCCATGTACCCATCACTGAAGGCATCAGGCCTGCCCCCGGTGCCCATCACCCGTGGCGCTGGGTCTTCCCTGTGTGCCCATCACCAGGGCACCAGGCCTGACCCCATCACCAAGTGTATCAGGACCATTTGCCCACTACCAGGGCATCAGACCTGCCTCCGGAGCCCATCACTCATGGTGTCAGGTCTTTCCTATACACTCATCATGTCCATCACCGTGGTGTCAGGCCCTTCCCCAACACCACAGGTGCCAGGCCTGTCCCAGTGCCCATCACCGTGGCATCAGGCTCGTGTGCCCATCTCTGTGGTGTCGCTCCTGCCCTCTGTACCCATCACCTGTGGCACTGTGTTTGTTCCCTGCTCCCATTCCACTCCTCCTTCCTCAGCCACCCTGGAGAAGCAGGAGAAGGAGAAGGCAGACAAGGAGGCGGATGAGGTGAAGGAGGCTGCGGAGCAGGACAAAGAGCCAGGAGACAGCACCAGATCTCCGGGTGCAGTAAGTGACCCCAAAATGAGCTTATCTGAACCCAAACCCAAGGTGACCACCCACACCAACACCACGGTTCCTTCCACGAAATCCCTGCTGGGCTGGATCAGGAGGAGATCCCTCTGGAAAAGGGGACACCTCCTTGGAGAGCCAACCCCAAATTCCCCTTTTGACTCCAAAACGAGGTGCCACAACTCCAAAAAATGAAGAAAAAACCCCTCCCCGTGGCACTTTTTTTAATGAGAATCCTTAATGAGGTCCCCGCCCTCATTAGCCACATTCCCAGGAGGTTCCTCAAGCTGGGCTCAGCTCCAGGTGATATTTTCAGGCTCTGGATTTAAGCACCGGGATCCCAGGAGGACAACAGGAATATAACACTGTCCCCTCGTGAAGGAGGGATGTGACATTGCTCCTCTTTTTCCCCCCTTAAATTCCAAGGCTCTGGCATTTTGAGGTGTTTTTATCCCCTTCCATCCCATCCCAACCTCTCAAATTCTTATTTTCCAATCAGAAAGAAGTCAGGAGTGATGGGGTTGGTGGCAAATCCTGCTCTTTATTTTTTTTCATCCCTGGGTTCCCTCATCCTGTTTTTTTCCTGACTCTCCTAGGGAAAACAAGAAGGATGGATGGAGGAGAAAAAGAGTGATGCCAACCAGCTCCACCATGACCCTTCTCAGCACCAGCAGCTGGATCCTACCTCTCCAGCCTGCACCGCTCCCCTCTCAGCATCAAATGTCCCTTTTTATTTTTATTTTTATTTATTTTTTTAATTAAGAAGGTTTTTTAACACCTCAGGGCCACCATCTCAAGCCATGACAGGGGGTTGCTCCTTCCAACCCAACCCCTTTTCCAAAATCCTGATTGCTTTGTTGGGATTTTGGAAAAAAAAACAAACCAATTTGTTTTGGTTTATTTTTTTTTTTCCCCCCACAAAACGTTCCATGTTTCATCCCTGGAACTGGGTTTGTTGGGTTCTTTTGGTTTTGGTTTTTTTTTTCTGGGATGAAGGGAAAAAAAACCACCAAGCCTGGAATGGGCTCAAAACCCTCCGTTAATGATTAGAAATGTTCTGGCATTTCACTTCCCTCCTCCGCAGCCACATCCTGCGGGAGATGCCGGCGCTTGGCGCCTCTGCCAGGACTGGGGGGCTGTGGCCAGAGAAAATTTTTAGGGATGGGGGTGCTGGGGTGGATTTGTTGGGGATTTATTAGTCCTGGGGTGATCATCCTGGGATTTTGAGGCTGTTTTTGATGGATGCTTCATTCCCAAACACTCTTTATGTTTGGTGCTCCCCAAAACTTCCCATCTCCCTTTGCTGGGGTGGGGGTTGGATCTGGAGATCCTAAAAAAAAAAAAAAAAAAAAAAATGTAAAAGGGATGGTTTTCCCAGCTCAAAATCCTGGTGAAGTGGATGAGGTTTTGGGTGGAAGTTGGAGTGGGGTTTTGTGGGATATAGCAAGGGGTGGTCTGCAGCCTCCTTGTGCCTGGGGTGGGGATGGGGACAGGGATGGGATGGGGACCGGGATAGAGAAAGGGACAGGACAAGGATGGGGATGGGAATAGGGACAAGAACAGGGACAGAGATGGTGACAGGGATAAGGATGGGGACAAAGGTGATGGGGTTGAGTCTGGGAATGGGGACACGGGGAATGAGGATGGGGACAGGGAAGGGGATGCCAAGGGGTATGAAACGTGGATGGGGACAGGGATAAGGATGATGATGGGGATGGTGACAGGGCTGGTGGCACCAGTGCCAGGGGTGGTGATGTCCTCGGGACAGGGATGCTGAGGGTGACAGTGACGATGGGACAGAGGGACACCAGACCCCCAGCAGACCACTGTGACCAGACCAGCCAAGGGGGGTATCTGGGGGGTGGGTGATGCCCATCTCGGGGGGGCCACACAGCATTTGGGGGTGATTGGAGCCGGCAGCAGCGCTGAGCCCACCGGCGACTTGTGCAGTTGCTAAGCAACCCCAAACCCGGAGCAGAGGCTGCAAAGCGCTGGGAGGGATGAGGCTGCACCCCCCAAAAACCACCCTGGGGGCCCCCCCTCCTGCCCGGGGCCTCACCTCCTGGTCCCAGGGTGGAAAAAGGGTGCGTGAAGGGATTGGAAAACAGAGGGATTTGTAGGTTTGGTGGGAAACTCCCCAAATCTGGGGGAGGAGGGCGGGCTGGATGCTCCTGCGGGCAGGGAAGGGACCAGCCCAGACCCCAAGAGGGGTCCCCCCTCTTCCCCGTGGAGCCCACGCTTGGGTGGGAGTCAGCAGGGCATGCTCAGCCTTCCTCACCATCCTCATCTTCCTCCTTGCCTTCCTCATCCCCCTCATCCTCACCATCCTCCTCCTCCTCACCATCCTTCAGGAACGAGCCCTAAAATAGGTCGGGAAGGTTTTGGTCCCCGTGGAAACAAACCCAAGGGGGGGACCAGCAACCCTCCTCAACCCCCCCCCCCCAAAAAAAAAATATATATATAACCCAATGTTCCTGTTTTTTGTGGCTTCACCCCCCTCAAAAAAAAAAAAAAAAAAAAAAAAAAAGAAAAATTAATAATCATTGCAGCAAATTTGGGCATGACCCTGAGCAACGTTCTCTCAACTCCGCGCAGAGCCCCCGGCTCCTTCAAGCAGCCCAAGAAAATTGGAGGAAGGTTAAAAAAAAAAAAAAAGAGAAAGGGGAAAAAAAAAAAAAAAAAAAGAGAAAGGGAAAAAAAAAAAGAAGAGGGAATAAAAAAAAAGAAAAACCAACCTCCCAATTCCACCACCCCCCCAAAACCTCCTTGAAATCCAGGCAGGGCCAGGGGCTGATAGGCTGCCCGGCAGGAAAGCGCCTTACGTAGGCAAGCGGCTCCGCTCTCAACTTGCCACCCGCGCCGGGAGAAGCCGCTGGCAAGCGAAGCCCCTCGCCCCTCGCCCATCGCCCACCCGCCCTCCGCCATGGACTGCTGCAATGTAGGTGTCCTCCCCTCCCCGTCCTTTTTTTTTTTAATTTTATTTTTTTGTGCGTGTGTCCCCCCCCACTTTTTATAATTTAATATTTTGGGTCTGTGTGTTTCATTATGTTTTTATATTTGGGGGTTTGGGGGGCCGAGGTTGAGGGTGTGGGGTGTGTGGGGGGTTTGTAGCCAACTCTGTTTTCCCCCCCCTAGCCCCCCAGGGGGTATTTTCCCACCCCAACCCCCCCCCCTCCCGTTTCAGAACCTGGCCGTGTCCCGCTCGGGAATGTCCCCCCCCGGTCCCCAAACCCATCGGGCAGAGAGGGGGGGTCTGCTCCTCCTGCACCCTCCCCGGAGTTATTTTCCAGGCAGCATTTCGGGGGGTTACAGGTACAGGGATGAATTGAGAGGGGGGAGCAGGGGGCTGCCCCACCCCCCCTGCACCCAATCCTGAGCACCCCTTGCTGCCCCGCTGCCAGCAGGAAGCCATCCCCTTTTTTTCCATATTTCTTCTTTTCCCCCCCTTTTTCCCCATTTATTTCTTCCCCCTCCTTTTTATTTATTTATTTATTTATTTATTTATTTATTTATTTATTTATTTATTTATTTTCCCCTTTCTCTCCGTCTTTTTTTTTTTTCCTCTCCCCCCCCTCCCGGCTTTTTTCCCCTTTTTTTCCCCTTCCCACTCCTCCTGCTCAGGCAGCAGCACAGAGAATCCTCCATCTCCCATCCCAGAGGCAAAGTCCACTCTGGACATAGGATTTATCCCCCCTGGATACAGGATTTCCCCCCCTACCTATAGGATTTCCACTCCCCCCTGCCCCCCCTCTCCCCTTTTATAGGATTTCTCCCCCTGGATATTGATTCTCCCCTTTGGATATAGGATTTCTTCCCTGGATGCAGGGGTTTCATCCCCTCCAGATGGAATTTCTCCCCTGGATTTAGGATATACCCCCCCCTAAATACAGGTTTTCTCCTCTGGATATAGGATTTCTCCTCTGGATATAGGATTTCTCCTCTGGATATAGGTCACCCTCCTCCCACATATCGACTTTCTACCCTGGATATAGGTTCCCCACACCCCCCAGATCTAGGATTTCTCTCCTGCCTATAGATTTGACCCCTTGGATATTGAATTTCTCCCCTGGATATAGGATTTCTCCCCTGGATATAGGATTTCCTTCACCCTGGATATCAGATGTCTCCCCTGGATATAGGTTTGAGCCCCTCATATATAGGGTTTCTCCCTGGGATAAATTATTTCCTCCCCCTGGCTGTAGGATTTCCACACTGGCAATAAGATTTCTAGCCGTGGCTACAGGATTTCCAGCCCTGGCTATAGGATTTTTCCCATGGATATAGGATTTCCAGCCCTGGCTATAGGATTTCTCCCCTGGCTGTAGGATTTCCACCCTGGCAATAAGATTTCTAGCCATGGCTACAGGATTTCCAGCCCTGGCTATAGGGTTTCTCCCCTGGCTATAGGATTTCCAGCCCTGGCTGTAGGATTTCCAGCCCTGGCTGTCTCATTTCTACCCTGGACACATCACTTAACCCTGTGTCCCTCTTTTCCTCCTCTTTCACCCTGGAAAAGCACCCAGAGCAACTTTGTGGAGCTGCCACACGCTCCACAGGAGCATCCCACACCCCACCCCCAATCTCTCCCAAATCCGCAGCTTCTGAATAATCATTCCCCCCCCTAAAAAAATAAATAAAAAAAATAATAAAAAAAAAATTCAAAACCAAGAAACAAAACTCCTTGAAATCCCCTAAAAACCCCAGGGCACTGCAGCCAACACACAGCACCCACCTCTGCTCTCCAGAGCTCTGGCAGGGATGCAGGAGGATGCAGCAGGAAAGGGGAAACTGAGGCACAGGGGCACCCAGTGCCCACCCCCAGCCCCCCAGGAATGCTCAGACCCAGGGTGGGCTGCAGCCTCCCAGGACAAGGTGGGATTGAGGGATGATCCTAAATCTGCAGTTTGGGCTGAAAACCCCCCAAGATGCCTGCAAGAGACCCTCGTTTTAGCTAGGAACTCACATTTTTAGCAAAAAACCTGAAATTTTTAGCAAAGACACCAGATTTCTTAGCAAAAAGCCCTCGGTTTTAGTGAAAAACTTAGAATTTTTAGCAAAAGACACTGAATTTTAGCAAATAACCCACATTTTGAGCAATGGAACCTCATTTTTACCAAAGCACTTTCTTTCTTTGGTGAAAAGCTTCCATTTTTAGCAAAGAACTCTCATTTTTAAGAAAGAAATCTGATTTTAAATAAACCTTTTTTTTTAGGAAAGAAATCTAATTTTTTAATACATAAACCTTTTTTTTTTTTTTATTTTGGTAGCCAGGAAATGATATTTTTTTTAGCAAAGGACCCTGACTTTTATCAGAGGGCCCTCATTTTTTATGGAAAATTTGAATTTTTAGCAAAGAACCCTCATTTTCAGTGAAGCAGCCTGATTTTTAGCAAAGAAACTGCATCTTTTTTTTTTTTTTCTCACATTTTTAGCGAAGAGCTCTCAGTTTTAGCAAAACTCCCCTAATTTTAAGCAGAGGACCCTCATTGTTAGCCAAATGAAGGCTAAAACCTTCATTTCTTAGCCAAGAAGCCAAGTTTTTATACCAAAGAACCCTCATTTTTAGCAGAGAACCTTAATTTTTTATCACCCGCCCCCTGCTTTTTAGCAAAGGATCCACTTTTCCTGTGAAAACCTCCAATTATTATCCAAGGACCCTAATTTTTAGCAGAGGACCTTGATTTCTTAGCAACCCCCCTACTTTTTAGCAAAGAAATCTGATTTTAAGCAAAAGACCTTCATGTTTATCACAGAACTCTAATGTTTAAGCGAAGGATCTACATTTTTTAGCGAAGAGCTTTCATTTCTTGCAAAGAAATGCCATTTTCCACACAGAACTTTACTCCTTAGCAAATAATTCTAATTTTTTAGCAAAGAAACCTACTTTTTAGCAAAAATAAACCTCCCTTTTCAACAAGGACACCTACATTTTAGCCAAACCCCCTGACCTTGAAGCAAAGACCCCTCATTTCCAGAAGAGAACCTTCATTTTTTAGCAAACCATTTTTTTAGCCATCTTGAGGGGGTTCCCCACGTGGTCCCTCCTTGGGGCACCACGTCCACATCCCCCCCGTTGCTTCCATCAGGAAGGGGCCTGCACAAAGCTGGACGAGGACATCCTGGACATCCCCTTGGACGATCCCGATGCCAACGCGGCGGCCGCCAAGATCCAGGCGAGTTTCCGCGGCCATATGACCCGCAAGAAGATCAAAGGGGGGGAGATGGAGCGGAAAACCAAGGAGGCCGAGTGCGCCAACAGCCCCCGCGGTGGTGACCTCCGCAATGGTGACTAGGTAGGAACCCAAGCCCCAAAATTGGGTCGTTTGCCCCCAGTTTTGGCGTCGTTCTGGAGAGAAGTTGAAGGCGGGGCCTAGGCAGGCCCTGGATCCCCCCCGTCCCACCTGAAGTCGGTGGGGTTTGGGTCATTTGCCCCAGTTTTGGGGTCACCGAGGTGGGAAGGTGAAGGCAGGTCCCTGATCTTCCTCATCCCACCCCAAAGTTGGGTCGGTTTGGGGTCATTTGCCCAGATTTTGGAGTCGCTGGGGTAGGAAGGTGAAGGCAGAGCATGGCAGGCCCTGAACCCAGGCTTGTCACACCCAAAACTTGGATCGTTTTTCAGTTGTTTGCCTCAATTTTGATGTCGTTGGGGTGGGAAGACGAAGGCAGACCTGGGCAGGCTCCAAGTCCTGCTCGCCCAGCCCCAGATCGGATTGTTTTGGGGTTGTTTGCCCAAATTTTGGTGTTGTCGGGGCGGGAAGGTGAAGGCCAGCCTGAACAGGCCCCAAATCCCCCTCACCCCACCCCAAAATTCCATCCTTTTCCCCAATTTTTGAGTCACTGGGGCAGCGAGGTGAACGCAGCCCTGGATCCCACTCATCCCACCCCGCAATTGGGTCAGTTCTGGGGTTGTTTGCCCCAGTTTTGGCGCCTATGGGGCGGGAAAGCAAAGGCCCAGGGTTGGGATTTCTCCGTAGCAACGCGGCGCCCGGGCGAGGCTATTTATAAAATCCTGTGTCACCCTCTCCCGGCAGGAAAAAGGTAAATTTAACACGCGCCCACGGGGCTGGGGCCGGGGGGGGTGGGATGTGCCAGAGGTGGGAGTGAGGAACACGCTGGAGAGCGGGAATGTGGGATTGGGGTGGGATGGAGCTGCTGGAACTGGGATGGAGCGGGGATGCAGTGGGGATTTAATGGGGATACAGGGGGGGATGAACTGGGGATACACTGGGAAGGAACTGGGGATGCCATGGGAAGGAACTGGGGATGCAGTGGGAAGGAACTGGGGATACAGTGGGAAGGAACTGGGGATGCAGTGGGAAGGAACTGGGGATGCCATGGGAAGGAACTGGGGATGCAGTAGGAAGGAACTGGGGATGCAGTGGGGATACAGCGGGGATGAACTGGGGCTGCAGTGGGGGCAAATGGGGGATGAATGGGGATAGAGTGGGAAGAAACCGGGCATGTAGTGGAGATGAACTGGGGCTTTAGTGGGAAGGAACTGGGGATTCAGTGGAGATTTAGTGAAGATACAGTGAGGATGAACAGGGCCTGCAGTGGGGATAAACTGGAGATGAGCTGGGGATACAGGGGGGATGAACTGGGGGTGTAGTGGGGATGAACTGGGGATGCAGAGGGAAGGAACTGGGGATGCAGTAGGGGTGCAGTAAGGATGAATTGGGGATAAAGTGGGAAGGAACTGGGGATACACTGGAAATGAAGTGGGGCTGCAGTGAGGATTTAACAAAGATGTGGGGGGGGATGAACTGGAGCTGAACTGGGGATAGTGGGGGGGCTGAACTGTGGCTCCAGGGGAGATGCAGTGGGATGGAACCCAGGGGCAGCAGCTGCGGAGCTGCTGTGGGGGGTGAGGGTGGTGAGCGTGGGAGTGGGAGGCAGGGAGCAGGAGAGAGGGGGGTACAGAGAGGGTGCAGGGGTGAGGGGTAGGCAGGGAGGGGAGAGGGCATGGCGAGGGTGTGGGGTGCAGGCAGGGAGCAGGAGTGAGGGGTGCACGGAGCAGGGTGCTGGGTGCAGGATGCTGGGTGCAGGGAGCAGGCAGGACTGACCTCTGCCTTTCTTCTCCTTTCAGGTTGCCCAGGTTCCCGGACCCTCCGCTGCCCCCCCTGCACCCGCTTGGCCCCCGCATGTACCCCCAGCCCCCTCCCCGGGCCCTGCCCCTGCCTCCTCCCAATAAACCCCCCCGGGGTCCCGCCTGGCCTCGGTGCCTTCTGACGTCACCTGGCTGAGCGGTGAGGTCACGGCGGTGCGGGAGGGTGGGAGGGGCACGGGGTGGGTGATGTGATGTCATCCCTGCCTGGGCGCTGCCACTGGCGTGACGCGGGACGGGCGTGCGTGACGTCACCACGGGGCGCAGGCACCAGCTGATGTGATGTCACGCGGGTGGGTGTGGCTGGAGCTGGGTGGGGTGATGTCACCAGCGGATGTAGGATGACCGGCGTGACGTCACACAAGGGCATGTGACGTCACCGCTAGCCCTGCTCGTGAGTGTGATGTCACGCAGGACAGTGTCACCTCTGCTGGTGGTGAGTTGGTGGCTGTGACACCACACCTGCCCTCACTGACAGCCATGTGACAGCCAGTGTGACGTCACAGGGGCACGAGTCAGCTGCCGTGATGCCACTCACTCACTCATGACATCACACCCGTGTGACATCACAGCAATGGGGTGACAACGCACCCACGCTGTGACCTCACCCAGGGGCCCCAGTCCGGTGCTGATTTCCCCTCACCCACCCCCTGTGACATCACCCAGAGGGTGGTAAGGCCACATCCCCTCCCCTCAATCTCTCCCCCTCCCATAACCCAAATCCCCACAAACTCACCCCAAAACACAGCACCAGGCAGCACAGCCACCTTTTAATCAGAAAAAAACCTAAAAAAAGTCTCTCCCCAACCTCACTTCCCCCCCTTGCACCCCCTGAGCCCCCCACCCCTGCATTCCCCTCCCTTTTAATGGTCTTTTATGACAAATCCCCCATTTTGACTGATATATATATATATAAATGAGCCCCCTCCCACCCTGGGTGGGGCTGGGCACTTTTGGGGTGCTCTATTTACAGGGAGCCCTGGCACCCCACCCCGGGAGCCCCCTCCCCAAAACATTCCCTCCTGGGCTCCCCCTGCCCCCATCCATTAAACAACCCCACGATGAGTCCAGCTGCTCACAGCGTCTTTCAAAAAAAAAAAAAGAAACAAACCAAAAAAACATTAAAAACAACCCCAAAACAACAAACGAACCGACCAACCAAAAAAAAAAAAAAAAAAAAACAACACCCAAACAAACAAAAGAAAAAAAGGGAAAAAACCACACCCCAGAAAATGGGAGAGGACTATGGGCACCCCCTTTTTGGGGGGGGGGTCACACTAAAGAGCCAGCCCGGCTCTGAGCTGGCACCATGACAGGGACAGCACCTGCCCGTGCCAGGTTGGGGGGGTTGGGATGGCGTCGGGGGGGGGTCCCATTGAGGGTTTGGGGATGTCCAGGGCGCCCCCCGAGGCGTTGGGGGGTTCCCCGGTGGGTGTCAGGGAGGGGGTGGGCACCGTAAGGCCTCCCGCGGGCGCTGCTGGCGAGGGAGGACAAGGTGCTGGTCTTGGAGATGGCGTCAGCGGGGGGGCTGTGTGCCCACGAGGGGGTCTTGGGGGCGATGGCGTCCTCCCTGTGGGGTGTGGGAGAATGTTGAGGTGATGGTGAAACCCCAAATGTGTGTCGTCCCCCCACCCCCACCCCCAGGCTGGGCAGGGCTCTCCCGGCCCAGAAGAGGGGGTGATGGTTTTGTTAACTCTGAAACCTAATGAGGGTTGGGTGGAGAAGGACACACACACAGCCTCCTGTTAACTCTGGACCCTCGTGAGGGTAGTCTGGGGGAAAAGGGCTGTGGGGGGCAGCTCCTCACTTGATCTCATTGGCCACCTCCTCCTGGCTGTCCCGTTTCTTCCGCCGGTACCCAACCACCCGGCGGGTGAAAAAGACAACAGTGGCAATGGCGCCCAGGGAGCCCAGCACGGCACCGGCAATGACGGCTTTGGCGCTGGCTGCTGGAGAGACACCCCCTTAGTCCCACCGGGGCACCTCGTGGGGCCCTCCCCGTGGCGACCTGGTCACCACCTGGCTTTTCCCCACGGACACGTACTCACTTGAGTGCACCTCCAGCAGGATGCTGCACTCAGCCGACCCTGCCCGGTTCTCAGCCATGCAGACGTAGAGCCCCGCCATGTCCATGGAGAGGTTGGTCAACTTGAGGATGCCCTTGGCCTGATCTGCAGGGGACAAATCGTGGGTCCCCACCATGAAGCTTCCCCACCATGGTGTCCCCGAGGCCCTGGTGTCACCTCACCTTGGGCAGGGGGGAAGAAGATCTGCGTGGTGGGAGCCGTGCGGTGCCACTGGTAGGTGGGTGGTGGCTTCCCCTTCTCTGAGGTGCAGCTCAAGGTGACATTGGCGCCCACGGTGGGGTGACCCTGCAGGTGGCAGGCGGGGGGGGCTGGTGGCACTGCGGCCCCCCGGTGATGTCATGGAGACGGACACCCATGGTGGAGGACAAAGGGGTGTGGGGGCGGGGTGGGGACCTTACCCAGGACGGTGAGGTTGATGACTCCAACGTTCTTGCCTGTGCTGGTGACGTCGTCCACCACGTTGACAGTGCAGAGGTACTGCCCCGAGTCACGCTCCTGGGTGGCGTTGATGAAGAGGGAGATGTTGTGGGTGGGGAAGGGGTAGAGGAAGCCCAGGCGGGGCTTCAGCTCGGTCTCCTCCACCTTCACCACCCCGTCCATGTAAGTCAGGATCTGCATGGTGGGAGAACATCTGCTTGGTCACCTCCAGATGGTGTTGGTAGAGAGGAAAAAAAACCCAAAATCCCAAATTTTGGGGAGCAGCAGTTGGGCGTGGCGTCCTTCTGACCTGCCCTGGGCATCTCCCCACTGTGGGCACCACAAGAACCTCCCTGTCGAAAGCACCAGGAGCAAACACCCCATTCTGGGCACCTCCCCATCATGGGTACTGGGGAACCTCCCCATCATGGACACCACAATCATTCTCCCCCTTTGGACAGCTCTGAATCTCAGGCACCATGAATGTTCCCCCACAATGCCCATGGTGGGCACCTCCCTGTGGTGGTCACCATTAGCATCCCCCCATCGTGGTGACCTCTCCACCATGGCCACCATGGGCTTCACCCCATCGGGGGCACCTTCCCATCATGGACACCATGAGCATTTCCCCCACCACCTGCACCACCCTATGGTGGGCACCTCCCCACGGCGAGCACCATGATCTTCACCCAGTCATGGACACCTCCCCATCATGGACCCTCCCCATGGTGGGTACCAGCTTATTATGACCTCCACTCCATCATGGTCACATCCCTATCAAGGTCACCACTCCATCATGGGCACCATGAGCTCCCCCTCATCATGGGCACCTCCATATCATCATCATGAGCAACCCCCTACCATAATCACCATGGCCACCTCCCCATCATGGACATCACCCCCTCCTCAAGGTCACCACAAGCACCCCCCCCTCCAGGGCCACCTCCTGTCCTATCTCCTCCATCACCTGGAAAGGGCCAACATCCTTCTTGTCCAGCAGCCAGGTGACGTAGGGCTTCTTCTGGGAGTGGCTGGTGAACCAGGCAGGGAGCACTGCCTGCTGCCCCTCCACGGAGAAGACAGAGCTGGTCCCCACGTGGACCTCCAGCGCAGCCGAGGAAACCCCTGACCCCCACCAGGGAGAGGGAAAAACAGGATGGGACTCAGTTTTCCAAAGAAGAACTCACCCCTTGTTGGTAATGCTCCTCATTCCAAATGATCCCAGGAGGCTGGGAACACCTTTCTTCTCCTTCAGGAAGGGTTCTTCCATCCTCCCTGGAGGATGTGGAACGAGCCCTTCCCTCCCAGCCCCATTTGCCCCACTGAGATTCCAGCTGGAATTCCAGCTTTGCAGGGGATGGTGGCCTCTCCAGCAGCTGGACCCCCCCCTTTCCCTCAGTATCAGGGTGTCCCCCACCCCTCCATGGTGCTGACCCAGATTCTCTACCCCATGGCATTAATTTTGGGTGGGGAGAACTCAGATCCACCCCATGAGTCCTCCCTGTTACCCCGGTATCCCTACTTTCTGCTGCTGGAGCTAAACTGGGTTTAGTCACGGACGCTGTCCCTGAATCAACTCATCCCAATTATCCCATCCCAAACACTCCATCCTGAAAACCCCACCTGAAATATCTGACCCCATCCCAAATACCCCATCTCAAGCATTCCAACCCAAATGTCCCATTCCATTCCAAACACCCCATCCCAACACAAATACTCCATCTCATCCCATCTCAACCGCCTCATTTCATGCCAAACATCCCATCCCAATCATCCCATCCCAATCATCCCATCCCAAACATCCCATTCCATTCCAGACATTCCATCCCACCCCAAACACCCAATCCCAAGCATTTCAACCTAAATACCCTGTCTCATCCCATCCCAACCATCCTACCTCAATCACCCCATCCCAATCACTCCATCCCAAACATCCCATCCCAACCATCCCATCCTAATCACCCCATCCCAAATACTCCATCCCATCCCATTCCATCCCAACCATCCCATCCCAATCACTCCATCCCAAATACTCCATCCCATCCCAACCATCCCATCCCAAACACTCGATCTGATCCCATCCCATCCCACCCCAAATCCACTCTTCCCCCTTCCCTGGGCAGACCCCCCAGGATCCCTGGTGTGGGGCAGGATGCTCTCCATGCAGGAAGATGAAGCCCTCACAAGCTGGAATTATATCCCCTGGGACCTCCATCCCATGTCCTCAAATGTCCCTCATCCCACCAGGGATGCTGCAGGTTGGGCTGCGGGAGATGGCAAGGATACCTTGGGATTTGCAGAGAAATCCCAGGACTTTAAGGGTTTGGGGAGCATTTATGGACTTGGAGAGCTTCATGGCATTTTTTTTCCAGGGTAGGAAGAGGAAAACATGAAGTTGGAGATGGGGGGGGGGGTTGTGTGTGATATTTTTAGCATCATCCCCTCCCTTCTCCTTCGTGATGTTTCCGGACGGAGCCTTCAGCTCCGGGCAGGAAACTCTGCTCGAGTTGATAAAGTCTTCCCAGGAATTAAAAAAAAAAAAAAAAATTAAAAAAAAATTAAAAATCCAATTTCCCTTCTCTGGTGGGGAAAAAAAAAATTTTAAAAACCAGGAGAAAACAGACCCTGAGCTGACAAAGAGGCTTAAAAATAGATCCCATGGGTTAAGAGCATAAATCCTTAAATCCTGGCACAGAAAAATGCTGCCGGGAGATGGGGGCAGCCATGGATTGGGGGAAAAAATCAGGGATCTGGTTAATATTATTAACAGCCTTGAGCTGGGGAAGGGAACGGGAAAGAAAAGGTGGGGAAAGAAAGAGAATTTGGTCAGGACTGGATGGGGTCCCGTCAAGAATGATGATTAAATGGAGAGAAAGTGTTCAAAAATGGGTGGTGTCTATTAAATATCTGGTCATTTGGGTGATAAAGTGGAGAATTAATAATATAACATCTCTAATAATCCTAAATCTATGTGGATTTTGTGCTTGGAGATGGGATAAGAAGAGTCAGTGATTATAATAATTATATTTATAATAATAATTATAACAATGAGGCTAATAATTCTAATTATAGCAATAATGATAATGATAATGATAATAATAATAATAATTGCTATTTTTACTATCATGAGCATCATTCAAGGACTCCACAGCCCCTAAACCTCCATCTGTCGCCCCAGAAAATGGAGAATCCAGGTGGTTTTTCTTCAGCGCCTCCCTTATTATAAATTAAATTGTATTAAATTGGGATAATTTAGAGGAAAATGTTGGTTATTGAGGAAAATACTGGTTTTGAGAGGAAAATATATGGCTAATAATTACCTATTAATTTCTGTGATCGAAGAGGTAACATGGCATAGAATAATTATGAATATAATTACGTTTGCAGAAGAATAATGAGGACACTTAGGATGATATTAATAATCTCGGGGCTATTAATCAAATTAACAATATTAATATTAGAGCAATATATTACCATAATAATATAATTTGTGTTACTAATCCAAGCTCTGGAGAGAGGGAAAAGCTGAAACAAACCTGGGGACCTGCAGGGTGTCACCCCCAGGCTGCCCCTGCTCGCATTAACTCTGAACCCTACTGATGGTGAAGTTCACCCCTGCCTGAATCCCTCCCCATCCCATGGGATGGATCCAGATTTGGAAGATAGTCACTAAAAATGTATTAATATATATTTAAAAAGTGAATAATATAAAAACATAAATAATATATAAAAACATATTAATTTTTTAAGCCGAATTCACCCCAAATGCCTCAAAATACCACCCCCCCCAAAAAAAACCCAAAACAAACCAAACCCAAAAAACAACAACAAAAAAACACAAACCACCAAACAAACCCAAAACAAAACAAAACAAAAAAAAAAAAACCCAAACAAACCCAAAACAAAACAAAAAAAACAAAACAAAAAAAAGAAAAAAAAAAAAACCAACCCCATGCTGCCGGCACGGGACCGGACCTTCTGGCCGGGCTCCAGCCCCAACCACCTTCCCCGCTCCAAATCCTTTAATGCTTTAACCAGATCAAAAAATTAATCTCCGAGGCCTTTGGGGTGGGGGGGCCCGGAGACACGGACCTCCTGGCTGCTCGTTTGGGCTGAAAAACCTGGATTTTCCTCCAGCTGCCCTGAGCTAAGCACCTGTCCGGGTGGATTCCCTCAGCTCCCTCCCATCTGCCAGGATATTTTCCTTAGGGGGAAAAAAACAACAAACTAACCCCAATTACCCTTAAAAATTATCTTTAAATTTCAAGATAATTTTTTTGCCCCTAGGGAAATAAAAGAACCTTTAAATTTACCTTTAAAAAACACCTCTTTTTTATTATTATTTCCATTAAGGTTGTTTTTTGGGTTTGTTTTTTTTTTTTCCCCTGCGGAAAAATCACCTTTAAGTTTACTGTTACAAATACCTTCAAATTATCTGTAGGGAGAAAAAAAAAAAACCCCAAACCTCACCCATCTTTATATTTACCTTTAAAAATACCTTTAATTTTTTTTTTTCCCAGTGAGGGAAAAAAACAAACCAAACCAAAACCCACCTTTCAATTTACCTTGACAAAATACCTTTCATTTTTTCCTCCAGGCACAAAAACCCCCTTATTTTTTCCTTTGAAAATACCTGTAAATTTTCCAGAGGAAGAAAAGAAATCTTTATATTTATCTAAAGATACCCTTGGTTTTTTTTTTTTTTCCATAGTGAAAAATTTCCCTTCAAGTCCATCGTAAGAAAAAAAACAACACCTTCATTTTTTCTTAAATTTCATTTTAAATTTAACGTTCCCTCAAGAAAAAAAAAAAACTTTAAATAACCCTTAGTGCTTTCCCTGAGGAAAAAAAAACACTTTAGAATTCACCTTTAAAATTTTTCCCCTAGGAGAAAAAAACACAGACACCTTTAAATTTACCTTTATGAACAGCTTTCGGGTTTTTTCCTGTGGAAAAAACACCTTTAAATTTATCTTTTAAAAATAACTTTTTTCTCATTGAAAACACCCTTTAATTATTTTCCTATGGAAAAAAAAAACCAAACCACCTTTAAAAATTTTCCCTCTGGAAAAAAACCTTTAAATATCCTTTTCATTTTTTTCCCCTCTGGAAAAAAAATTTCCTGTGGTACTTTTTAAATTTTTTCTTTTTTTTCTTCACTTTTTCCCCTTTTTCTTCCCTTAACTCCAACTATTTATATCCGGGGCTGATTGGAGCTGTTGTCCCTTGGGAAAATCCCTGTTGGCTTTTCTCATGACCCTGGGGGCAGGGGGTGGGGGCAGAAAGTGCCGGAGCCTTTGGAGAGGCCAAATTTGGAAAAAAAAAAAAGAAATAAAATAATAATAATAATTGAACTACGTGACTTTGCTGCAGATAGGAGCGAGCGTTAACCCTGCTGGGGGAGAGGGAGGAGGCCATGGGATGGGTGGGGAATGGGGATGGGAATGGGATGGGAATGGGGTAGAGAAGGTGGGACAGGATTGGGGATTGAGGAGGAGATGGGATCAGGAGCATGGGATTGTTAGGATAGAACTGATAGGATGGGATAAGAGAGGGATTGAGGATGGAACTGGAAATGGGATGGGATTGGAGATGGGATTGGGGATGGGATAGGATTGGGGATGGGAATGTGGAGGGCACAGGAATGGGGTGGAGACGGGATTGGGGATGAGGATGGGATTGGGGATGGGAATGAGGGTGGGAGCGGGGTTGGCAACGAGATGGAATGGGACTGGGGATGGAGGTGGGGATGAGATTTGAGCTGGGATGTGGTTGGGGTTGGAGCTGGGGGATGAGATGGGATGGGAATGAGGATGGGACAGAGGTGGGGACAGGACTGGGGATGGAGACAAGGGATTGTGGGACTTAGGATAAAAATGGGGATAGGAATATGGATTGTTGCCCCTCATTTTATTTTTCCCCATCCTGATCCCTACGGACCCATCCGGGTGTTTGAGAGGAAACCTCAGGGAAAACCATTCCTTTTGGGGGCAAAAAAAATCTTTTTTCTGCATTTTTGTGCTCTTTGGTGTCTGCAGCACCACATCCTGGCACAGGGACAGGATTTTTTGAGGGGGATCCATCATGATCCCGTGCAAATCAACCCACTCAGGGAGCATCCTGGTGGGATTGAAGGATGAGGGGGCCCTGGAGCCTCATCCCAACGTCCGGTAATTCACAAACAGCAACAAAAAACCCAAAACCTTCAAGGAGGGAAAAGCAGGAGCTGGGACCCCCACCCCGTGTCCCGCCGGGAGGAAACGCCACTGCCATTGTTTCTGGGGCCGTTTCCTTTCCCCAAAGGCCTCTCCTTGGCTGGGAATGCCAAGGGATGTTTCCCGTCGGAGCAACTGTGGCGTGTCCAAAAATTAAAATTAAAAAAAAAGAAAGAAAGAAAAAAAAATATCGGGTGGGAAGTGAAAGGGAAAAGAAATCCCCTGGGAAGAGAAAGGTTGAGACCCCGCACCCTAAAGCCAACCAAGGTGGTGCTGAAGCACCCGGTAAAGGAGGGGAGAGGCAGGATTTTATTGTCGGGGAAAAAAAAAAAAAAAAAAAAAAAGAATTTTCGGCTCTGATCCATCCATGTACCCAAGGATCCCCCCCCATGGGGATGCTGAAAAGTGCAGCTCCAAGGAGCAAAGTGTTTTTTCCCAGGGCACTCCGATTTTCCAAAGACGGGAGGGGGGCAGATTGCAACCCCTCACTGCCAGCACCCTGCTCCCTGCTGGCGTGGGGGGCTCGGTGGGTGCTGTGACCTCCCCGATGCCTCTGGGTCCTGCCCGGTGCGTCACATTCTCCTGCATCCTACCGGGTCACCCCGTCAGTACCACTGGGTCTTGCCCGGTGACTCTTCCGCTACACCCGGGTCCTGCCCGCTGTCCCCCTACGGTGCTTTCCGGTCTCTTCGGGTCTTGCCCGGTACGCCCCCGCCCCACCCGGGTTCCCCCTGTGTCCTGCCCGGTCCCCTCAGGTCCCGCCCGGTGCTGGCCCTGTCCCACTGGGTCCTCGGTGCCCACTCTGTCCCTTCGTGTCCCACTCAGTGCCCTTCGGGTCCTGCCCGGTGCCCCCCCCGGTCCCCAGGGTGTCTTACCCGGTGCCAATCCCGTCCCCCCGGGTCCCGCTCTGTCCCCCTGGGTCCCACCCGGTGCCCCCCCAGTCCCTTCGTGTCTTTCCCGGTGCCAGTCCGGTCTCCCCGGGTCCCGCTCGGTCCTGCCCGGTGCTCCCCGGTTTCCCTGTGTCCTCCCCGGTGTCCCATCCCGTTACCCTCCGGTCCCTCCCCGGTCCCCGCGCATCCTCCGCGCTGTCCCCGCCGTTCCCCATCTCCCTGCCTGCTCTCCCCGGGACAGATCCCCCCTTACCCCCACCCCCCGCATCCCCCTCCCCGGTGTCCCCGGGGCTCACCCAGCAGCGCTGCCAGCGCCAGCAGCGCGACCATGTCCGGAGCCGCCGCTGCAGCAGGTGCCGGGGCCGCTCCTTGGGGGGAGGGGGGGAAGCAGGGGGGGGGAGACGAGGGGGATGCAGGGGGGAGGAACCGGGCAGGGGGGCGGCCCCCCCAGGTGGGAGGCGGAGCCCCCGAGGGGGCGGGGGATGGGGGAAAGGGGAGGGGCTTCTTCCCCCCCCCCCCATGCGGGTCCCGAGCAATGCCCCCCCAAACCATGAATCCCCCCCCCAGTGACAAATTTCCCATGATTAATTAATTAATGAGGTTGTTATTAATTTTTATTATTATGATATGGGGGGGTGGCACCCCAATGTGTACAACCACCTCCCCCGGGGGTCACCCCTGTCTCCCCGTTGTGCATCCCTGTCCCCTGCCTAAACACCTTAACCCTTCAAACTTTATATATATATATATATAATTTTTTAAAATAAAAATACGCCCCCAAAAGGCTCTTTTTATTGTTTTGTGTCTTTTTTTTTTTGACCAGGGATGAATCCTTTGTTGCTCGGCCGAGGTTATCCCGGTCCTCGCTCCCAGCCGGGTCAGAGCTGGAGATTAGACACAGCGGAGGAGGAGGAGGAGGCTGCGGGGGGGTGGGGAGGAATTAATCCCTCCTCGCCCTCCGCTCCCCCCGTAAATCCAGCCCGGCCGCCGGTTCCTGGGGTCTGACCCGGGAGCCCACCGGGATCCTCCCCACCCCCCCACCCCCCTTCCCCACCATTTGGGGAATTAACTCAATTTTGGGGTGATTCACCCCATTTTGGGGGTGATTCACTCCCTTCGGTAGGGACTCGCCTCAGTCTTGGGGAGCGGTTCGACCCCCTGTAGGATGATTCTCCCAAAATTGTCCCCGTTTTGGGAGGGACTTGCTTCTATTTCAGGACAATTCAACCCCATTTTGGGGCAGGTCACTTTACCTGGGAGTTTTGGGGGAGAATCAGCTCACTTTGGGGTGACTCACACCAACTCAGGGCAATTCACCCCGTTTCAGGGCCATTCCCCCATTTCAGAGCAATTTATCCCGTTTAGGGCAGCCTCACCCCATTCTGGGGCAACTCTCATATTTGGGGTCACTCACTCCATTGTAGGGCAATTCACTCCATTTTGCAGCAATTTACCCCATTCAGGGGCAGTTCACCCATTTTGGGGCAACTCTGTGTTTGGGAGCAATTTACCCCATTCAGGGGCAGTTCACCCATTTTGGGGCAACTCTGTGTTTGGGAGCAATTTACCCCATTATGGGAGCACTTCACCCTTATTTTGGGCCAATTCACATGATTTCAAGGCCATTCAGAGCAACTTACCCCTGTTACGGGGGACCTGACCCCATTTTGGGGGCAATTCCCCCCATTCTGGGCACAGGGGAAGTGTGTGACCTCCTCCTCTTCCTCCCTCCACCTTCTTGAGGCTCAACTGAACCTCCACAGCCTGGGGCACCCCCAGGAGGAAAAGGCGCCGATAAAATCAATTAATTATTGTGGATAAAATCGATTCATTTCTAACCATGAGCCCCGAAACGAAGCTCCGGGGAGGAGGGGAATATCCTGCAACCTTCCGCCCCACTCCCCCCCCCCCCCCAAAAAAAAAAAAAAAAAGATAAATCCCAGGAGGAGAAAGAGGTGGGGAGGCTGGGCCGTGTTTGTTGGATTTTATTAGGACTGACACATTCATCGTATGTCACAACGTCACCGATCGATGAGCTTTGGAAAATAAACCCCCCCGATAATGGGGCCAACAGAGCCACACGCCTGGAAAAGGCATTCCATGTGTCCCCCCCCTTGTCCCCCTGCCCCCCACCCGCTGTCCCCGTGTGTCCCCTCCCCTCCCAACCCTCCCTTCCCCCTCCCCCTTCTCACAGCTTTGATTGTATCCATAAGCATGGGTCAACACCACCACCACAACAACAACAACAACAAAACCAAAAAACAAAAAAACCCAAAAAGAAACAAAATTGAAATGTTTCCCAGCTGCCAGGTTCTGCTCTCTCTCGAGAACTGAAAAAAAGAAAACAAGACACACACAAAAATTGGGAAATAAAAAAACAATAAGGTTAAAAAAAAAGCTGATGAATTATTTTAATGTTTTTAAAAAAAATAAAATAAGAGTGGATATGGCAACTCTACTAGGAAAGGGGGAGACGTCACAGAAACCAAAGTCTTTTGTTGTTGTTGTTGTTGTTTTTTTTCTTTGCAGGCAACACTGTTTGGAGAGAAACACTTGACAGGTGGAAAAAAAACAAACACCCCCCCCCCCAAAAAAAAAAAAAAAGTGAAGTTCTAAATTATATACAATAGTATCTCTGAAAAAAACAGTCTCCTTGCCCCCCAAGGTCCGACTTTGCCATGATCTATTGCTTAATTATTCAGCTCCTTAATAACACTGACGAGAGACGTACAAACAAGACGCCGTGGAGAGGAAAAAAAAAAACAAGAAAATCAAACAAAAAAAAAAGTGTTTTTGTATGAAAACACCACATGTGCACGCTTTGTCCTGTGTGGAATGTACCTACAGTCATTTCACTGGGGGTTTTCTCCTTGCCCCGTCCCCTGGGTGGGGATGAGCTGGTGGAAAATGCCCCCAAACCTCTTCTCAACCCCTGAAATTCGTTTCCAGGAGGAAAATATCCATCTGGGAAGGGGCTGGATCTCAAAGCATCTGGTAGCGAGATGGAAGAAAAAAAACGGGGAGCAAAAAGCCCCCCAAATCCTTATGAAGGACGAGACTCAGTTGTTAAATTTTAAGGGGTACCCGATGGCTTTTTCCAGGCACTCTACCAAAGAGCCGGCTGAAAGAAAATCCCTCTCCACTTCCACAAATTTGATGTAGATGGATTTGGGGGAGACACCGGGTTCGACGAGGCAGTTCTGAGATAAAAAGGCGTTGATCCCCACCCAATCCTTGCTGAAGGTTTTGGTGTTGGCCTGAAAATGTAAAAACAGGCACTGCTGGAGAGTCCGGACCTCGGCAATCCCGAGGTAACAGTAGATAATCCGAGCGGATTCCACGTCCACCCGGAGGGAAGCTTGGGGAGATGGGACCTCCAGCTCCCCCGGAGTCTCGTTGCCTGGATCAGGCCCCCCCTGGGGCTCAGCCAGAGGGGAGGGGGGTTTCTCGTGGCACTCCTCGTAGCCAATGGCGTACAAGCCGGGACTTTTGGGAATCCCTCCCGGCAACAAATATTGGACGACGTTGCCACCAGTGGGCTTGGAGTGGGCGATGGGGATCCAATCGATCTCCATGTGCAGCTCCAAGCACCTGGCTTCGCTGATGGTGATCTCCAGGAATTTGTAGTAAACGTTCTTCCAGTTCATTTTCTGAACTCGGGTCATTATCACCCGACCTTCAGGTTTCTCAGAGTTAAAATATTCCCTCAGGCGTTTGCCCAGCGGGACCTGGGAGCTGATCTCGGCGTAGTGGTACCGGATGTCCTCCTTCCAACGGGTGTTGTACCCGATGCCGAAAATGGCCAGTTTGTTGGAAAGGTGGAGCCTGGAGAAGTCCGTCCAGCTCTGAAACAGCTCCCACTTCAACTGGACTGACTCCAAGATTTGCATAATGTTCTGCATCACGTCACGCTTCCTGGGGAGTAAATTAAAAAACAAAACAAAACAAAATGGGGAGAAGGGTGAAGACGTCGATAAAACTTCAAAGCAGCCCAATTTTCAGAAAAATACCCATCCCTTTCAGCTCCTTCAGATGTTTCTTTAGCGATTATTTAATTATTCTAGCACTACAAGTGAGCCTGCAGGTTCTAATACCACACTGATGGGGTTTTTTAATTAAGACAAATGAAAACCCACTCCCCCCAGACTCCTCCTGGTATCTCAAGGGGATTTCAAGCAAGTTTGGAACCTCCTAAAGAAAAAAAGAGCTGATGAAGTCCTAAGGTTCAACTTCCAAAAAAGAGTTTTGCTCCCAAAAAGCCCCATGGGGTGGAAATGTCCTGCCTGGGAACAAGTTTCCACCAAGGGATTTCCCAACAGTTTTTCCACCATCAGCTTCCCCATGGAGTTAAGCCTGAGCGACATGATGGTCTTGAAGCAGGAGCAGATAAGATGCCCTACAAACCACAGAGTCCAGACTCAAGCAAAAAATGGATCCCAAAGTCTCTTCTTCATCATATCTGTATAGAGGTTGAAAGACAGAAGGTTTGGGAGCTTCAAACCCTTCCCACAGCTCTGGAGAGGTCCAACCTCATCTCCAAACCCTGCTTTTATAGGTGTAAACACAATGCATGTCATTTTTGGGAACGTTCTCCAAGGGCTTTGCTAGCCCTTCGGGGCACCAGGGGCTCTGTGTGGAGCAGTTTGGTTGTTGCACCATCAGCTCTGTCAACCTCAGCTGGCAGGTCCCAGCATTCCAGGCTGGTCCCAGTCACTCCTCACATTGCCAGGGGGAACCCCATCCAACAGCACGTTGCCTCTCCCAACCATCCAGCAGCAAGCAGGCCAGAAGATCTCTCAGGTAGACTTTCAACAAGCTTCTCCACAGCTTCCCTGAAGGTTCTTCAGTGTCTACGCTGGGAAAATGTTTTTTTGGGGGGGATTTATGAAGGTGAAAGTTCACCTTCTGGGGCCAGGAGAGAGAAGAGGAGTGGAGAGAAAAGGGGACAGGGCTGTCTTGGTGTCTCACCAGGTTTTCCACTTGAGACACAACAGCTGAACTCCATTGGAAGGAAGCAAAACCACATGAAGGCAGGGAGAGGAGAAGGCAGCGTGGGCAGGTTTTCATTCAACAGCGGAGGAATGGAGCTGAGGAGCGAAAAGAAAAGCCCCCACCTTCATTAATTACACTGTAAACACTCCAGCTAAGTTTAGCTCGGCACAAAATAGAGCTGGTGAAGGGGGGAAAAAATAATTAAAAAAAAATATATATAATAAAAATTAGTCACTCATCAAACTGCTCCTGCTGGGAAGAGGAGTCATTTCGAGATGATCGCAGCCGGGGGAGAAGGGGAATCCGTCACCTCAAGGAAAGCCCCAGGGGATCAAAAGAAAGAACAAAGGTAAAAAGCTTCAATTTGGCTTCTCCATTGCCTCTTCCCACTGCCAGCAGGGTTTGGCAGTGCTTGCCCAGGCTCCCTCCAGCAGAGGTGTGAGTGGCAAAGAGTCAAACTGTTACTCTTGTTTTGTTGTCAGCAGAACAACTCACAGCTGGCCAGGGACAAGCTCATTTTCCACCTGCAGCCGGTGCCCTTCAGCAGGGTTTGACCCTCTCCTTGCAAGCTTTTGTGATTCAAACAAGGAAAGAGCCAGGAGATGGAGACCAATTTGTCCAAAAGTGCCGTTTCCCAGCCAGACCCAAACTTCCAAACTGGGATGCAGTGAAGGACCCATCTTCAACAAAGCCAAGAAACCCTCCAAACCCCCACGTTTCAAACCAGCAGGACGGAGTCGTTACTGAGCTTTTCAAATCAATTTATTTGGAGGCAAGAAGGGGGGGAGCAAAGAAAGCTTCATTTCTGGTGGGCAGTCCATAACCACAGCAGCTTCATGTGTTTGGTTTTTTCAGCAGGAAAAGAAAAACTGGATTAAAATCCAGCAGCTGGAAGCTCAGCGAGATGTTTCCTATAGGAAGCATCTTAGCCAAGCTCTCCCACTCCTCTCTGCTGGGAAAATAATTATCTCATCCATCTTTTCTCCACTGCTTTTCTGCAAGCTCCATCAAATCCTTCCCCAAGTCCTCCCAAAATCACAGGGGAAAGAAACAAGGAAGCAAAGAGATGAATTTTTGAAGCCATACACGTGCTCATAGTCCAACATGGCCACAGGGAGATTTCTCCACATCCAAATGGGCCAGTGTGAGGTTCAGCAAAGGGAATGATCTCTCGTTTTATTTTTATTCTTTTTTGCAGATAATAAATATTGGGCTGATCATCCTACAGCCACGTTGCTTCTGACTCCCAGTTTATAGGAAACTTGGCAGGGAAATTAAAAAAAAACAAACCAGAAAACTCTGAAAGCTCTCACCTACCAAATCCAACCCATCTGACACCACTGGGAAGATCTGGGTGGCCCTTGCTATGTAATTTACCTTGAAAGGTGAAGTTACCCCAGAGCTTCCCTAAGACACTGTTCAAAGAGGAGATAACGTTGAGACTGAAAAAAAGTTCTTTTTCTCCAGGTCATCCTTGAGTGGCTGAACTCTATTTGCTCCATGGTCACCTTGGGGTAGGGTGAAAATCCACCTAAAATGGATTCCACGAGAATGGAAGCTGCTTTCTAAATGATTTTTGACTCTTTTTTTTTTTAAGATTTTTTTTTTTTATTCCTAGCCAGGGACACTGTGCTAATAACAGTGCTGATGACTTCCCACCCCACAGGAGCTCATTTTTCAGCATAGGAAATCTCTGTTTCACATCAGCCAATACTTTGAATCACTGTCGAGGGGACTGGGGGGTGGCAGCTACCCAGAATTTTAGTATTTATAGTCCCCTGATGGGTTTAAAGACCAAAAAAGATGGAAGAAAGTAGCCCTGGTCTGAGGAAAACACAGCACAATTCTCCTTATCCTCCTCCTATCCACCAGGCAAGGAAGGTTCTCAAAGCATTGGAAGCACTCAGTTATTCCTCAGATTAAACTCATCCAAAAGGTTACAACTCAGGTCTGGAAAGCTCTAAAAAAATCAAATTAAAGCTTAAAAAATCCCCATTTTTTTAACTCAGGTTTGAAGCCTTGTTTTGTTTGCAGCATGAAGAAGAGCTGAGAAGCTTTTCAGATGTTCTGAGGTAACCAGAATTAAAGAACCACACCACAGAGTTCCTTCAACTGAGCAGTCTTGGACAAGGCATTTCTAATTCTCATCAGAAGATTCCAAGATCTTCCCCTCCTGCACAACATTCCCAGGGAAACATAGCCCAGGTAAAACCATTCAGAAATTACTTACTGCGTGTCTTCAGAAGATTCCTGTTTGATCTTCAGTGTCCTTTTTGTGGTTGGCATTTCATCTGAAAGGTAAAATCCCATCATTAGGTTTTTAAATAATGGTCCTGGGGCCTGTTTAGTTTTTTAAAGTAAATTAAATAATAATAAAAAATTAAATAAATTAAAAAATGTTAGCTTTGATTGAGGGGAAGGGGTGACAAAATCAATCTGACTCACCAAAACAGGTCAAACTCAACCAAATTAATTGGATTTTCTACACATTTTGTAACTTTATCATCTCCCCCCTCTACTGCCAGTGTTTAAATCCCTCTGGGGGAGAAATCTGAGAGAACAGGCACGAGGTTAACTAAATCTACCAAAAAAAAAAGAAACCCCCCCGAAAATCATTTCTTCACAAAACTGCTTGGATCTGTGTTTCCCATCAGGAATGTGGCACCTTGCACTGTCAGTATGCCCCAGGCAACAGCCCAATTACTTAATATCTTGATTTTTAGGTGGAGACACCAATAACTGAGGGAAGAAAAGTATCTGGAGGCGTTGGGTTTAAGGCTCAGTTTTTTAATTTATTTATTAATTTTTAAAAGGAGTTTTATCTGAGCGTTTTTTTACATACTAACTGGAAGGGAAAATACTTCCCTGAGCCCACCAGGGGAAGTAGAATGGAGCAGGGAATGTGCTGTCACCTCCTCTACCATTCCTGGCCACTCAGCGCCTTCCTTCTCTCACTGGACTCTTGGGAAAACTCTTTTTGGTTCCCCAAACCCTTCAGGAAGGGCTGTTTGTGTCTGAGGCTGAGCAGGGGAGCTGCTTTCCTTTTTCTCTCCCAGGGTGTTTGGAACCAAAAGATAGAATATGCTGGGTAAATCAGAGAAAATCATGGAAAAATCAAGGGCTGGAGGCATCAGGGAAAACCAAGGGGTGGAAATGGGATTTCTTACCCAGTTCCTGCTCCCCTGTCTGGTAGCAGTGAAGCTCCTGACTGTGGTTGCCCCAGTCCTCCTGGGAATACTCCTCCATGGTGCTGCCATCCGACTCCAGCTCCTGGTACAAGCCACTGCTGTTGATGAGGACGGGTTGGCAGGGTTGGGAATCCCAACCCCCTTGCCCAAAAACTTGCTCCAGCTGCTCAAAGGTGTAGCTGCTTTTCCTTTTCCCCACACCATGCTCCTTCACACGGCTGTAACACCTGCGGAGGGTCTGAAAGAGGAACAAAAATCACATGAAATCAGGTGGTGCCAGAGTGGGGAAAGCTGACAGACACTTGTGTGGCTGAGTTTAGGGTTTAGGGTTGGTTTTTTAGTTTATTTCTGCTGCTGGGGATGGACAGGTTGGCCAGGTTTAAGAGATTTAGCCTCTCCCCTGCTTCAAAACAAAAAGAAAAGACAAAAAAAGAATCCCCAGGTTTGCTTTGATGTTAGGGAAAAAGAATAAAATAAAAATATTGAGCCCCCATCCCAGTGAGATACAGCAACCAGGCAGGGAAATAATCACCTGCCAGGAGGAGGAGGAGGAAGCAGAGCTGGTGTCCTCCTTGGTGGGAGAAAGGAGAAGGGAAAATCCCCAAAGCAAAGCTGCTCCAACCTGGTGGGAAGACACGAAGTAGAAAAATGTAGATGCCTGAGCTATTCAGCTAGGAAAAAGGGTGTTACTTACAGGTTCTGCCTTCCTGACTAACTCACTCTGACTCCTCTGAAGCTGCTGAAATTTAAAAGAGATCAAATCAATAACATTCCCAAACCCCCCAGCAAGAAATGAGGCTGGGGTAGGTTTGGCTGAGGCCAAAACCTCCCGGGCAGGTGCCAAAACCTGCTCTGCTTTTGCTGAGCTCTTCAGCAGTGTGCAAAAACTCTTTGACCCTACAATTTCCCTCCATGTTTCTCCCCTAAATCTGGAGCAACACACATTTGGGGGTAAAAAACAACCTTTTAGATGCTGTGGTTTGAATTCTCCTTCTGAAAGATAACGCTGTGCCCCTGGGTTTGGGGAAAAAAAAAAAAAAAAAAAAAAATCTCCTAAATCTCCTTGTTTTTTCCCCCCAAAAGGCACTTTGACACCTCCAGAAAGCTCAAAACCTACCTACTGTTCCTCAGACACTGGTTTGACAGCCCCAGGAAGAGATTTCTAAGCAGTTTCCTCGCAATATTCAGAGCCCTGGGGGCAGAAGCAAAACTGCTCAGTCAGTTTTAAGCTGCTTGTGTCATAAATAACCCACACTCAAAATAAAAACCCAAAAAACATCTCCAAGTAGGATTTCTTTTTATTAAGCGTATCTCCCAAAGCCAGTTTTTACACCTGCCCCAGCTGATTTAAGATGGATTTAGAGCTTCTGGGTGAGTTTATTAGCTTAAAAAAACCCCAAACCCACCCAAACTCTTGGCAAGGCTCAAAATCCAAGGCCTCTTGCTCTCCACCTTACGCTGGGTCATAGCCCAGCAGGAATTAATTCTTACCCCCAGGCTGCAAACTGGATTATTTTACCCTGAAATGGCCTCAAATTGTGCCAGGAGACGTTCAAAATGGATCTAAGGAATAATTTCTGCACTTGAAGAGTGGTCAAGCACTGGAAGAGGCTGCCCAGGGCACTTGGGGGAGTCACCATCCCTGGAGGGATTAAAAAAACATGTGTGGAGGTGGCCCTGGGGGACATGGTTTGGTGGGCTTGAGGAACTTCAAGGTCTCTTCCAACCTGAATGATAGGACAGATTGCAGCAGTCTGGTGGTTTTTGGTTTTCTTTTTTTTTTTTTTTTTTTTTTTTGAAGCTCATCAACTTTTAGGTCAAAAGATGTGTGCAAGGCAAGAGAACATTAGGGGTAATGCTACCAGCAGCCTTATTTCTATGGTCAGGCTGGAGATAAAGGAGAAAAAAAACTTTAAACTTCTGAGAGGGCCACCCAGCACTGCAGAGAGATGGCTGATCCCTCAAATGAACAAGCGGAGGGAGATCCAGGAGCTGCTCAAGAGGTGAAGATGAGTACAAACCCAAAAATGGGGGGTGAAATGTTCCTTTCCCTGCAGGAAACTTCTCACGTTGGTCAGAAAGCTCCAAACTCTCAAAACCTGAGTGTGCTGCAGCCCCTCCTGGGACTGAGGGGCTCTAGAGGAAGGTCCACACCACTTTAGTTGTGCTGAGAGAACTTTATGGGTGGAGAGAAACCTCTAAATGCAGGAGTAAGCCAAAGAAAAAAATAAAAAGCTCTCCTTTATCACCAAAGAGTTGATTTTTTTTTTTTTTTTTTTTTTTTTTTTTTTGTCCTGGCTTATGAAGTTTTTCCCACCTACTGGGGCTCATGAGATCCTCTGGTGAGACCTGAAGAGGATTTAAGGAATGACCCAAGCCTGAAAACCCCACCACATCTTGAAATATTTTGATCCAAGAAAGATCTGGAGGTAACTCAAACCCTCCTTGCACCCATGGGTGGAGCTACCTGGGCAAAGGGTCCGAGATAACCACCAGAAACCAAGCTGGCAAAGCTCTTCTGAACTCTTCCCCATCAAACCAACTTCAGGCAAGGTTTCAGACCAGGCTGGTGATGTGGTGAAGCAGCTCCAACCACAGCTTTGCATCTTGCTGGAAGCCACAGCTCTCCAGCACCTGATCCTTGCCCCGTTCCATGTGGGTTTGAGGCATCTGCCCCTCCCCTCCCTGAGGGTTCCATCGGCCTCCTTAAGGGTTTTTGGGTTTTTAAAACTCCAACTCCACATTCAGGGGACACCCACAAGCCAGCAGAAAGCTCCTGTCACCCATCTGGAGGTTGCTCCAGAAAATCCCCCACCAGAGATTTGGGACAGAACTCCTGCAGGAGGGAGTTCAGGAGGGTGGAGCTGCTCCTCTTGGAATGAAAAAGCTTAAAAAAACCCCATCAGATCCAGTAGCAAAAAATCCCAAACAACCAGTGTTGAAATCTTGAAATAAACCAAGATTTTGCTGCCTGAAAATTACTCTTGACTCCACAACTGTAAAACCTGGTGGGGGTTTTGCTGAACATTCCATCAGTTGCCCCCAAACACTGGGGGATAATATGAAATTTTAACATTCAAAAGTTCTCAGTGGCCAGGTGATGAGTTTGAAGAGAGGAAATTTTTATTTAGGAGAGAAAAGCTGGATGAAACAACTCAAACGAGCGTGGAGATGGTCTGAGGGTGTTAAAAAAAAAGCTGAGATGAAAGAGAAAATACGATGAGGAGGTCATAGAGCATAAAATGCTCTTCTGGGAACAAAAGGGCAGAAATCGAGTTGGTTCCATCCTCTAAGTACCAAACCCCCTGAGCTCAGAGCCACTGAGTTGGACTTGGGGTCTTTTTTCTGAATTAAAAAAAAAAAAGCAGCTAGAATGGTGGTGACGTGCAGATCCCTAAATTTGAACCAGACCTTTTTTTTTTTTTTTTTTGGGAGCAGCTCAAACCCAACAGCATTTCCACATGGGGGATGTGAGGAAAGCAGATGCAGATGTGCAGGGAGAGGGGGGAACCTGGGGCCACTCTGCATGAACCAGGGGAGGAAGCGATGGGGGAAAATTTCCGTCTTCCCAAGAGGAGAAGTTTTTTTTTCTGTTTTTTTTTCCTTCCTAACTCACTTCTGGAGTGTTGGGGAAGGCAGGTTGGCTGAAGAAAGGCAATCTTGAGCTGTTATCTAAAACATAAGCGGGATCTGACAGGTTTTGAAGCTGATTTACTGTCAGAACACACCAGCAAATCCTCCTGCTGCCCACTGATGGGAGTTCAGTCAATTCCATCAAATCATGGAAACGATGGATAAAAAATGGAATTATGAAGCCAGATCCTCCTTCATCACCACCCTCCCTGGTCCTCCTTGCAGCTTTAGAGGACTTTGAAGCACCTGTGACCTCTCTGTGTTCCAGCAGCCTCCCCAAGTCAAGCAGAAAAGAGTCAAGCAGCACCAACTCCACTCGGAATCCTCCAAAAAATGGGATTTTAGGCTTGGCAACCCCAACAATCCCGCAACAAGGACAACTCTTGGCTCTCAGGAGAGAGCCCAGGGTCTGATGAGGGCTTGTTTCACCACAATTCCACTGAAAAACCCACGACCTGCCCCTAACCACCCCCATTCTCACACCTGGGGACCCAACCCAGCCCCAGCAACTCCTCCATTGGCCAAACCTGGAATTATTCCAGCACAAAGGTTGTGAATTAAAGAGGAGCTGGAGGGCAAGTTCCTCTCTCTCTCTTTCATTCCTCAGCATCCTCCCAACTGCAGAATCCCTCACTCCAGGTATTTTCCAAAGTGTAGGCAGCCCAGCTGGAGAAATGGGGAGAATCTCAGCCTGGGTGAGGGTGACGGAAGGAATGAGGGGAGGGACAGAGGAGCACCCAGCACCCCTGATCCTGCCCAGTGACACAACTGGACTTTTGGAACCAATTGCCCTTTGGAGGGGCTGCATGGGCAGCTGAAAAACTGGGAAAATAAAATCTGGAGGGAGCTGGAAAAGTTTAATTCCCTCCTCATGAGCTGCCTCCGTGTTTTAAACTGACCCCTCCCCTCCAGTGATTCCCAGACAGACATTTCCCTGGAGGTGCCACCACCTCACAGGCAGAAGATGCTGGGGGACATTGAAAGGGGGGGAGTCAGCCCACCCAGGACTGGGGTGCCCCAAAACCCCCCTGAGGAGACCTGAGAGCACAGGACATGGTGTCCCCACACACACAGGACCAAAGGAGGCTGTCCCAGCCTGCAGGGCCGGGGAACTGAGCAGCTGAACCCCTCAAGGACATGGCACCCGGGGAAGAAAAATGCTGCTGGAGGCTGTGGGTGTGAGGGTTGAACCCCCAGGACCTGGCACCCAGAGTGCTGCTGGCCAGGAGGTGCTGACAGGGAGCTGGAACCGGGGTGCTCTGCAGCTGGGAGCTGAGCAAACTGCAGCCAGGGCAAAGGATGCTCTAGAAAAATGTGCGGAGAGCCCCTGCTGGGGTGATACCAGAGGAGAGGGTGGCCCCACACCCTGAGGGCAAATCCAAGGATGCTCAGGGACGCTACCAGCACGGGGGCCAACCCCAAAAGCTGATCCCAGGGGACACGGCGCCCCCCAGCCCAGGGCCAGCCAGACCCTGGGGGTGACCCCAGCACCGAGCCTCCCCCCTTCACACCCCCCAGGGTCCCCAGCCGGCCCGGCCCGCCCCCCTCCCCTCCGCGGTACCTTGATGCGTTCCCGGCATTGCGAGGGGGTGCGCTCGTAGCCCAGCTCGGCCAAGGCGCGGGAGACCCTCTCGTACATGGCGGGCCCGGGGGCTTTGCTGCCGAAGACGGTGCCAGCGCCCTCCAGCTGCTGGTACCGCGCTTCCACCAACCGCTCGTTCCCCCAGACCGCGATCAACGCGTTGGTCTCCGCCGGTGTCCATGACATCCCCCGGCAAGCGGCGGCGGCGGCGGCTGCGGCGGCTCCTCCCGGGGAGAAAGAGACGGAGGGCGAGGCCCCGCCGCGGCCCCCCAGCCCGGCCCCCCCGGCCGCCGGCCCCGGGCCCAGCGGGGAGGCGCCGCTGGGGGTGGAGGGGTCGGAGAGGCTGGGGTTGCCATCGCTGAGGGCGGCGGGGGAGCCGGGGGACAGCACCTCCATCTTGGGGATCTTCAGCGGCGGCTCGGCGGGCGGGAGGGGCGAGGAGCCGCAGGGCGCCGCCATCTTGGAGGCTGCCGGGCCGAGCGGGCGGAAGTGACGGTGGCGGCGGGAGAGGGCGGGGCTTCCGTCGGCGGCTCCGAGAGGGAGGGAGCGTGGTCAGGGGAGAGGGTGAACGGGGATTGGCGGGAGGGGGCGGTGTGGGCGGGGATACAGCGAGGGGGTGTGGCCAGACAGAAGGTGATGGGGCGTGGCTTGGGAATGGGCGTGGTCTCGCTGACCGAGGGGCGTGGTTTGGGGAGGGGGCGGAGATTCACAGAGGGGCGTGGGCGTGGCTTATGTATGGGGCGTGGTATGCAAATGAAAGGGGTCTGTAAGGGGGGCGTGGTTTACAAAGGGGGCGTGGCTTGTGGCCCATGGGATCGGTCCCGGGGTGGTTAATTAAAGCTGATGGTTAATGGCCGGGGAGGGCAGGAACTGGGGGAGTTAATTGGCCCCTGGGAATCAGCGGGATTAAGGGGTGGGAGCAGCGCCCACCTCACAGCGGTGTCCCCATTGCCACCCCTCGGTGTCCCCAAAGCGGGGTCCCCACTGCCATGCCAACTGTCCCCAGAGCAGTGTCCCTGCTGCCAGCCTCACTGTCCCCTAAGGACTGTCCCCGCTGACAAACACGAGTGTCCCTACAGGGGTGTCCCTGATGCCTCCCTGTCCCCAGAGGAGTGTCCCTAGTGCCACCTTTCAGGGTCCCCAAAGGAGTGTCCCTGCCACCGCTTCTCTGTGTCCCACTGCCACTCTGTGTGTCCCCAAAGCAGTCTTCCTGCTGCCAAATCCAAGTGTCCCCAAAGAGGTGTCCCTGATGCTACACTGTCCCCAAAAAAGTGTCCCCAAAGAAGTGTCCCCACTGTGACTGAATATCCCCAAAGCACCGCCCCTGCTGCCACTCCTCAATGTCCCCAAGGGAGTATCTCTGCCACCACCCCGAGCATCCCCAAAACGGAGTACCCAAAACAGTGTCCCCACTGCCACCCTTCAATGTCCCCAAAATGCTGTCCCTGCTGCCACCCTGTCCCCAGAGGGGTCTCCCCACTTCCATCCCTCAGTGTCCCCACTGCAGTGTTCCCAAGCCCCCAGCCCCCCTCAGCCCGCAATGATCTGGGCGGGGCCAGGATGCAAATGAGGACAGAGGGTAATTAGGACCTGAGCCACTCATTATCCCTGCAGCAGCTGATTGGGATGCGGCCACGCGTCCCGGGTGACCCCCGGCAGTGACATTTTTGGGGAGGGGGGGGTTGTTAGTCCTGGATCATTCCTGTAGAGAGCCCGTCCTCAGCCCCTCCCCCAGGTTGGACTCACCCGTGCAATGAGCTGTGGCTGTGCTCAGCCTGGGGGGGACATGAGGGTGCTGAGGGGGGGGTGTGGAGGGGTGCTGGAGGTGCTGAGGGAGTTGAGGGGGATGTGGGGATGCTAAGGGGGGATGTAGGGGTGCTGAGGGGGGATGTGGGGGTGCTGGTGGGTTGTTGAGGAGGAGGAGGATTGCTGGGGGGGGATGCTAAAGGGGATGTAGGAGGTGTGAGGGTGCTGAGGGAGATACAGGCGTGATGAGAGAGAGAGGTGGCGGGGATGTGGACATCCTGAGTGGAAGACAAGGGGGGGGATACGGGGGTGCTGAGGGGGGGGGATATGGGGGTACGTGGGTGCTGCGGAGGATCTGGGGATGCTGGGGAGGGGCGATGTGGAGGTACTGAGGGGGATAATCAAAGGGATGTGGGGGTGCTGAGGAGGACGTGAGGATGTTGAGGGGGGTGTGGGTATGCTGAAGGAGTCACCGAATTGCCGAGGCCCCTCTGTTCCTGCCCTTTCTGGGGGGGCCGCCCCCCGCATCCGGCTACACAAAGAGCCCCCGGGGGGGGTTTCCCGGCGGGGCGGGGGGGGCTGCCCGGTTCCGCCCCCGCCTTTGTCTCCATCCCCGCTCCCCCCCGGCCCCAGATGGGTTAATACATAATGCAGACAGGCGGGTAATTGCCTGGGCTTTGTGGGGCCGGAGCTGCTCCCCCCCCACCCTCGCCCCCCCCTTAACCACCCCTGCAAACCAACCCGCCAGCCAATTAAGCCCAGCTTTGATGAAGCTTTTCCCAATGAACCCCCCAACCCAAAGCCACTCCTCGCACATGAGTCCACGACCTGTTGGACCTGGAACCGGGTTCCTCCGGGGCTTTCCAATGGCTCTTGGTCCCAGCTGCCAACCCTGCCCCGCTTTCCCCCAGCCCTGGAGGGAGCCCGGGCTGATAAATGAGCCCGACAAACTGGAGATTAAAGAGCTGGGAATGGGATGTTAATATACCCCCGGCTCGGGAAACACATGGGCTCCCGCTCCCCCCAGCCGCCGGTAATGAGGAGGGGGGCGGGAGAAGGGGGATAGATGGCCCGGGAGGTGCCTCCTGTGCCTTCCACCCGGGGAAAGACAGACAGACAGACTGACACCCTGCCTCTGCGGCAACCCGGTCCACACGGCACCCCTGGGCAACCCGAAAGGATCGCCAGCTGCTCCCCAGCAGCATCCCGGAGTTATGCCTTAGCACATCCCGAAGTTATCCCTGCAGCATCCTGGTATTATTCCTCCAGCATCCCAGACTTATCCCTTGGCACATTCCAGTGTTATCCCCACAAAAGCACAAAATTATCCCTAAAACATCCTAGAGTTATCCCTGAACAATCCCAGTGTCATCCCTGCAGCATCCCGGGGTGATCCCTTAGCACATCCCAGCACCATCCCCTCATCGCACCCTCCAGCCTCACAGTTTACACCCCTAAGAGACCCCAAATTGCACCCGTAAGACATTCCACTTTGCACTCCTCCAGCATCCCAGTTCCCCCCTCTCCCCCCCAACCTCCACCATTGTCTCCTGCAGTGTCCCAGCCCCAACTCCCCCACAGCCGTAGTGTTCCTGAACGCCCCCGTGCCTCCCAGCAGGTTCCCAGCAGGATCCCAGAAACCGCTGGCATTGTGTGGGCAGCAGCCTGGCACCATCCCCCAACAGCCCAGCGCTTCCTCAGCCACTCACAGCCCCCGAAACAGCCCGGCAGCACCCCTGAAATATCCCGGCACCATCCCACCCTCAACTACCCCAGTATCTCGCCTGAAACATCCCAGTGCCATCCCCTGAAACGTCCCAGTACATCCTCTGAATCATCCCAGTAGCTCCCCTAAACCACCCCAGCAGCCCCCCTAAACCATCCCAGCAGCCCCCCCATCAAAGGTGCCATCATCCCCTGCAGCATCCCAGTCTGCTGGCCTACAGCATCCCAGTATCATCCCCTAAAGGGTCCCAGTGCCATCTCCTTCGGGATCCAGGTATCATCCCCTAAAGGATCCCAGTATAATCCTCTAAAACGTCCCAATATTATCCGATTCAGCATCCCAGTGTCCTCTCTTACAGCATCCCAGTATAACCACTTCACTGACACTGACATCCCAGTGCCACCACTACATTCCCAGTATCACCATCCTTCGACCCCTCCCCCACACCCCACCCTTGTCCCTCTCCCCCCTCGATCCCCCTGCCCCCCCCGCCTTTCCCACCCCCTGTACAGCCCCGATCTCCATAAATATTCAAGCCGCTGCATTTTCCGGCAAAGCGCCGCGCTGGGGGTTCCCGGGGGGGATGGAAATGCGGGGGGCTGCGAGGAAGAGCCCTCCCCGCACGGGCAGAGCGGGGCGGGGGGGCAACCCCTCGTTTACTCCTACAAATATCCCGTCGCTCCTCATTACCGCCAGCACTCGCCTGCCTCAGTTTCCCCGAGTTGAGAAAATGAAGGAATTAAGGGGATATAAAGCGGAATACCGAGGGGAAAGAGGTCCCCCCGCGAAGAAAAATAAGGAGGGCGGGGGGATGTGTGGAGATTTTGAGCCGCGTCAGGGAGAAGTTTAGGCAAAGCCTGTGCAAACAGCCGCTAATCGCAGAATCAAAGGGCAATTAATGGTGGAATCAAGGCGCTAATGAGGAGGCGCTGCCCCCCCCCGCGCTCTGTTTGCCCAGCTGATTAACCGGGATAAACCCGGGGGGGGCCGTGGAAATTATCCAGCGGGAGGAGGCGGCTTCTTTGTCTCCTTTCCCTAGCGCCGCGGCATCGGGAGGTGCTTAGACCCCTCTCCAGAAAACAAAACAAACCAAACAAAACCAACACCCCAACCCCTCCTTCCTCCCCCCCCAAACAAACAAACCCCAAAAAAACAAACTACAAACCAACTCGAGGATTCCCAGGAAAAATTCTCCCCTCCCTAAAAAGCACTTTGGGGAAAAAAGAGACCCAAAAATAAAGTGGGGAAAAAAAAATGTGGGGGTTGGGGGGCAATTCCACAGCGTTTAATATTTTGGCATTACCCTCAATTCCCATCCTGTGGAGTTATTGGGATAAAAGTTGGATAAATCTGGTGTTTGAAGGAGAAATTCTTCCTCCTTGGGCAGACACCACTGCAGGAGAAACGGGGAAGTTTTTGGGGAGGTGTTTAATAAATTAACAAGTTAATAAATTATTAAATTAACAAGTGAATCCATATTAATTTCCTTTGTCCTGGTCTGCATCCGAGGGGTGAGGGGGTGATGAATTGATCCCCTCCCCAAGACACCAGGATGTTCCAGTGGGATGTGGTGAGGCCCAAGACTGAGAAGCCCCAGATGTGCACAGGGGGCCTCAGATGTGCACGGGGAACCCAGATGTGAATGGTGGGGGGACCCAGATGTGCACCCGTTTGAGGCCTCAGCACCACTCCAGGTGTGTGTGTGTGGGAAGCATCCTCCCTCACGCTCTCCAGATGTTCCTCCAGATGCGTGCCCACCTCTTTTTCCTACTTCCAGATGTGTGACCTGCCTGGCTCTCCAGAGGTGTGGGGGCATCCCCATGCTTACCCAGCTGTGCCATCCAGATGTTCGCTAGCACATACCCCGCCCCCCCTTCCCAGATGTGAACACCCTCAGTGCCCCCAGATGTGCATGGTCCCCCCCAAGATGTGTCCTAAAAGCCCCCCCTGGTGAGACCCCCACCAGATGTGCACAGCAGGCCCCTCCCACCATCCACATGAGGCCCATTCTCCTGCTCACCCCTCAGAACGAGCCCCCCAGAACGAACCCTATAACAAATCCCCCATAAAAACCCCTGTAATGAAACCCCCCATAACGAGCCCTCCTCATAAACCCCCTTCCATAGCCCCCCCACAACAACCCCCCATAACGACACCCCCAAAACACCCCTCCAATAACACCCCCCCTATCGCGAACCTCTATACGCCCCCCATATCACTGTCCCCTCTATAACGCTCCCCCTCTCCATCCAAACGGGAGCTGGCAGGCGCATTGCTTCACATATCGCCCCCCCGCTCATTAATTAAGCTCCTAATTGCTCACTAAGAATTCGGGAGGCCTCGTGCAGACGGGTCCACTTGCCCTCCCTCCTCCCCCCCCTAGATCAACTCCACTGGGCGTCCCAGCACCCCCTAAAATCGCCCCCCTCGGTATTGCGCTTCACTGAGGAGGGTCCCGGGTGACCCTTTGGTTGGGGTGAGGTTACAGCACCCCGAGATTCCCCCTTTCCTCCGTCCCCACCCCCCAAAGTCATCCCAACCCCTCCCACCCTCCCTGGGAGCCCTCAAAGGAGGCTGGGGAGGGGGGGCAGGGTCTGCTCGCTCCCTCCAGGGACTCGGGGGCGGTGCCGCGGGCTGGGGGAGCCCGGACCGGCTGAGCCCAGACGAGGGGAGCAGAACTGGGCTGAATCGGGACGGGCTGAGGTTGGACCGAACCAGGCTGAGCCGGGCTGGGCTAAGACGAACCGATTAAAGCCGTGCCGAGTGATCCGGACCGGACCGTGGAAAGCTCGGCTGAGCCCAGCCCAGCCCAGGCAAATAAAACCCAGCCGGGCTGGGCTGAGCCGAGTGGGGTTGAACCGAACCGGGTCGGATCGTGCCGGGTGCCGGAATCGGTCCGCCCGGGGTGGGTGGCGATGCTGCGGTACCTGCTGAAGACGCTGCTGCAGATGAACCTCTTCGCCGATTCGCTGGGGACCGAGGGCTCCAACTCCTCCGGACTCCTGCCCGGCCCCTACCCCAACGGCACTGGCCCCCCCGGACCCCCACTCCTTCTGGGCCTCGGCAACGGTACGTGTCTGTCCCGTTGTCCCACTGTCCCGTCGTCCCCGTTTCCCCACTGTCTCGATGTCCTGCTGTCCCCAGTGTACCGCCGTCCTCGTGTCCCCCACTGTCCCGATGTCCCCCGTGTCCCCCCGTGTCCCGAGTGACGCTGGCACGAGCCGGCAACCCCAGCTGGTACCCCAGTCAGCCCCGTGTCCCTACCTCGGGACCGAACCGTTCTCCCCAGAACAGTCCCCGTGTCCTCACTCGGGGACAAGCTCCGCGTCCCGGGACCAGGAGCCAGGAGCGATCCTGTGTTCCCACAGAGTCCCACACAGCTGTCCTCAAGGCAGGAGTGACCTCATGTTCCCAAAACTCCCCTAGACTCCAAACCATGACCCACTCGGTGTCCCCAAATCCCGTGCAGGGACAAACCCCTCGTTCTCCAACTATCCTCATGTCCACACACGACCCCCAGACCCTGAGCTGGGACTGACCCGATACCCTCACATTGTTCCCGTCTCCTCGGACCAACCCTCAGACCCCAAGCCAGGAGCAACCCTGTAACTGTCCCCGTGTCACCAAACCAGCTCCCAAACCCTGAGCCATGAGAGCCCCGGAACCAGCTCCGTGTCCTCGAGACACGAGGGACCCCAGTGTCTCCAAACTGTTCCTGTGTCCCGCAGTCCTGAGTCAGGAGAGCGCCCGTGTCCCCGAACCAGCCCCGCGCCCGCAAGCCAGGAGGGACCCCGCTGTCCCCAAACTGTCCCTCTGTCCCCAGTCTTTGAGTCAGGATATTCCCCATGTCCCCTAAATCCCCCGGTGTCCCCCGATCCTCAGTCATGAGAGTCACCGTGTCCCCAGACTGATCCCACATCCCCAAAGCAGCCCCGTGTCCCCAAGCAGGACAGGGATGGGGGGGAGCATCCCCGGCTGAGGGTACCAGGGGGATTCCCCTAATTTTTAAGCTCTTTTTGAGCTTTCCCTCCTCTTTTTCACTCTGAACTTCCCTGCGTTTGGCTCTGGAGGGGTGGAGGACACACAGGAGGGGGCCGGGTCTGTCCCCCCCCTCCTGCTCCAATTAAGCACCCGGTCCAGCTGCGGCCCCCTCCGCCCCCGCTGGGCCCCCCCGCAGCGTCCCCCCTGTCCCTATGGCAACCGGCCCGGGGGGGGGGGCACAAATCAGAGCACACCGCCCACCACACAGCCCCCCAGTGCTGGGGCTGTACACACGCGTGTGGAAACGGGGGGCAGGCGTGTGTGTGTGTGGCCCTGCAGGAATGCACACGCGTGCATGCGTGTGGAAGCGTGTGCGTGTGTGCTGCTGCATGAAGGCAAACGTATGGGCGTGCATGGTCAGTGACTGGGCGTGCATGCACACCCCTGCATGACTGAACATGCGTGTATGTCTGCAAGTGCACACGTGCTGCTGCATGCGTCCACGTGTGTGTCTGCAGGTGCACGCACTGCCTGCATGATTGCACGCATGTGCGTGTCTTCAAGTGCATGCACACCCCGTCGTGAGTGCTTGTGCGCACACGCGTGTCCATGCGTGTGGTGGCGCGTGCGTGCACACGCGTCGCCGCGGTCCCCGGGCCGGCAGTGCCACTCAGCGCCCGCAGCCTGAACTGCAGGGACAGCCACTCCGGGGGGTGCCGGGCGTTAATTACCCCCCGTTAAGGAGCATTAATTACCCCCCGTTAAGGAGCATTAATTCCCCTCCATTAAGGACCAGCCGTTAAGCCCCCGGAGCACTTCTCAGACTCCAAATGTTTATTTTTTAACCCAAACCCGAGGTGGTTTCTGCAGCCGCAGGAAGTCCCTGTTCCCAGCTGAGGGCAAACCCCCAGTTTGGGGACTTTGGTGCTTCATCCCCCTGGCCTTGTCCACCCCACAGGGTGTCCGAGATCCAACCCCTTCCTGGTTCTGCTCCTATCCCAGTAGCAACCACATGGGTTGGGGAAGGTAAACTGGGCTGAGGCCTGGCCATGCTTCATCTCACCTGTGGGCTATCTCACTTCCAGGTCATCCAACCTCGGGGTCATCCCACCTCCAGGCCATCCCATCTCTGATCATCTCACCTCCGGCTCATCCCACCTCCCAGGCAGCAGATTCACTGGGCTGAGACCTGGCCCACTTCATCTCACTCCTGGGGGGGAGGAGGACCCCCTGTGCCAATCCTCCCTCCCAAAATCCCAGTGAGGACCACCCCTTGCATTCCCCCCAGGGTCCCACCCCTTGCTGGAGGACACAGCCCCCCGCATCATCCAGCACCCTACGGACCTCCTGGTGTCCCGAGGTGACCCGGCCACCCTACACTGCCGAGCCGAGGGCCGCCCAGCGCCCGCTGTCGAGTGGTACAAGGACGGGGAGCGGGTGGGGACGGGGCGGGAGGACCCTCGCTCCCACCGCACCCTCCTGCCGGGGGGGTCCCTCTACCTCCCCCGCACCCTCCCTGGCCGGCGGGGCAGGACCGACGAAGGGGTTTATGTCTGCGTGGCCAGGAACTACCTGGGGGTGGCCACCAGCCGCAACGCCTCTCTGGAGCTGGCCGGTCAGTGCTGGGGTGGAGAGGCGGGGGAAAGGGGGTGGGACTGTCAGTGTCTCCGCCCATGCCAAGTCACCCATGTGTCCATGTCCCCCTCCACGCCAATGTGCCCATCTATGGCGATGTCCCCACCATGGTACTGTGCCCCCTATGCCAGTGTCCCCTCCATGCTGGTGTCCCACCCCATGCCAAGTCTTCTTGTGTCTGTGTCCCCCCATGCCAATGTCCCCTCCATGCTGATGTCCCCCATGTGTCCATGTCGCCTCCAATGCCAATGTCCCCCCCTCCATCAGCAATGTCACCCACATGCTGATGTCCCCTACCATGCTGGTTTCCCCCACCTGCCCATGTCCTCCCCATACCAGTGTCCCCCATGTGTTCATGTCCCCTCCTATGTTGATGTCCCCCCCCCGCCAACATCCCCTCCCAGTGCTGCGGGAGGATTTCCGCCAGCCCCCCGGGGATGTGGCGGTGGCTTCGGGTGACCCGGCTGTCCTGGAGTGTGTCCCCCCCCGCGGCCACCCCGAGCCCAGTGTCACCTGGAAGAAGGATGGTGCTCGGCTGGGGGACAGGGACAATGAGCGCCTGACGGTGAGACCTGGGGATGTCCCTAAACAATACTCCGGGATCTTGGGGGGTGTGGGGGTGTGGGCTCATCCCCTGTGTGTGTCCCCCACCCCCCCAGATTCGTGGTGGAAAGCTGATGGTGGCCCCCACGCGCAAGAGTGACACTGGCCTCTATGTCTGCGTGGCCACCAACGTGGCCGGGGAGAGGGACAGTGCTCCTGCCCGCCTGCTGGTCCTGGGTGTGTGGGGACAGGGGGGGACATGTCACTTGTGGAGTGCCGGGGAACACGTCACTTTTGAAGGTGTTGGGGAGGACACTTCACTTTCAGGGTGGTTTGGGAATACGTCCCTTTTGGGGTGCTGGGAGGGCACCCAAAGGTGACTTGTCACAACTGGGATGTTGGGGGACACGCATGTCACTTCCAGGATGTTGTGAGGACATGTCACTTTTTGGGGTGTCTGGGGGCACATGCCACTTTTGGAGTCCTGGGGTCTGCACGTGTCAGCTTTTGGGGTGCTGGGGACACACACATTCCCTCTGGCTGTCCCCACAGAGCGCCCAGCCTTCGGCCGGCGTCCCCAGGACCAGGCGGTGCTGGCGGGGGTCACGGCCCAGTTCCCCTGCCAGGCTGGGGGGGACCCCCGGCCCGATGTCCGGTGGCACAAGGAGGAGGGCACCATGCCAGCTGGGAGGTGAGGGGGAAGGGGGGACATGGGGCAGCTGGTGGTCCCCATCCTCTCCCCTGTCCTGGGGCAAGTGTCCCCATGACATACCATGTCCCCATTGTGTCCCATGTCCTCTGTGCATTCCATGTCCACATCATGCCCTGTGGCACTGAGTGTGCCCGTCACATTCAGTGTCCTTGTCCCATCCTACCTTTCACCACAGGTAGGTGTGGCACTGTCACATCTCACAGGGTGAGCACAGCTGCCCAGACATCACCTCCCACAGAGTGGGCACAGGCAGAGTTCCTCAGAGTGGGGGTCAATCCAGGGAGATTTGGACTCCACCCCTTTAATTTCTAAGCTCCTAGAGGAGCCTGGGTGCAGCTGGGCCCAGTCCTCCTCCTCCAATTAATCTTTTTTAATGACCCACTGGGTGAGATTAAGTTCTGGACATCTCTGTGCGGCACTGAGGAGTAAGATTGTTACCCAGGAGGTTTGGATAAAAGCCACATCTTTACTTAAAAGTGGGTAAGATTACAAAGCATGTCAGGGTACAAGCAGCAGGCTAGCGAATGAAGGAAGTTGTCAAAACAAGGGGTTACAACAAAAAAGTTTAACAAAACAACGGGGAGTAAAACGTCACACAGTGAGAAACTATGTTACCCGAGATGAGGTTTAAAACAGAGAGAGAGAGATAAAGAGGTAGGAAAGATCTCCCCACGCTTGGATCCAGCAATGCTCTGGGTTGGAAGTTGTGGCCCTTGGATGCTGGGCTCACATCCAGCATTCCCAATGTGCCTCTTTTATGCTGCCTGACCCCACCTTTTTTTTATGGGGGTGGGCTTTGGCATATCTTGCACAGCCAGGTATTCCCTTGGGCCCCTCCAGATGGGATGACAAAGCCACGTCCCTTATTTCTGCACGGGTGCCCTCCCCAGAGGCTTTACGCGGGGCACACAGAGGATGTCACTCTGCAGGGGACAGCTTGCCTGCCCTGTCCCTTCTCAATAATGACAGTGTCCTGCCTGTCAGGGTGGCCACCAGAGCTCCCCTTGCCAGGACACTGCTCAGCTGATGGGGATGGCCACTGCAGGAGGGGCTGCTCTTGCCAGAATAGGGCCCCCTTTACCAGGGTGCTTCCCCAAATGAGGGTCTCTCCTTGAGAGAAGAGGGTTCAGATGGCTCCTGAATGAGGCCTCCACCCAAGCACAATGTCCATTTTATCAGGGTGGCTGTTTTGAGACAAATATTTTTGGGGGAATTCTACACCATCCCATGTCCTTGTCCCATCCCATGTCTCCACCACATCCCATGTCCCTCTCCCACTCTGTGTCCCATCACATCCCATCTCCCTGTCACATCCTGCATCCTTCTCCCATCTCATGTCTCCACCCCATCCCAGGTCCCCATCACCTCCCATATCCCTACTCCCTCCCACCCTGGGTCCCCCCCTTGCCTCCAGGTGGGACATTCTCCCTGACAACACCCTGAGGCTCCGGGCACTGCGACCAGAGGACAAGGGCACCTACACCTGCACAGCTGACAACGGGGTGGGCCGTGTCCAGGCCTCGGCCACCCTCACTGTGCATGGTAAGGGGTTACTTCCACCCCCCCAAAGCACCCATGGGTGCTGGTGGAGTGGTTGGAGCACCCCATCTCTGCCATAATCCCAGTGCCACCCCAGCTGGTCACCGGCCCCCGCGACCAGAGTGTCACCCCTGGGCAGAATGTCACCTTCCCCTGCCGCAGCAGGGGCAACCCCCCACCAGCCATCTTCTGGCAGAAGGAGGGCACCCAGGTCTGTCCCTGCCTTGGCCCTGGACTCAGCCCTGTCACTGTCCCTGTCACTGTCCCCATCCCCATCCCCTTCCCCATCCCTGAAACCAGCCCTGTCCCAATGCATGTCCCCACCCCAACCATCCTCACCCTTGTTCCCACCCCTTTCCCCAGCTCTGTCCCTATCCCATCCCCACCCCATTCATTTCCTGTTCCATTTCCCACCCTTGTCCCTATCTCCAACCCTGTCCATATCCCCACCCTGTACCCTTCCCATCCCCACCTCTGTCCCATCCTGTCCCCATCCCCTTCCTTGTCCCCATCCCCACCCTATTTCATCCCCATCCTTGTCCCACCCCAGTCCATCCCTGTCCCCATCCTTGTCCCCACACCCACCCCTGTCCCTTCCCCAGACCCTGCTGTTCCCAGGCCAGCTCCATCTGCCCAGCACCCACCTCTGGGTGTCCCCCACCGGCACCCTCACCATCACCAACGTCACCCATGCCGATGCTGGCTCTTACCTATGCCAGGCCCTCAGCGTGGCCGGCAGCCTGATGGCTCGGGCCACCCTCCAGGTGGCCCAGGGTGAGTCCCTGTCCCCCCGGACCTCCCCCACCCCCCCTGCACCCATGGCACCCACCCCCCATCCACCTGTGACCCTCCGGGGTCCCACCAACCGGAGGGTGCCATGCCGGGGGGTGGGTCATGGGGACCCCCCCACCAACGGGGGGATGCAGAAGGATGGGAGCACCCTGGGGACCACCCAAGCCAGCACCAACCTGCTGGAGAGCAGCACCCTGCAGAGCAGTGAGCTGAGGGTGAGCTGGGGGGCACCCACAGGGGATGGGGGGATGGCGGTGGCTATGGGTGGTGGTTCCAATGGGTCGTAGATGCTTGGGGTGATGGTTCCAGTGGGTGGTGTGTACTTGGGATGATGGTGCCAACAGGTGATGGTCCCAATGGGTGGTGGGAGACCAAGCTGGTGGTTGTGATGGGTGCAATGGATGGTGGGAATGACGGGTGGTGGGCTAAATAGGTGATGGTAGCAGTTGATGGAGGGTGTTCAAGGTAGTGGGTGCTCAGGATTATTCCAGTGTCCCATTGGGTGGGTGTTTGGGGCAGTGGGTGTAATGGACAATGGTTCCACCGAGTGGTGAGAGCTCAAGGTGTGGGTACAACAGGTGGTGGGAATGAAGGGTGTTGGTTCCACGGGGCAGCTGGAGCTCAAGGTAGTGGGTGCTCAAGGTGTGGTTACTTGGGGTGGTGGGTGCTCAGGGTGATGGGGCAGGAGCTCTTCCCCCAGCAGGTGATGGACTTGGGGCACTACGAGTGTGTGGCCACCAGCCTGGAGGGTGAGACGCCCTGGGGTGGGTCCCTGGAGGTGCCAGGTGGGTCACAAAGATGTCACCACACCAGGGACATCATGGCACTGCAGGGATGAAACCACCCGAGATCTCCACCTCTCATCATCCCACAGGTGATGGCTTTAACCTCTCCCCACCATCTCCTGAATCTGGGGTTCTCCCTGGGCCGCCCTCCACCCCTGTGGTCACCAACGTCACCGAGAGCAGTGTCACCCTCAGCTGGAAAGGGAACGTGGACAGCAGTGCCACCAACGTCACCTCCTACATCGTGGAGGCTTTCAGGTATCACACAAGTGTCCTCTCCGGGTGATGCAGTGGCCCGGTGCCACCTCGCCATGGGTCACCCCTGTCCCCTGGCAGCCAGGCAGCGGGTGGCCCGTGGCAGACAGTGGCAGCTGATGTGGAGGGGGAGACCCACACAGTGAGTGGCCTCGTCCCCAGCACCGTTTACCTCTTCCTGGTGCGGGCAGCCAATGCCCATGGGCTCAGCGACCCCAGCGGCCTCTCAGAGCCCGTGCGCACCCAAGGTGAGACCTGGAGGCAACGTGGGTGGGGGTGTCCACAAACCCATCCCATGGTGCATTTTTACTTGGTGACCCCAATGAAGGTACCCAGGGACCATTAACACCTTTGGGTGCATCCTCACTTGGTGACAACCGGTGGATGTGTTTGTGAAACCACCACCCTCGGGTGCATCTTGACTTCATGACACCAAGGGAGTTCACCATAAACCCACCACCCTTGGGTGCACCCTCGGTTGGTGATGCTGATGGAGGCGCCCATGGACTCACACCCTTGGGTCCATCCTTATTTTGTGACACCAGTGGTGGTATTTATTATCCCACCACCCTTGGTTGCATCTCCGCTTGGTGACACCAGTGGGCGTGCCCATGGACCCACCACCACTGGATGCATTCCTGCTTGGTGATGCTAATGCAGGTGCCCATGGGCCCACCAGCCTTGTGTGCACCTCCACCCAACGATGCCAGTGGCGGTGCCCAGGGACCCATCACCCTTGGGTGCACCTCAGCCCAGTGACACCGATGGAGGTGCCCATATCCCTTTCATTTCCAGCAGCCACCAGCCCCACGCAGGCAGGTTTGGACCTGGAGTGGGTGCAGCGGGAGCTGGCACAGGTGACCGTGCACCTGCAGGACCCCGTGGTGCTGCCACCAGGCACTGTACGCCTCTCCTGGACTGTAAGTTCCACCATCTGCTGGGCCAGGATGGGGGTCCTGGTGCCGAGCACCCCTCAAAACCTCATCCTTCCCACCCTCGGTCCCCAGGTGGAGCACCCAGCCCCCTTCCTTGCGGGCTACCGGGTGCTGCTGCGTCGGGGTGGCAGCGGGCACTGGGAGGAGGCACAGGAAGCACAGGTGGTGCCGTGGGACCAGGGGGTTCTGCTCACCCACCTGCGCCACGGACAGGACTACCAAGTCAAAGTCCAGCCCTATTTCCACCACCTCCACGGCCCTGACAGCGCCGTGCGTGCCCTGCGCACCCCGGAGGCAGGTGAGCATGAGATTGAGGGTGATGGTGGTCCCCAAGGGGCCCCTTGGAGGTGATGCCACCTCTGTGTGTCCCCTGGATAGCCCCCAGTGCCCCACCACGAGCTGTCAGTGTGGCTTGGAATGGCACCAGCGTCCGCATCTCCTGGCAGCCGCCGCCGGTGGCCGAGCAGAACGGGATCATCCGACACTACCAGGTGAGGGCAGAGGGTCCTCTCTTGTCCCCTCTTTCCCGCGACACAGCATTACGGTGTCCCCATGGGTGTTTTCCTCCTTCAGATCTGGTGCTTGGGCAATGAGAGCCGGTTCCACATCAACCAGAGCGTGGAGGGGACGGTTCTGGCCACCATACTGCGGGGACTCGTCCCCGGGGTCCCTTACCACGCACAAATCGCCGCCGCCACCGGGGCCGGGCTGGGCGCCCGCAGCGCCCCTGTCCCCATTCCCATGGGTGAGTCCGTGCTGTCTGTTCCCGGGGATAGGGGGTGGCGGGAGAGGTCACCTCGCTGCTGGGGACGGCTCCTCTGTGTGTGTGTGTGTGTGTCCCGTGTCCCCTGCAGCCCCCCCGGCAGAGCGGGACGTGGGACCCGCGGGTGTCCTGAGCGTGGCCCAGCGCTGGGCTGAGGTTGCCCGGCGTCCCGCATTCATTGCGGGGGTCGGTGTGGCTGCCTGGCTCCTCCTCGCTGCCTTCGCCGTTTGGCTCTACAGCCGACGCCGGAGGAAGAAGGAGCTGAGCCACTTCACCGGTATGGGTGGCACCCCTGGGGACCCCTACCTCCCCCTCCCCACCACCCACCCGCACACCCACCGCGTTTCTCTTCCCAGCATCCTTCGCCTACACGCCTGCTGGGGACCCGATGGCTGCCGCCAGGACCCGCCTTGGCCCCTCGCCCCCACCCCTTTCCTCAGTCTCCTTCCCGGCACGTGGCGGCTCCAGGTAACCTCCCCCTCCTCCTCCCTCCCTTGTACCCATGACCGCCTCCCCCCCCCCCCCCGCGCCCACATCTCCGGACCCATCTCCATGCAGGGCAGCGGGCGGTGGGGGTCACCCGTGGCTGGCGGACGCGTGGCACGGTGGTTTGGGAACAGCCGAGAGATACTACAACGGTGAGGGGTCCTCCTGGGGAACGGGTGGCTCGGAGCTGGGGGTGTCAGAGTTGACGGTCACCTCCCGCAGACGCCGGCATCACCCGGTACATCGCTCAGACGGAGCTCTTCGGAGCGGGGGATGAGGAGCCTGGCACTTTCCCCCGCCCCTTCTCACAGCACGGGACCCTCTACCCCACGGGAAGTCCCCAACCCATGGAGGTTCCAGCTCCCCACAGCCGGACCGAGCATGGTAAAGAGGGGAGGTGGCATGGCATGGAGGGGGGGTGGATACATGGGTGCTGGTGGGGTTGGTCCCCTCCTGGCATCCTTGTGCACCGCAGGGGCCAAAGGGACGAAGCTGGGGCAGTCGGTGAAGCCACCAATAGTGAATTGGATGGAGGTGAAGCCACCAGTTGTGAGTTGGACAGATCTGCTGCCCCCCCCGCCCTCGGCCAGTGAGCTCAGCCGCTGTGCCCAGGAGGAGGATGAAGAGGAAGAGGCAGCTGGAGGGTGAGCGTAGGGGGCTGGGAGGGGGGTGCTGGGGGATTCCGGCTGCAACATTCACCCTGTTGTTCTCCACATCGCAGGTTGGGGATGGAGCAGTGGTGCTCCGGTGAGGATGTCCCCTGCACCACCACCCCATCCTCGCCCACCATGTCCTCCCCATCCACTGCCACGCTGACGCCGTCGCCCTGTGCCACCGAGGATGTTCCCCGCCTCCGTGACTTCCACAGCCCCCGCCTGCGCCGGTAGGAGATGGGCCTCACTTGGGCCCCACCACAATGCAGCCATGTCGTGCCATGGTGGTCCAACCATGCCATCAGAGTCCACGTGTCCCATTGGGGTCTGGATGTTCCGCCATGATCCATGTGTCTCATTGTCATCCAGCCATATTGTCACCATCTGACCTTGCCAGGCTATCATGGTCTGGCTGTGTCATTGGGGTCTAGATATCTCACAGGGGTCTGGGTCTCCAGCTGGGATACAGATATTCCACCATTGTCCAGGTGTCCCATCCCAATCCACCCATGATGTCACTATCTGTCCGTGCTGTGCCATCATGGCCCAGATGTCCCATCAATATCTGGATGTCCCACTATGGTCCAGGTGTCCTACAGTGGTGCTAATGTCACATTGCAATCCAAACTTGCTGTCACCATCCAGCCCTGCTGTGCCATCATGATTTGCTGTCTGGATGTCCCAGCTGTCCCATTGGGGTCTGGATGTCCCATCACGATCCAGCCATGTCATCAGGACCACAGGCTTGCTATGCTATCATGATCCCACCATGCCACCAGAGCCTGGATGTCCTACCATGATCCCAATGTCCCACCATGCTCCAGATGTCCCTTCATGATCCACCCATCTTGTCACCACCCACCCTGCTGCACAGCTGTTATCCAGCTGTGGCCCTGCCATCTAACTGGATGGACAAGACCAGGGGATTTGTGCCAGCACCATGGTGGCCACCAACCCTCTCCCTGCATCCCCCCTCCCCAAATTTCCCCCACCCCTCTTTGCCAGGACCGCCCCCTCAGGTGCTGAGCCCCCCAGCCCAGATGCCGTTGGGCCCCCTGTGCCCCAAGTCCGACGCCCCCCTGGCACAGGTGAGCCCTGCAGAGTCCATTTTGGGTGGGTGGGTGGGTAGGTGGGGGACACACTGACACTGCCATTCCCCCTCAGGGACAACCCGTGGGGACACCTCCAAATGTCGCCCCAAGCCCAAATGCAGCCGCTACTGCCGGGAGAAGCAGCTGGGGGGTGAGCTGGGGGGAAATGGGAGGGTCCAGGGAGAGGTGACAAGGGGGGACTCAGCTTTCCCCACCATTCTGCCCCAGAGCTGCCACCACCACCGGTGCCACCACCAGGCCAGCCCCTAGGCCACCCTCTGGAGCCCAACGGGGCCCAGCACCACATCAGCCTTGGTAAGATGGAGTCGGTGCTGGCGTGCTCCAGATCCTGGGGGTGTCCCCAGCCCTCCCTCCAACCCTGTCCCCTCCCTTGCAGACGAGGTCGTCCCCTATGGCAAAGCCCTTGGCCCACCCTGGGGTCAAGCATCTGGTGGTGGCTCCACCACTGGCAGTGTCTCATCGCGTGGCTCCACAAGCTCCCGCGGGCACAGCTCAGGGCGTGCCTGGACCCCTGGGGACCGTGGCCAAGGGACAGGCCACCGCAGCCAAGGGACAGGCCACCACCGCCAGCCGGGGCCACAGGCACAGGAGAAACGATGATGGGGGGGGAGCAGGGGTTGAGGACGTGGGAATGGGGACATAGGGCACACAGAGGGGGGCTTGGTGGGGGGGATCTTTAATTTCTGAGTGGCATCAGGGTGACACAAAGCCAGTGGCCACAGGCTGACTGCAAGAGAGGGGGATGAGGATGCTCAGGGGGGCGCAAGGAGAGTTGGGAGCGACAAGGATGTTTGGGAGTGGTGAGGACCCTGAGGACAAGGACATTTGGGGGGGACAAAGGTGCTCAGGAGGTACAAGGATCTTGGGGACAAGGACTTTTTGGAAGGTTGAGGACCCTGGGGATGAGGATGGTTGGGAGGGACAAGGACACTTGGAGGAGACATGAGGACATTCAAGGTGGCTTGGGAGGGATGAGAAGACCTGGAAGGGCCAAGGGTGGCCAAAGTGAGGACAAGGATGCTGAGGAAGGATATGGATGGTCAGGAGGGACAAGGAGAGTCAGAAGGAATGAGGATGGTCAGTGGGGATGAGGACACTGAGGGGACAATGGGGAAGGACAAAGACACTTAGGATGAACAATGGTGCTTGGGCCAGGTGAGGATGGTTGGGGACAAGGATGGTGGGGAAAGGGGAGGACACTGGGGAGGGACAAGGGCACTGGGAAGGCATGAGGACAGCTGGGGAGGATGAGAGTGCTGGGGAGGGTGAGGATGGGAACACTTGAGGAGGACAAGGACACTGGAGAAGGAGGGACACCCACCCACCTTGATGCCCCCCACCCTTTTGGGTGGCCTTTGCCCCTGTTTGGGGAACATTTTAATAAAGATGGAGTTTTGCTGAGCTGAGGGGACTCTGAACCTGCCGTGTCCCACCCCCTGGGCACTGCCACACTTGTGTCTTCCCTGTCCTGGGCTTGTCACTTGCCCCGGCCCAGGCGCTGCTGATCCCTGTCCTGTGACCACCTGGAAAACAAAAGGGATATCTTCCAGCCCCCTGCCACAGGTCACACCCCAGTGCCCATCACTCTGGCATCAACAGGACACTCACCCTGCGGTGGCACCCCAAGCACTGTCCCCCAGTCCTGGGGGGGGATGGGGACACTGGGGGAGAAGATCCTCTCCAAGGGGGACAGCAGTGGCAAGGGACCTGCTGGGGAGGTGGTGGCATCACCATGGTGGGATGATGGGGCCACCTTCGCCAAAGAGGTGACGCCACCAGGGGCCAGAGGGGGGATGTCTGGGGACACCTGTCTCACCCCTGTAGCTCCCATCAGTGTCCTCGAGGCTGAAGCAGAGGCCATCAACGGCCACTGCCAGTGTCCGGGCAAAGGAGGCGTCCAGGAGGAAGGAGCCATCACAGGAGCTCACCAAGCTGCAGCGGGCACTGGCCAAGTTGTCCTCTGAGACAGAGCCCCAGCCATTGAGTAGGGAACCCCCCAGAGAGCCCCTCATCCCTGGCTGCTCTTCTTCCTCCTCTTCCTCCTCCTCCTCCTCCTCCCCCTCATCCAACTCAGAGGCTGGAGGCCCATAGATGTAGCCATAGGTGTGTGTTGGTGAGAAGGACCGTGGCACTGGGGGACTATGGGGGGACATGGTGGTGGCCTGGTCTGTCTTCAGGTCGTCAGCTACTGTGGTGGTGTCCCAGGAGGATGGAGCAGACCTGGGGTAGATGGTGGCCTGGTCCATCTCCAGGTCCTCAGCCACCTGCTGGGGTGTGAGGACCCCGTCACTGAGCGCTGGTGAGAGGCGGCCAGGGAGTGGGGACCCATCCTGGGGGAGCCTGGTCCTTGTGTCCTTGGAGTACCTGGGGGTCAGAGGCACGTCCCTTCGGTGCCTGGTCACCAAGGATGGATTCCTGAGGTGCCTGGTGATCAGGGATGTGTCTCTTGGGGTACCTGCTGCTTAAGAATGTGTCCTTGCAGTGGCTGGAGGCTGGGGACATCTCTTCAGGGTGCCTGGTGACCAGTGACATGTCCTCAGGGTACCTGCTGGGCAGGAACGTGTCCCTCTGGTGCTTGGTCATCACTGATGGGTCCCTGGGGTGCCTGGTAGCTGGGGACATGTCATCGGGGTACCTGCTGCCCAGGACCATGTCCCTGCAGTGACCAGTGACTGGGGACATGTTCCTCGGGTGCCTGGTGACTGGGGACATCTCATCAGGGGGCCTGGTGGCTGAGATTTTGTCCTTCTGGTGCCTGGTGGTTGGGGACATGTCCCTGGGGTGCCTGGCGACAGGTGACACATGCCGGGGGCTCCCAGTGACCAAGAACGTGTCCTTGGGGCACCGGGTGGTTGGAGACATGTCCCTGGGGATCCCAGTGACTGGGGACACATCCTTGGGACATCTGATGACCAGGGAGATGTCCTTGGGGCACCCAGTGACCAGGGAGATGTCACTGGGGCACACAGTGGCTGGGGACCTACAGGTGGAAGGGACACTGTGACCTTAGCAGCACAGGGTAGGGGCAGTCACCCACCCGTGTCCCCAGGCTGGGGACACCCCCAGACTCACCGGGTGACGGGCGGGTGCCAGGCGTGGGGTGGCCGGGGGGCTCTGGGGGAGCTGAAGGCTGGCAGTCGCCATGGGTCCCCTCTGGTGTCACCCTCGGATCCCCTTGGCCAAGGCCACCTGGCCCCCAGCCCCAGGTCTGTCCCCCCCTTGTCTCTGCTCCCGGTGACAGGGACATGGCCAGGGCCACCTGTCAGCACTGGAGTGCTGTGCACAGGGTGCAGCTCTGGGTGGGCTGGGAGGACACGAGGACATGAGCCACAGACCCACTGTCCCCTGCCTGTTACCCTCTTTCCCCACCGTGTCCCCCCCATATCGCCATTACTCCCTGTGTCCTTCCTGTCCCTATGTCCCACATGTCTGCCACGTCCCCTGTTGTCGCCCCACTGAACCTGCAATGTGTCCCCATGTCCCTTCTGTGTCCCGCATGTCCCTCATGTCCCCCCCATGTCCCCCGTGTCTCCCCACTGTCCCACCATGTCCCACCATATTCCCTGCTGTCCCTTGTGTCTCCCACATCCTATGTCCCTCCATTGTGTGTCCCTTGTGTCCCCATGTCTACCTTATGTTCCCCATGTCCCCCCCGCTGTCCCCCATGTCCCCTGCTGTCCCCTGTGTCCCCACCTCTCTTGTGTCCACGCTCCCAGGGTGCTGGGATGGGGGTGCTGGGGGAGCTGTGCACCCCGAAGTGTCCCCTCCCGCAGGTCCCCGTGTCCCCAGGGGCTGCCAGGTGACCCCCACTGTGGATGCTGTGGGGGGGAGGTGTGGGGGGACCCAGGCTGGGATGCTCTAAGGACAGGGCTGGGAGGGAGACAGAGAGGGGGGAGAACCCATGGGTGCTCAGCTGGGTGTTTCCTGTCCCTTCTGTCCCCACGTCCCTCCAATGGGGCACCCAGGGGGTGGGGGCACTGAGAGGGGGGGGGGGACATGGCCCTGGGTTCGGGTCCCATGGGTGTCAGGAGGGGTCCCAAGTCTCAAAGGAGGGGTGGGCATCCCATGGGGGTCCTGAGGGTGTCCCAAGGCTCACAGGAGGGGTGAGAAGTCCCATGGGGGTCTGGAAGGGGTTCCACGGGGGTCAGGGGCATCACAAGGCTCATAGGAGGGGTGGGGTTCCATGGGGGGGGGACTCCCATGGGGGTCAGGGGTGTCCCAAAGCTCACAGGACGGGTTGGGGGTCCCACGGGGGTCTGGGGGGTCCCAAGACTCACAGGAGGGATGGGGATCACTGCCCAGGAGGCGGCTGCTGAGGCTGCTGCTGCTGCTGAGGTTGTGAGGGGCACAGCCAGGCTTCCAGGGGCCACCAAGCCAGGGTGAGTCACTGGCTACCAGCCTGCTGGGATCAACAGGTGCCGTCAAGGGGGTCCCACCCTTCCTCTCACACCAGGGACCCCCATGTCCCCCCAGTGGCTGCTCACCCCCCACGGGTGGTGTTGTCCTGTCCGGCACGGCGCTGGCAGAGGAGGAGGAAGAGGAGCACTAAGGCCACCCAGAGCAGCGAGCTGGTGGCTGCGATGACAGCGGGCTGACGCAGCACCTGCACCACCCTGCTGCTCCCTGCTGACCACCCTGTGAGGGGCCCATTGGTGTCACCCCCTGTGGCACCACCAGGACCCCCCACTCCCGAATTCCCAGCTGGTGCTCTGCTCCCTACCCAGGAGGCTGCAGGTGACATTGCTGGGGACTCCCACACCCACGCTGGTGAATGCTGCCACCTGGACGCAGAATTCGACCCCAGAGGTGGGCAGGGGGGCTTCCAGGTGACGGGTGCCTCCATACACGGTCCTGTTGGTGGGGTGCTGCCAGCCCTCGCTTGTTAACCAGACCTGGCAGGCCCCAAGGACACTCAGATGAGTCACCTTGATGGATCCCCATTGGTGGATCCACCTGGGATAAGCACTTCTTGGATGAAGCTCCTTGGATGGCCACTCATAGATGTAACCCTCCATGATGGGTCTACTTTTGATGCCCCACACCCCCCCACCACTGATAGACCCTTGGTGAACCCCCATTGATGAATCCACCTTGGATGGACAGCTTTGTATGGAAAACCCTGGATGAACACCCCTTGGATGATTGCCTCTTATGTGGACCCTCAGTGATGGACATCCAGTGATGGATTCACCCTTGATGGACCCATCCTGAAGGACCCCCACTGATGGATTCACCTTGGATGGATCCTGTTGTATGGTCCCCTTGGTTGAACATCTTTTGGATGGACCCCTGGTGTGACTGCCCTTGATAGACCTCCACTGATAGATCCCTCTTAGGCAGACCTCTTAGACGAATACCCGTGGTTGAACTCCCTTGGATGGACCTCCTTGGCTTAGATCTGGTTGGATGACCCCCTTCCTCCAAATGACCCCTTGGATAGACCTTCCTTGGCCAGAAGCCCCCCAGCCCCATCACCCCAAACCTTGTAGCCCCGAATGATGCCATTGTGGGCCTCAGGAGGTGGTGGCTCCCAGCTCACGACCACGGTGCCATTCCCCTTCTCAGCCACGGTGATGCTCTGGGGTGCTGCACTTGGCACTGCTGGGACAACCACACTGAGACTCCCAACCCACCCCCACATCCTCCACCCACTTATCCCTGGAGGCACCTCACACCCAACTCACCTTCCTCTGGTATCCAGAGGTTTCTGCTGTTGCTGTCCAAGCCCTGGGTCCCTGCAGAGTAAGGTCGGACCTTGAACTCGTACTGGTGCCCCCTGCGAAGCGCAGGGATGGTGGTGCTGAGCTCCTTGCCTGCGTTGTGTTGGGCCCAGGAGGTGCTGGCAGGGAGCAGGCTGCGGTATAGCACCACGTAGCCCTCCGGTGCAGGCGCTGGTGTCACCATCTGGAGGGGATGGGAAGGGTGATGAGGTGTGGTGGGATGCAGATAAGGCAGGGGTTGGAGTTTCAGCCTCATGTCTCCATCCCATCCCATCCCATCCCATCCCATCCCATCCCATCCCAAAGGATGGGCCCTTTTTTGATGGAACCCCTTGGATAGACCTCCTCGGATGGACCTCCTTGGATAGACATCCTTCAACGGACCTTTCTTGGATGGACCCCATTTGATAGACTCCCCATGGATGACCTCCTTGAATGGATCCCCTTGGACAGACTCCCCCCTGGTGAGAATGTTGCAAGGTCACACCAACCCTCCAGTGGAGCCAGACGGTGCCAGCAGGCAGTGTGGTGCCATTCTCCAGGTGCAGCCTCATGGCCAGCAGGTCCTGTGGTGCAGGCTCCCGCTGGCCTGGTGGCAGCTGGTCTGGGGGACAGGAGGCTAATGGCAGCGCTGGGCAGGTGGAAGCACTTGCCCAGTCACCCACCTCAGATACTCATATCTAGTGGCCCTGATGTCACCTTGGATAGACCCACTTAAATGGGCCCCTTGGATGGACCCTTCTTAGATGGGCACCTTGGACGGCCCACCTTTGATTGACACCTCTTGGATGGAACCCCCTTTGTATAGGTTCCTATGGATGGACCTCCTAGGATGGACCCCTTGGGTGGACTCCCTATGGACAGACTTCCTTGGATGGTCCCCCTCTGATAGACTCCCCATGGATGACTTCCTTGGAAAGACCCCTTGGATAGGTTCTCTATGGATGAGCCTCCTTGGATGACCCCCTTTGATAGACTCCCCATGGATGACCCCTTTAGATAGGCTCTCTATGGATCGACTCCATGGATGTAATTCCTTGGATGTCCCCCCTTGGATAGACACTACATGGATGATTTCTTTGGATGGATCCCCTTGGATAGACTCCCCATGGATGAGTTTCTGGGATGGACCTCCTTGGGTGGACCCTCTTTGATAGACTCTCTGTGGAAGGACCTCCTTGAATAGACCCCCTTGGATAGACTCCCCATGGGTGACCTCCTTGGATAACCATTTTGGATGACCCCTTGAACGAAGCCCATTAGATGGACGCCGTTGGATGTCTCCCCTTGCTTGTTCCCCCAGATGGCTCTGGGTGCCACGGGGGTGGAGGCCACAGAGATCTAGGCACTGACCCTGCACGTGTAGGTGGGCAGTGGCGGCGGCGGTGCCCAGCTGGCTCTGCGCCGTGCAGACGTAGGTGCCGGCATCAGCGGGTGTCACAGCGTAGAGGTGCAAGGTGTGCTCCTGGTCAACCTCATGCCTGTGCATCAACACCTCTCTGTCAGCCCCAAGGAGACATCAAAAAGGGGTCACCTCCCCCCTGCCGCCATCTTACCTGCCCCAGGGCAGGTCCCCATGCTCCTTGTGCCACTGCACCCGTGGCACCGGGTCCCCTTGGGCGCCACAGCCCAACTCCACCGTGCCACCAACTGCTGCCACTGTGTCACTGGGGTGTCGCGTGATGGTGGGCTTCTCTGCAGGGATGAGGAACATGGAGGAACGTAACCCCAGGAGATGTGTCCACCACCCCAAGGGGGCACCCTTGGCTTACCCAGAACGGTGACGCGGGCACCCCGGCTCTCCCTCTGTCCCGCTGTGTTGGTCGCCACGCAGATGTACAGCCCGGAGTCGCTGCGCTGCGCTGCCATCACCCGCAGCTTCCCCTCGGTCACCACGTAGCGCTCCTCAGACGGGTCCAAGGTAACCCCGTCCTTCTTCCAGGTGACACGGGGCTCGGGGTGGCCAGAGGGGGGGACACAGTCCAGCTCCAGCTCTTGCCCCGCAGTGGCCACCAGGTCACCCGGCTGCAGGCGGAAATTGTCCCGCAGCAGCGCTGCAGCAGGGAGGGACATGGAGAGGTGGGGTGGTGTGGGACCTTTTGGGGTCCCCCCCCTGGCTGGGCTGTCCTTACCCGCTGCAGGTTGGGGTGGGACATGCTCGGCACCCACAGTGAGGCAGAGGGCCAGGCCCAGCGCTGCGGCCCAGCTGCCCACCATGGTGTGGCCTGTCCGGCCTCGCTGCCCGCTCCTGCCTGATCCTGCCCGGCTTTGCTTCCTGCTTCCTCCCCAAATCCAATTCCCCCCCCGCCCACCCCGGCGGCAGCACTGGCTCCGGATGGGGGGGACAATAACCGGATGTGATGGCCGGGAAGTTGTGGGGGGAGGTCGAAGGTTGAGGGGGGATGGATACAAAGAGTTGGGTGGCAGGAGCGTGGTGGCAGCTGGGGACAGGGGTGGTTAACGCTTTAACCAGAACAGTTCCCCTCACCCCAACCATGTTTAAAGAGGAGTTCAACCGAAGCAGCTGGGGATGCCATCAGTAGGGACCAGAGTGAATGATCCCCACCCAGACAGCTGGCTGGCAGCTTGGGGGCTCGAGGTCACTGGGGTCTCAGACATCACCCACCCCCCTGCCACCCCCACCCTGCTGGGTTCCAGGCCCACAAAGACACCCACAGGCACCCAACAGGCGGGACCTTGAGTTTATTGGTTAGTAGCACCCCGAGCGCCCTGGGAGGCCCTGGCACCCACCCCCCCGGGGCCTGGTGTGCTCGGCCGCCTGCTCACCGCTTCTCATCCCAAACCGATTTCCCAGGAAGACCCTGGGGCGGAGAGCCCCAAATCTGGGGATTTTCACGGAAAATCCCCTGGGTGAGGGGACGGTGCAGCCGGGGGCTATGGGGGATGAGGAGAGGGGAGCCCCACGTCACGCAGTCCATGCACTGAGATGAGCTCCGTGAGCTCCTGAGCTGCACACCCGCAGTGAGCACCACTCACCTGCTCCTTCCTCACACTTCTCACACGCTTACTGCATGCTGCATGCACGCTGGCTGCAACCAAAGCATGCATGCTCCCTCCTCAGGCTTTTGGCATGCTTGTTGCATGTTCCATGCATGCTCTCTGCAAATGTTGCATCCAGCCTGGCTGCAAACGTTCCATGTGCTTGAGCTGCGAGCACGGCCTGCATGCTCCCTCCTCAGGCTTTTTGCACACTTGCTGCATGCTCACTGCAAACACTCTGTGCACGCCTGGGATGCTGGCATCCTCTCACAAATGCCACAGTCTTATCTGCAGGCTCCATGCATGCCCTTTTCACACTCCACGCACACTTTGTCCGGGTACTCCGTGTGCACGCTCCCCACATGCTCTGTGCATGCAGTGTGCAGAGCACACACACTCCCTGCTCACCCTGCTGCATACCCTTGCACCTTTTGTGCACAATCCCCTGCATGTTCCTGGCGTGTCCCCCTGCATGCTCCGTGTGTGCTCTCTCTGCACACTCAGTGTGTGTGACCCCTTGCATGCTCTGTGGATGCTCTCTCTGCACGTTCCATGACTGCTCTCGCTGAACACCCTACACATGTCCTCTTGCACACTCCCTGTACCCTCTCCACACGCTCCCCTCCTGCCCCCTCACCCTCTCTCTTCCACATGCTCCCGCCACGCTCGTCCCACCGAGCCCCCTACGCCACGCAGCCCCGGGCAGGCAGGGGATGGGCGCAGGGAGCTCTGGGGGGATCAATAGTGAATTAGTGACTTTAGGCCCAGCCCAGCGGTGGCCCAGCCGGTGTCCCCGCTGGCCAGCCCAAATGTCCCCCTGCTCAGGCGCTGATCTCCACGGCGTTGGCCTCCTCCTGCTCCCGGATGACGTGGACGCCAGCAGTTCGCAGCAGCCGCGGGGCCCCGCGGGAACGGGCCGGGGAGCCGGGGGGTGACCGGTGGGTCCGGGTGGAGGCGGGTGAGCGTGCTGGAGAGCGGTGGTAACGGCGAGTTGAGCGGGCCACCGGTGGGCCCGGTGAGCGGCCAGCAGTCGGACAGGGTGAGCTGGTGTAACCCGGCTCCACCGCCACGCGGGGCTCGGGCAGCGAGTCTTCCTCCGCCTCCGGTGAGTCCTGCCAAAAAACAGGGGTTGGTAAGAGTGTGGAGTGAAGCTTGTGGGACGTGGCGCCCTGCCGGTGTGCTCCCAGCCACTCACCTTGTCCTTCAGGATGTACAAGGCCACAGGGTTTTTGCGGTCGTGGTCGCTGCTCCGTGGGACACCCTCAGCTGCGTGGATGGAGAGAGGGAAAGTGGTGATGGTGTTGGCATTGGCCAAGGTGTTGGTGTTGGCCAAGGTGCTAGCATTGGCCAAGGTGTTGGCCAAAGTATTGGTGCTGTCCAAGGCATTGTCCAAGATATTGGTATTGGCCAAAGCATTTGTGTTGGCCCAGACATTGGTGTTTACATAAGCTGGCATTAGCCAAGGTGTTGGCCAAGGTGTTGGCAGTGGCCAAAACATTGACCAAGACACTGGTGTTGCTCACGGTGTTGGCAAAGGTGCTAGCATTGGTCAAGGTATTGCCCAAAGTGTTGGCGCTGCCCAAAGTGTTGTCCAAAATATTGGTGTTGGCCAAGGCGCTGATGTTGGTCAAAGTGCTGGTGTTGACCAAGGAGTTGGGGTTGGCCAAGGCCCCATGGATGTGGTGGGGCTGTCACTCACCTTCATGCTTCAGGCGCTCCTCATCCTGCTCAGAGAACTCAGGGGACGGCTGCGACTCCGCTTGGCGCTTCTCCCTGTGGGAGGTAGGGAGGTGGGGCAGCACCAGCATGGCAGGTTCACCAGGAAAGGGCACAGAGCTGCCATGAGGGAGGGGTGGGGTGGGATAAGGTGGGACAAGATGGGACAATATGAGATGGGATGATGGAATGGGACAAGATGGGGTGAGATGAGTTGGAATGAGATTGGGTGGGACATGGTGGGATGGATTGGGGAGGGGTGGGATGAGATATGATGAGATGGAACTACGAGGGATGAGAGAAGATGGGCCAAGACGAGATGGGAGGGGATGAGATGTGATAATGCAATGGTGTGATGTGACATGATGGGACAGGACACGACAGGATGGGATAAGAGGAACCCTGTTGGCTCCCAGTTACCCGCAGCCGTACTTCTTGGAGGGCTTCCAGCAGGCACAAACTGTCACCAGGGTGACAAGGAGGAAGATGCCACCCGTGGAGAGGATGATGTAGAGGGAGCTGCGGCCTGGAGGAGAGGAATGGGGGGGGACAACACACCCCCCAAAAATTTCAGCTGGGAGCATCTGCAAGGGGTGACCAGCCCCAGGGGTGTGAGGTGGAGGGAGAGGTGGCTCACGGTAGACGGTGAGCTTCACGGGGACGCTGCGGCCATGGCTGATGGGGTTCTCCACCAGGCAGCTGTAGACGTCATCGTCGGCCATGAGGACACGGGTGATGGTGAGGATCTTCTGGTCTGGAGAGAGGAGCAGGCGGGAGTCGTTGCTCAGCGGCCGCCCGTCCTTCAGCCAGGTGTAGGTGGGCTTGGTGCCATTCTCATGGGAGCAGTTGAGGGTGAAGAACTCGCTGAGCTCCAGCACCGTTGAGGAGGCCACCAGGACTTGTGGCTTTGAGATGGGGACTGGGGGTGAGCAGGAGAACCAGGGTGACGCCATGTCTTGGGGGATGGATGGGCCCAGGTTATGGGGAAGGGGACACTAAATTCTCCCCCAGGGACGTGGCATGGATGCATGGGGTGCTTGAAGCCTCCAAACCACCCCCTGATTAGAGAGAACCCTCCCAACAACTGGTGGGTGAAGATGTCCCCTGGACAACCCCACCTCCACTGGACACCCTTGTGCTTACTGTCCACCGTGAGGTTGATGGTCTTCTCGCCGGTGAAGGTGTCGTCGGTGATGGACACCTCCACCTCGTAAGCACCTTCATCAGCCAACTGCAAGGGGCTGATGAGCAAGGAGCCGTTCTCCAGCACCCGGATGCGGTCACGATAGTCAGGCCGGAGGTTGCCGATGATCTCGGTGCCGATGGACTGGACGACGGTGACGGGCTTGTCCCTCTTCACCTGCCACTTCACCACTGGTTTGTCGGCACTGGCGCTGGCGTAGCGCACCGACAGCAGCGCCGCTTTGCCGGCCGTGCCCCGCACCAGTGCCGTGGGGCTGGTGATGTTCACCCCTGCCAGGAGACCTTGGGGTGGGTGGGCAAAGACAGCGGGGGTGGTGTTGAGGAAGGAGGAAAAAAAAAAAGGAGAATGTCCTCCTGGAGCTCTGCTGAGCGTCCCCAAAACTGCACCTTCCAGTTCTTTGCAAAGATGGGGGCACTGCCCACCAAGTTTCAGGAGGGGGTAGGGGGTTTTTTCAGGAGGGT